>NC_044569.1:1356332-1680104 GCF_007565055.1 Rhinopithecus roxellana | reverse complement strand
CTGGTCTCGAACTCTTGACCTCATGTGATCTGCCCACCTCGGCCTCCCAAAGTTCTGGGATTACAAGCTTAAGCCACCACACTCAGTCAGTTTATTCACTTTTAAACTGCTTTATTGATATGTAATTTACATACCATAACATTCAAAGTGTATAAGTCAATGCATATTTACAGTTATACAACCATTCACCATAACATAATTTTAAAACATTTCATCACCCCAAAAAGGAACTTCATACCCTGTAGTAGTCACCCCCATTTCTTGTCTCCCTCAGCCCTAGGCAACAACTAACGTATTTTCTATCTCTATAGACTATTCTAGACATTTGACATGAGTGGAACCGGACAATATGTGGCCCTTTGTGGCTGGCTTCCTTCACTTAGCATAATGTTTCTGAGGTTTACCCACACTGCAGCATAAACAGTATTATTGTGCCCATGGAGGAAGTTTAGTATGCTATAGACAAAACAGCTGGAAAATGAAAGATTTCAACTTATCAAAATAGGGTTAGAAATAAAAATCTTTATTTACTTTTCCATCTCACAAGTTTTTATGAGAACCTACTATACCAGAGGCCCTGGAAAGATGCTAAGACAGGTAAAATTGAGCTCAGTCTGATAAGGAAAAGGGACAAATACACAATGATGTACCCTATAGCTCTGACTTGTTCTTCAAGACACATAAACATCATAGAGTCACAGAAGGTGAAATTCAGGGTAAATTTTCTATTATTTTTCTTTTTATTTTCTTTCTTTTCTTTTTTTTTTTTGAAACAGAACCTCACTCTGTCACAAAGGCTGGAGTGCCATGGTGCTGTCACAGCTCACTGCAGCCTCACCCTTCTGGGCTCAGGCAATCCTCCCACCTCTGCCTCCCAAGTAGCTGGGACTACAGGAACATGCCACGGCACTCAACTAATTTTTTAATTTTTTGTAAAGATAAGGTTTCATCATGGCACCCAGGCTGATCTCGAACTCCTGGACTCACGCAATCAGCCTGCCTTGGTCTTCCAAAGTGCTAGGGTTACAGGCACCTGGCCTGTAAATTTGCAACTCACTAGAATAAACAGAATCCAAAAGTAGTTTCTCTGAGAGGTGAATTGTATTTTAGGTGAAAAAAATAATGTTAACCAATACTCTGCTTTGAGTTACATTGAAGCTTGATTTTTATTTTTTTAATGGGGCAGGGGTTGTTTGGAAGAGGTCACATCTTGGGAGCATGCCTGAGAGGCCTGGCTTGCACATCATGTCGAAGAAATCAGGGGCAGGGCCAACGTTTCGATGGGGGCTGGTGCTGCCTGCCCTGACATCAGCCCTAGTCATCTCATTCTGCAGTGATGTGGTCATGGATGTATGTGCTCCAAGCCTGGAGGAATTTCACTGTGCTGTAACAGTTTTTCATTTACCAGAGGTCAGCGTTTGAATATCAAAAACACTTCTGATTTAGACAAGCTGAGGAATGATGAGACTAAAAGGTTTCTGTCAGCAAGAACGAACCTCTATGTGGGAACCCAGGATGTTGCACTGGAGTCATTAAAGGGCAAGGTCAAGAATCCTTAAAACGAAGAAGTGTCTATCATGTCCGCTGAAGGAAACAGTAAAATAATGAAACATTTACCACAAATGTGATATTCGTAGTGTTTCCAAACATTCCTCTGGGAAAAGCAAGATGCTTGCTCAAGATTTTCAGACGGGGCCCCAGGACTTCAAGCTCTGGTCACGCAGCAAGGCCAGAGTCTTACCATGGGACCAGCCCCTCCCACGGACAGCAGCCGGGGCTTCCCATGACCAGCTGCTACCTTGGAGGAGGAAGTCCTTAGAAGCAGGCTGATGGGGACCTCAAGAAGATACCTCACCCCCAAGTCCTTTCTTTCCCCGGCTGCCGATCTGAAATGCCACCATTAGAAATTTATATCTTTGCACCAAAGCAAAAGCTCCTAGTAAACAAACAAACAAACAAACAAAACACACATCTTTTATCAGCCATTTACATCTCAGTGCAAATGCGTTTATCAGAGCCTTTGCCAAAGAGTCTTTTTTTTTTTTAGAAGGGAGGAGATGAAAAGAGCTAAGTACAAAAAAATGCCCAAGGATGAAGAAGTTACCAAAAGCCACAGAAGGGCAGAAAAGGAAGACAGGATGCACCAAAGATAAATAAACTTGGCCTCTTCCCATGGGTGCCAGCTTGAGAGGGTGAAGAGCTGACTCAAACTTGTAGGAATCAAAAAGGGGAAAAAAGGATGCAAGGGAATTGCTGCGATTTGGGGGAACTCAGAGCTGTGGCTCCGACCATAAAGAGGAAGGAATAGGACCTGGACAATGGTTTATAAGCAGTGTCCATCCTCTCTCCAAGGGCCAATCCCATGAAGAACAACAGCACTTTGGGGCATTTGCCTGTGCTGCCCAAACCAAGGAAGAGGAAGCAAGTACCTGTTTTACCAATCATGGAACTCCTTTGTTTCACTGTAGCACACCGCCAGGAGACTAAAGTCTACTTAATCGTGCACAGACTTTCTGCATTTAAAGAAAGTAAGCAATGTTTGTCTAAAAACATGTGATCTTGGGGGAAAGGAAGCCGTGACCCAGGATTCACACTGAGTTCCTGTTTCAGACCTATTAACAGGATGACCCTCAAACCTGGCAAGATGATGATTTGTTTATATAACACGAAGATTTCAAAACACTACCAATGATTACAGCTCAGAGCTGTCTGATTCCATGGGAAGTCAGGGAACCCCAGGAGAAGTCATTGAAGAATTAATCAGTTGCTTTCAGAAAATCCTCTTGGCTTCCTCTAGTTGACGTGATTCCTGAAAATCATCATGCCTGTTTGAGGAGCCGAAATTACCTACACTTAGTGTCAGTTTAGGTTACTGGTGACAAACCCACACATAGTTGGATGGCCTATGTACAGAACAACAGCACTTTGGGGGGTTTATCTACCATTGATAAGGTACTGATCAATAATGAAGGGCGATTTAAGGGAGACCCTTTTTTTTTTTAACATTCTGTATTTTTTTTTATTTCAATAGTTTTTGAGGTATAGGTGGTTTTTGGTTATACGGATAAGTTCTCTAGTGGTGATTTCTGAGATTTTAGAGTACCCATCACCTGAACAGTGTACATTGTATCTGATATGTGGTCTTTTATCCCTCACCCCTACCAACTTTCCCCAGCCCCAGCCCCAGAGTCCATTATATCATTCTTAGGCCTTTGCATCTTCATAGCTTAGTTCCCACTTATAAGTGAGAACATAGGATATTTGATTTTCCATTCCTGAGTTACTTCACTCAAAATAATAGCCTCTAGCTCCATCCAGGTTGCTGCAAAAGACATTATTTCATTTCTTTTTATGGCTGAGTAGTATTCCGTGGCTTATATATACCACATTTTCTTTATCCACTCATTGGTCGATGGGCACTTAGGTTGGTTCCATATCTTTGCAATTGAGAGTTATGCTGCTATAAACATGTAGGTGCAAGTGTCTTTTTCATATAATGATTTGTTTTCCTTTGGGTAGATACCCAATAGTGGGATTGCTGGATTGAATGGTAGTTCTACTTTTGGTTCTTTAAGGAATCTCCATACTGTTTTCCATAGTGGTTGTACTAATTTACATTCCCACTAGTTGTGTAAAAGTGTTCTCTTTCACCTCATCCATGAAGGGAGACATTTGACATCAACCCTAGATGTGTATAGATCTTCATCTTCCTTGTAAGATGTAGGTGTTCACATGTTCTTTTTTTTCCCAAAATATACGTGAATTGCTAAATTCAAAGAATGAGAGTGAAAGATTTAGGTATGATGCTCCCCAAAATAATTTTGCCTGCTGAAGATACAGCTGAAATGCCTGGAAAAAGAAATTCCAATTCTCTTAAACTTGTCTCACATCCGATTCTCATTCCAGATAATTTTATTCTTCCAGACTGGGAGGAAAAGGCCTACCTCAGGAACTACAGTGTTAAAGATCTTCCCTGTAAGTGAATGTTCAATGAACTGCGAAACCCATCATAAAAAGCACTTCAGATGGCCTCAGTTACTCCACAAGCCAACTATGCCTGAAACACACAAGCTTATGCCTTGGTTGTATTTTCAGTTGCTACAAGGAGCCTGTACATTGAGAGTATTCCTTTTCTCCTATCACAGTGCTTTAAAAAACAAAAATTAAAAAAAAAAACAACAACAACTTCCTTTTTACCATGGAGAATCTAACTGTATTTCTCTTCTTAGAGAGAACTGGTTCTGAGATGCTTTTTACAACGTGTTTGCGGCATCTAAAAGTTCCCTACCTCCCACACTTAAGTTCTCAAATTTGAAAGAATACATCATTCCTAGTTTGATGTATCTCCAAAACCAAGAACACAATGCAAGGGAGTGTACACCATATTTCATTCCACCGTGGAGTCACAGCTTTTTCTTAGACATGGTTTTAGCATAAAGTAAACTGTATTTCCAGGATTGCTGCCAAATCCAACAATACAAATAATGATGACCAAAAACAGCAGAATGCAAGTGAACCAGAAGTGATGATGTTTCATAAGGAAATCCCATAAATACTCTAAATATGCTTTGGTTTTACTTGAAGATTAATTAATCAAACCAAACTGGCAAAACCCCAATGTATAGCACTGTACTAGAAAATAATTCAGTAGAAACCAGTGGGGATACAAATAAATTCTTAGTGCTTCTTAATGCAAATGAAGAGCTGTATCTCAACAATCAATGATTCTGAAAAGAGAGCTCAGAAGAATCCATTTATTCTTTTTCTTCTTCTTCTTCTTCTTCTATTTTTTTTTTTTTTTTTTTTTTTTTTTTGGTACTGGCTGTATAGTGACAATTTCCCAGAATCTCTAAGTTACTCCATTTCTGGATTGCAGGGATTTCTAGCAAATCATCATCATATCAGTGTCAAATCATTCATAAAGCATCAACATGAATTTGCTCCCTGAATATTCTTCAACTGAGTGAAAGGAGTTGAGGAGATAGAGGAAGAGAACTAACTTGTATTTTATATAGGAACTGTGCTAGGCTGTTGCATGATTTTCTTATTTAATAATCATAAAACTGACATAGTTACTATTATCTCTATTTTACAGGTAAATAAACCTAAACTGTGAAAAGCAAATTATTAAAGTTCAAACATATTGTACTTTTTGGAAGCGGGAAGCAGTAGACAGGGGCTTTTGGGGAACGTTGCTGTGCTCTGTGTGTATTGCTATGCTTGACATCATTCAAGAAATTCAGGTGAAGGGATTGGCTCAGTTTAAAACAGTTTTAGCCCACAAGGCCATGTCCTTCTGACAGCAATGCTACTCTGAGACAGAGCCGTGTGGGTCTCAGCCTCTTAAGCATTACATCTTTACTGGGGTAAGGTTTGCCAAAAGGAGGGAGAAAAGATTTTAAGCAATACTATAACATGGTATTAAATAACACTGAATCAAAATTATTCTTTTGGGCTTTTTAAAAATTGAGATAAAATACACCATGTTAACCATGATGAATTTTAAAGTGTGTCATTCAGTGGCCTTTAGTACCTTCACAATACTGTGCAAACAGCACTTCTCTTTGAATTCTTCAGAGTGTGTCAAAAAAACGTCTGTTTGTTACTGGAATATCTGTAATAGTGCTCTCACATTTGATTATTTACCTTTAAAACATAAAAGCAAGTTTAGAGGCTTTGGTAAACAAGCATACAGCTAGAATGTGATAATATAAACCTGATGTGGGGTGTTTTGTGGGGGATGATTTATTTTTTATTTGGTGTGAATTTCTATGTATGTAGTCACAAAATTTCCTTCTTAAGTACCTGTTTAAGTGAAATGGTCAGATGATTTAACAGTAGCATTAGTGGTAGGATGAGTAGTACTAGTGGTAGTATTAGTAGTATTCGTGGTAATATAGAGGTAGATATGGCCAGGAGTCATAAAGGAGGAACACGAATGACAAAGTGCTGGAACTACCCTCTGGTGGTGGCACAGACAGCAATGGGAGGGTCGTGTGATTTAAGAGGAGGAGCATAAGAAGAATGAAAAACCAGTCAAAATATCATTGGAATGGTGGGCTAGGACATGTGAAGGTAGAGTCTACTCGTCAATCCCAGAACGCAGGCTGCTCCTGACTCCGCTTTCCTGTTGAAAGCTCACTGGCCCGTCCTGCCTTCCACAGTGGTTTAGAAAGGATTCGAGGCAGCAAAACACCCTGCCTCCGAGCAGAAGGAGATCCATTTGCAGACTGGCCGTGAGAACCAGGGGCAGAAAACCATGATGGCTCCAGGAAGGACAGACTGAAAGGAAGCTGAGAGACGGCAGGGAGAGCTGAGGGCACAGCTAACAACCGTGGGCTGTAATAGAAGGAAATGTTTCTGTCTCCCAATAACTGGTAAGAAAGGAGGTAGAGAAGAGAGGCAAGGTCAGGGGCTGGAGAGGTGATTAATAAACAAAGAGCGTGTCCTTTTGCCCTCAGGCTCTCAGATGAAGGCGTGTAGTTGGAGCCACAGTGTGGGAGTGGGCGTGTGGAACGAGTTGTCTTCCCTCCCACAGAGCTGCTCACAGGCCCATTTGTGCAGGAAACTGACTGCATGCCTCAGAAGTGAGGCTCTGCTGCTGGAAGATCCTTCCCCGCCTACAAATCTGTTTCTAATGATTCACCATTTGTAAATGGAACTCCCATCCAAGGCTCTTCATTAGCAAGAGGTTATCAAGAAGAAAAATGGGGCACCCATCTGGAGATAAAAATCCCTGATGCCTAACAGATTGTCAGGAAAATTTCCAACCCACCTGACTTGAAAATAATGTGCGTGCACACGTGTACACACACACACACACACACACTCACTCACTCCAGAGCTAGTCTTAGCCAGAACATTGATTCATTCTAGGTACTGAAGGTATATTAGACTATCTACTACACGCAAGACAGAGGTTTTCATTTTAAAATGCAACTACATGTGAAAGAAAACATAAAGCCTTCATTCCTGTAGAAACTGGTATAACACAATATAATGAGAATTTCTCCCCTAAC
This sequence comes from Rhinopithecus roxellana, assembly GCF_007565055.1. Taxonomy (NCBI): domain Eukaryota; kingdom Metazoa; phylum Chordata; class Mammalia; order Primates; family Cercopithecidae; genus Rhinopithecus; species Rhinopithecus roxellana. The sequence continues at coordinate 1,673,085 of NC_044569.1, read as the reverse complement.
GTCTTGGAATATGAGGCTTTGATCCACAGAAATTGCATTTTCCCACAGTTACTGCCGCATTTCTTTGCTTTCCTTCCTGCAGAACTTGTCCCATGAGCTGTTCACTGTCCCTTTGTCCACTTCTTCCCCTCCTGTATTCACTCCTCCCTTGCTTCTGCCCTTATCATGCCTCCGAAACCTGTCTCGTCAAAGTCATCAGTGACTTTGTGTTGTCGAACCTAATGGTCACATCTTGGTCCTCATCTTTTTTGACTGCTAACAGAATTGGATAGAGTTGAACCTGCTAACTTGAGACACTTTCTTGTCTTGGATTCTGTAACACTAAACCCTTCTGATGTTTATCCTCTTCACTGGCCACTCGTCCTCAACCTTCCTCCCCTCATGCTACTTCTACAAGTAGGAGAACTCTAGGGCTACACTTCAGCTCTTTTCATTTCTCTGTCTACTGGCTTTTCCTGGGTGAGTAATCCCATCTAGTCCTGAGGGATTCAACACCATCTCTCAGCCGGCAACTCCAGATTTCTCTCTCCAGTCCTGACTCTCGCTTGAATTCTGGGCTCAGTCATCAACTCTCTACTTGATATCTCTCATTGTAGGTCCAATAAGTATTTCAGACTTAACTTATCCTAAACAGAACTTTGATTTCTCCTCCCATATTTCTTTGTCTGTCTTTCCCTTCTCAATTAGGGCATCAACATGCAAGCATTGATGAAAACAATCCATCATGGTGAAAATTGTGGTGAAAATCATGGAAAAAAGTGGTGAAAACAAAACCATCATGTCTTGACAAGATGATTACCTTCTAGCTAGCCTTCCTGCCTCCACTCCTCTACTTAAAACTCTGCAATGACTAGCCAGGTGTGGTGGTGTGCACCTGTAGTCCTAGCTACTCCGGAGGTGGAGGTGAGAGGATGGTTTGAGCCTGGGAGGCAGAGGTTGCAGTGAGCTGAGATCATGCCACTGCACTCCAGCCTGGCTGACAGAGCCAGACCCTGTCTAAACAAACAAACAAACAAACTCTCCAAGGGCCAGGGCTACCAGCTCTATGATTTGCCCACCTGCCCACCTCCCCATGGCCTTGTCTCCCCTGCATCCTCTCTCCTTCACTCCACTCCCTCCTTGGTGCCTGCGCACCACTCTGCCTGCATGCCACTCAGGCTTCAACCTCCAGGGATCCACATTTGCCATTTCCTCTTCCAGGACACCCTTGCCCCAGAGAGCAATGTGGCTCACTTCCTCATTTCTTTGCTTAAATATCACTCCATCAAAGAGAACTCCTGATTATCTTATCTAACTCTAGCCATCCATGTCCCTGTCTATCCCTTCACAATGCTTTGCTTAACTTCAAAGCCCTGTCACTACCTGACATAAGACGTTTATTTATTATCTGTCCTTCTCTATGAGAGAATAAGGTCTCAAGAGCAGGGACTTGACCTGTTCTGTTCATGGCTCTATCCCCAGAGCCTAGAAGAGTGCCTGGCCTATAGTAGATGTTAAATCAATATCTGCTGAATGAATTAATAAATCTTCTTCTTTTCCCCTAATCCTCATGTTCAAGCCATCTGATAAATCATTCTTTCGTTTCAATCCCAAATGCATCCAGCTTTATCCTAGGGGAAGCCACCGTCCTCTCTCTCCAGGACCACTGCCTAGTGTCCTAACTGGCCTCCCTGTTTTCTCTCTAAAATCCATTCTCCAAACAGCAGCCAGTGATTCAAAACACAAATCAGGCTCCTTGCTGAAAACTCACAAAGGGTTCCCAATGCTCTTTGAATAAAGTGCAAACTTTGAGCCCTGGTGTAAAGGCCATGAGAGGTCTGGGCCTCACAACCGCTCCCACCTCACTGTGGTCCTTGCCCCTGAGGCTTCTGCCACCCTTCTTCTCCCTGTGCCTTGAACACATCGGGTTTGTTCCTGCCTCAGTGATTTGCAAATGCTGTACTGTCTCTCCAGACAGCTCTTCCCCCAGACAACCACACAACTGGGGCCTATCCAAGTTTAAGGGAAACATCACCTGCTCAAAGAGAGATCTTCCCTCGTCTTCCATCTAAGTTAGGCCCTAGCCCATCACTCTGTTTCAGGTTAATGTGTCTTATTCTCTACATAGCACATATAAGCATACTGTTTATTCACTTCCATATGTTTTTTTAACTTCCTATTCTTAGTAAAATATTCTCCCTTGTTCTCCATATATATTCTCAGTACACTATATAAATGTGGTGTTATTGTTGCTATTGTTATTAGTAGTAGTAGTCATAGTGTTTGGAAATGGGGTCTCCCTCTGTTGCCCAGGCTGGAGTGAGTACAACAGCATGATCCTGGCTCACTACAGCTGATACGGTTTGGCAGCATCCCCACCCAAATCTCATCTTGAATTGTAACTCCCACAATTCCCACATGCCATGGGAGGATCCTGGTGGGAGGTAATTGAATCATGGGGGCAGGTCTTTCCCATGTTGTTCTTGTGATAGTGAATGAGTCTCACAATATCTGAAGGTTTTAAAAACAGGAGTTTCCCTGCACAAGCTCTCTCTCTTTGCCTGCTGCCATCCATGTAAGACACGACTTGCTCCTCCTTGCCTCCTGCCATGATTGTGAGGCCTTCACAGCCACGTGGAACTGTAAGTCCATTAAACCTCTTTCTTTTGTAAATTGCCCAATCTTGGGTATATCTTTATCAGCAGTGTTAAAACAATTTTCCTGGCTCAAGCCCAGCAGCCTTGAATTCCTGGGCTGAAGCCTTGAATTACAGCAGCCTTGAATTCCTGGGCTCAGGCCCAGGGGTTCAATATTATTATTACTATTATTATTATTTTTATTATTATTATTCATCAACTATTAAACTGAGTTAAATTTGGTAGCTTTTAAATTTTTTTCTTGGACAAGTAATTTTTCTTAATAAAGTTTTATTAAAGTTTCAAATCTTGGGATGAATTAAAGATATTATTTGTATTAGTCAGGCTAATTAACTGCAGCAAGCAACACCAGAAGTAACGCCAGAGGCGTAAATCAATGCAAGTATATTTTCCATACAATTCAATGTTCAGTGAAGAAGTTCTATGAGCAGCATTCCATACAAAGGTCCCAGGACCCAGGTTCCTTCCGTCTGTGGCTCTGCCATACCCGGCCTTCAAACCTTCCACTGGCATTTCCTCATCTGTCCCGTCAGCATGCCAAGAAAAAGAGCAAGGTAAGAATCTCCACGGAGATTTGGGGGGCCAGGCCCAGAAGTGGAAGACAACACCTTTATTCACATTCCGTTGATGAGAGCTTGTCATATGGCTCCAACTTAACTGCCAGGGAGGCCAGGAATGCCTAGGAGGAGGGGTCAGGACTGGCAAGCATTTCCTCAGTCTCTGCCACACCATTCTTGTTCTGCATGGAGCATGGTGACTTCCAGGTATCTGCCTCATAAGCAAGTTTGATTATGGCCTTTTAGGTACTTGGGGTTTATAGAAAGTGATGAATATACCTCAACAGATAGGGAAGACCAAAAGGTTTCTGACCCTGTCAGAGCAAATGAACATGAAACTCTGCCAGAGCAATTCTAACCTCCTCTCCCCTGCCCGCATGTGCCTTCAAGTTTTTCTGCATTCCTAGGAGTACAATATTTGGGCCCAATTCTAGCCACAACACCAACTCAAACTTTGCAATGTTCAGCAGCAACTTGAGACTCTGAATTTCAAGGCCTATTTTCTTGCTAAGACAAATGGATTTTGAGATTTTGAGAGCCACGCGTTTTAGTTTTTACTGGTGGTTTCTCCCTTTTAACTCTTCTTAGACTTCACTTATTTTTGTTGGGCTGTACATGATCTTGTCCACTAACATGGGAAACAGCCCACATAAATCAATTATCAATAGTTCAGCCAGGGTGGGAACAAATTCAAACAGATCGTTCTAAAGCAATATATTTAAATATTTTCTAATTCGTGGTAAATTAAATCCAATGAGGATAGCCTGCATATCCCAGTGAGGAAATTTTTATTTTCTCGTCTTCTTGATTTAATCTTATTCACCTTGGGCTTATTCTGTGGTCTGCATCTCATAATTGTTTCCCTCAAGTAATCAAAAGAAATAACAAGACCATAAAGATGAGAAACAAAGATATACGTCAGAACAGGGTGGGATTTCATGTATAAAATAATAAGATCCAAACCTCAGTTCCATCCCAGGAATAAGTATGGGACATTGGGGCAACATACATGAAATGAATGTGTTGACTCCTACATGGTTCTCGTTTGCTGATTTGCTCAATAAAAATTAAATACCAAATTACAGGCAGCTAGACAAAACAAAGAACAGAAAGCAGTTGAAAAGAGAAGATGTACAATTATATAGCAACCTTAATAGAACAACCGTGTAACAACCTTCACGGAGTCTTCAATTCGAAGTAATTTGACAAATACAGACCACAGTTCGAAATATCACTCAGAAAGACGGACTGCTGTGGAATGGGTTGAGAGCAGGAAGTCTTCAGGAAATTAAAGGAAAGACATCATGTGGATTAGGAGAGGGGAGGTTCTACAGGGAGGGCAGAGGATAAGCAGACATGAATATGGGAATATACAGGAAAAGAAGACAGCACACTGAAAACTGTGTGACTGAAGTCAGGCGTGCATAATGGGATGCTCTGTGAAAGAAAGTTGAAAAATATGGTCCATGGAGCAAGGCTCATTGTTATTAGGCTGAGCCCAGACTTGAAGTAATCAGAAATAAGGAAATAGTATAGGGCCTTAATCAGGGGAGAGAGATGATGAAAGCAGTGATGAATCTGGCTGCAGGCAGGAGGACAGATTAAAAGTGAGAAGACCAGTAAAGAGGCTGTTGCAAAAATTTATACGAGACTTGATAGGGACTTGGCTCTGAGAGGTGACAGCTGACACGAAGACCCAGGGACAAATCCAAGAGTCTCTGTGGAGAAAGGAAAGATGCTTGTAAATAAAGGAGTAAAGGAGAGGAAAGAGGGCATGAAAACCCTGGGGATGAGAACACAGGTGGTGGCACTGAAGACAAGAGGAATTTATCAAGTATAGGACTCATTTTTTTCAGATTAAATTTTGTAACGTCTATTTATGAGTTAGTCATCCATGGAATATTTCTTTTTAACTTCTAATTCTAAGACACATGGTTAAAATTAAGGTTAATATTCTTGTTGGCTTAAGTTTGATATAACTTTGCAATTTACAAGGTTGGGGGGATTGAGAATACATATCAAGATTTTATATGTTGCCAGGTCATGTTTTAATCTTTAGCAGAATAGCACAACAGTGCTACATGTAATCAAAACATATTTTACTAGGAGAAGCAATCAGAGCTAAAGACAAAAATGGTTCTTGGATAAGGAGAGCTGGTATAAGACAGCTCATTGATCTCTTAAGGATCATGTGAATTTGTACCTGACATTTTCTCTTCTTTTTTATAGTTCCTTTGGTAACCAACAGAAAGCGGCCCAACCGATGCCAAAATCCAAAGAAAAATAGACACTCGACCCAGAATAAGGTAGATACCAGGCAAGATGTTTTTAAAAACCTGGTGAAAAGCAAAGCATGCAAATTTCAGGAAGAGAGAAATGTCTGTATGTGAAGTGAATGTAAACATGAAGATCTTCCAGGAGCAAATGGGAAAGGCAAAAGAATAAGCAAAACACCCCACCCAGAACAGAGACTTTGGAAGAAAGTTGTGGTAAATAAAAGTAAACTGGAGATCTGGAGCTCCTCAGATTAGAAATGTGTAAATTACCACAAAGTAAAATCAAATACAATATTTAGCAGCGAGACTTTAGCTTTTGGCATTGTCAAAAGTATGATCTTTTCTCAGATTCTGGAGTTTCCAGTTTACTAAAAAAGCGTAACCTCCAGTGCCAGAATAAAGGTGGCCTGCCTCTTGTAATGCTATGGAAGGTAGAAGAGCGCCATTGGGAACATGGAGAAGTTCTGCATTCGAATTTTGGCTGGGCACGGTGGCTCACACCTGTACTCCCAGCAGTTTGGGAGGCCAAGGTAGGCAGATCACTTGAGGTCAGGAGTTCAAGACCAGCCTGGCCAACATAGTGAAATCCTGTCTCTACTAAAAATACAAAAATTAGCCCAGTATGGTGGCACACCCCTGTAGTCCCAGCTACTTGGAGACTGAGGCAGGATAATCGCTTGTACTCGGAAGGCAGAGCTGTTTGTTTTGGACCTCTGCCATGGGTTCCCAAAGACAAGACTGTGGAACTAAATGGTTTCCAAAACGTAGATACATAGATGGGATTACAGAAGAAGCAAGTTGGGGATTTGTTTGAAATTAAGGCATGTATAAATATTTCTAATTGACCTCCAATATAATTATTCTCTTCTGGCTCAGTAACAGAATTTCCAAAGGTTAGCAGGGCATTTGGCTGCCTAAAATAAAGACTAGCTTTTTTTGCAGCTGGGATATTGCCCTACAATGAAGTTTTGGTCAATGGATTATAAGAGGAAGTCGTGTGTGCAATTTCAGGGAGTATGTCCTGTTGCTGTTCCTTTCTCCTTTCCTGCTCGCTGAAATCTAATTGTGATGGCACAGGCTACAGAAGCCATCTCAGACCACAAAGTGAAAGCCACATGTTGAGGATGGTGAGGCAAGAAAAGAAGAGCCTGGGTCCCTGATGATAAGGGAGCAATCGTACCAACCATAGATAGTGTTTACTTGAAAGTGAGATCAACTTCCACATTGTTAGAGTCCCTGACAATTACCTAACAATTGAAGTTATCTCAGGATAATTTGAACTTACAGAGGCAGGACAGGCTTGACCCAAACCAAACTGGTATACAGCTTCTTGCACTAAAAAGCAGAAAGCTGCATTCAAGGTAGATATTAGGGTGAGTCTGATCAGTGTGAATGAACGTGAGTTTTAGTTTTAGCTTGACAGTGAGAAAAAAAGGAAAATGAAGTACCCACCTAATTAGATAACTGACAAGGTGGGGACTGGGGAAAATGAAGCCAACATACCTATCACTTTCTGCTTCGAAACACACAAAATAGAAAAGGGGGATTAGGCTCTTGAGCCGAAAGTGAGGGGCTTTACATAGTAATCAGTAGCCAACCACGAACTAAGAGTTTCCCGGTTATAAACATGGGACAGAATGGAGGGTGTTTCCCAGAAAAAAAGTGCATTGTAAGGAACAAAATCAACAGCAACTTTGGAAAATGTTTGCAGGGCTAACAAAATACAGTAGAATTTTCCTAGGCAGAAATTTCACAGTTAAACCATGAATATGCGGCAATAGGGTTTTACTATAAGCCAAATATCTATGAGATAAAAACTGGAAATACTAAATGAAAGTGAAGAAATCACAAGATTAAGCAAGTTAGAAAAATGATGGACCTCGTTTAATCGTACGAATTGGCTAAACGCCGTTTGGTAAGGAGCGTGGGGATCAAACAAACGACTGTTCTTTAGAATTCACAAACAAAGGAAATATCACAGTTGGGCTTTAAGAGCCAGATAAGAATTTACAGAGAAAGTATTTTCATAGGAACCACCATGTAATAATGGTTACAACATAATTTAGTTCCACATTCTGGCAGAAAATAAAAAATATTCATTATTCAGTTACCCAATTTAAAAAAGGGAACTGTAATTAACTCACAAGCAGGAAAGTAGAAACAACAACAACAAAAGCATTAGGGGAATCATATCAAGAAAAATTAATTGAGAAAACCAGGTTATTGTTTAAACATTACTAGAAACCAAAGGAAAGTACTTGCCAGAGACAAAAAAAAAAAAAAAAAAAAATCTGATCCTTTAAAAAAAAAAAAAAAAAAAGGAAAAAATCTATATGACCACTAATAGCTAAAAACAAACAAAAAACAAAAACCACTTCTATTTTTGGAAGAACACTTTTTTTTTTCTTTTTTAATGTGAGACAGTCTCGCTCTATTGCCCAGGCTGGAGTGCGGTGGCGCAATCTCAGCTCACTGCAACCTCTGCTTCCCAGGCTCAAGCAAATCTCCTGCCTCGGCCTCCTAAGTAGCTGGGATTACAGGAGTGTGCCACCGTGCCCAGCTAATTTTTGTATTTTTAGTAGAGATAGGTTTTCACCATGTTGCTAGGTTAGTCTTGAACTTCTGACCTCAAGTGATCCACCCACCTCGGGCTCCCAAAGTGCTGGGATTACAGGCATGAGCCACCGCGCCTGGCCTCTTTTTTTTTTTTTCTTTTTTTTAAATGTAAAGGTTGACCAAGTGAGACTCACAGGAACAGGGGACACACAGATTGTGAGGGACAGGTGTAAACCAGAAACTGCTGGGAGCTTTCAGTGCTGGAATAAGAGAATGAGGAAGTTCAGCTGGAAGTCTGTGGGACCTCCTTTGATCGTGGTACAAAAGATTTAATAGAAGATGGAAGTAAAAAAAAAAGAGAGAGAGAGAGCGAGAAAGAGACTAAATGAAGATTTTAGTGAAATTTTGTCTCCCAAATTCCATTTGAAAGTACTGATTGGAGACACTAGAACAAGCAGCAATAAATGCCCAGAATGTTCTAGATGTGGCTAATAGAACGAAGTCATCAGAGCCAGAGAGCTACTCAGGAGCTCTGAAGGAAGTATTTCCAAAAATGTATAAGAAGCCATAGTCAACGCGTGACTTCAGATCGCCAAGTAAGCATCTCATCTGCATGAATATCTTCAAAAAAAGTACCAACAAAACAGAAGCTTCACTTATTTAACAGGTAAACCAGTAGAAGAGAAAATCAAGTAGAAATCCTCCATATTTTTCAAATGTGGCAAAATAGGGGAAATCAGGCTAAAGGAATCTAGTATTTTAGGAGAGAAATAAACATGAAGACTCGGAGAATTCGTGGACATAATTTATTTAGAGGTTTAAGGTTCTCAATATGAAAAATAATTTACATGGAAAGAAATAATTTAATTTTACCTGAAATACAACTTGGTCTATTTTAAAAAACAAAAAACTCAGATCTGACCAAGGCCTTACAGAGCAGAGTAGTTTATCTTGATAATTTCTTGAGGGTATGCAGAAAAGATGCTGCATTGCACATCGCATAGCACAGGGCTAAAATTCTTTCAATATCTCTCTTCTCAAAGAGCGTGAGTGTGCATATGTGTGCATGCCCCTACTTCACCCTCCTCACCCACATGGACCCAAAAGTTAGTTTGATGGCATTCAGCAAGAGAAAACCCCTCATCTGGCCCAAATATTAACCATCTACAGTTCTTTAAATATGCTCTTGGGAATATTCAATTCACTCTGCCATGTAAGACAGAAAACGTTTCAGAAGAAAATCAAAACATCGCTCTATCTTTGCACATGTGGAAAAAAGTGATGATGATAACAGCTAACACTTTCATAGCATTTACTAATGCTTTATGTATATCAGCTCCTTTAATATGGCCTATTATCATTATCATCATCATTATTCCCTTTACACACATGAGGAAACTGAGGTCACACAGCTTAAGTAGCAGGACAGGTTTACGACCCTATTCTTTCTTCTGACTCCAGAATACATGTTTTTTACCACCACCATATAGACTCTCTTCTCTCCCCAGTGGCTTTCTCTTCCTGAATCTTCTCTGTGGATGGCACCCTTGCATGGCTCCTACCTACTTCTCCCTCCCCTTTACCACTCAGTAGCTGGGCCCGCGTGGATTCCTCCAGCAGCTGCTCCCTGCCTGCGATTTTGCAGAAACATGCGTCCACTCTCACGCACTCTCACGCACACTCACGCTCACACATGCACCGTGCAAACTCACACTCACACGCACACAAACTCACACACATACCATCTTTTCTCCATACAGTCAGAGTGTGGGGTGTCCAGCACTTTAAGCACTTAAAGTCAGCACTTCTGCTTCCTGCCTGGTAAGAGTAAACAGACAAGAAAATAAATAAACAAGAACACAAGTATCCACTTTTTAAATGATTTAAAACACAGATGTTGATTGCAGTAGGGTGTCAGGAGACTAGATCTCACCGTTTCTGAACACTTGAGGGTAAAATTAGGAACAAAATGTATTTGAAATCTTCCAGAAATTTGCCTCCTGAGACTCTAAAAGTGGAAGTAACAATGTGTCTTCTGGGCACGCTTTTCTTGGTTCTGGACGGGAGTAAGTTGATGATCTCAGGGTAGTGGCCACTCTGGGTCCACGTGGCAATGGATGCCAGAGCCTGTCCCAAGCTCGCCCTCCCAAGAATATTAGCACCCAAGGAAGGGCCATGGAGGGAGCAAATTTTAAATGTAGTCGTGTTGGGAGCAGGCCAATTTGGGGAGCGAGTTGGTGTGTGTGTTGCAGACTGGAGGGAACGCTGTTCCAGGAAGGGGAAGAGCAGGCCAGTGGGAATCAAACTCTTTTATCCTTTAAAGAACAATTGTGTGCCTGCAGCAGTGACCCAAAACAGAGATCCAGGCACAGCTCATTCCCTGGAACAAAACCAGCAACAGTGATGTGTTCTTGGAACTCAACAGTAGGGCTCTTCCAGCTTCAACAGGGCACCTGAGTTCTGGGCCCAGCATGAGAAAATAGGCACCAATAAGGCTCCACCATAGTTCCTGTCCATATAAGGGGAGGGAGGGGCTAAGAGAGGAAGACTGGATTTCCTAGGCATGTGGGGAGTAGAGAAGGTATTAATTTCAAAAATATGTGAAATGTTACTTTATTTGTTCCTCTATGTATGTGAAATGGGTCATATCAATGACATTGGCTATTATTATCATTTCTTCCTTCTCCCACTCTCCATTCCATCTCTAGAACCATGCCCTAGACCTACTGCCTTCTTCAGACTTCCTGAGACCAACATTACAGATCACTGTTTGACCCTATTCTGCCCTGACATCATTTCTTCATCAAAGAACACCTGTGCTTTTGTGATATGTTTATGTTCTAATCTGGTCCTCAAATTTTCAGGACCACAAGATGCATTTTATCTGTTTACTCTGTATGATCCAATGGTTATAAATTGATTCGCACTAATTAAACCCACAAAAGGCTGATTCACAAACTGAGAGAACAATGTGTTAAATTACAGAGAAAGATTAAACTGGGGTGAGAAGCAAGGACATGCATTTGAAAGGCCACTGTATTTCGGGTGAGTTCACCCTAGAAGCCAAACAGCAAAGCCAAGCATGGCCTTGTCAACACAGAATCCATGCAAAGATGCTTGTATGTTGTCATGTGATATTTCTAGAAAGTTCTGGTAGACTGAGAATTTGCCTTTCATGATGGTTATGCTTGAAAAACCAAGTCCAGTATTTAGAATGAGATAGTCTTCTCCCTGGAGGAGGCCAGGGTGACATTGATAAATTCTTACAATTCAACCCTCATTTTTCCCATTGTCAAAGAAAGATATTCTCATTCTGTTTGTACTTGTCATTATGCTTAGATTATCAAACTTACAGGTAACTTTTATCAATTATACTTTGATGGGTAATTTAGATTGTGTCAAATAAGTCTAAGCATCATAGCACAGCACCTAAGGGCTGGAAAAACATTGGTAATCATCTAGTTCAGTGGTTTTCAAATTGCATCTCATGGACCCAACAGGCTGCTGGATTAGGTAGCTAGAGGTGTGAGGAGGAAGCTGAGTAAGCAGGCTGTGGCCGGCCATCACTCCCTTTTAAGGAGCCTGAATTATTCAAAGTGCAGTAGCCATTGATATATTTTAGTATACAGTGACACAATGAAGTTTACCTTTTAAAGAATCAATTTGAGTGAAGTGATTGGAGAAGGCAAGAGTAGAAGACCACCAAGGAAGTTATATAGCATTTGTCCAGAGCAATTTGTCTGGTGGTGTTGGGGACCAGGGTAATAGCAATAGAGTTAGAGAGAAGCGGATGGATTTCAGATGTAATTTAAAGTTACAATTTGATAGGACTTGGCTAGTAAGGAAGCAGGAATTATCTAGAACTCACTCATGTACCCCAACTGGAAAATGTATTGAGTACTAACAATGGGCTAGGCACTGGGCTAGGTGTTCAGCTAGACAACCAAGTCCCTGCCCTTCCTGGAGTTCATATTCTAGTAGAAGGAGATGGACAATAGATGAGCATACAGGGAAAAGCTAACGTGCTCTGAAAGAGCTTGGGAAATTAATTTTAGGACCCACACTGTTTTCCTTCTTTCAGAGATCTCTGTTCTGAACCACCTGCTGTTACAATCAACCAAGTATCCAGTCCCCTCAAAATCATTGCACATGTTTTGCCTATTTCTCAGTGTGGAAGATGGAAAGGTCAATCTACTCCCTGTTATTTCATCATGGCCAGAAGTAGAAGTAACTTTTTCTTGCATAAATGTGGTAGAAGGGACGAAGGAAAGGAAGAAGTCAAAACTCATCATGCTCTGACTTAAAAGCACAGTAGACGGTTGTGAGACAGAACCAGATGGCTTTGGATTTATTTTTGTTTCCTCCTCTCTTCCTCCCTTCCCTCCTTTCCTCCCTCCCTCCCTTCCTTCCTTTCTTTTGTATATGTGTGTTTTAAGTTTTGCTTTGTTTCAAAGATTCCTGAGAGCAGAGTGATGTGGAAAGGATGGAAATCAATGGACTGGCTCTGAACATGTTGAGTTTGAGATGCCTGTAGCACCTGTGGCACCAAAAAGTTCCAAGAGGAGGCCAGGGATATTCTTGAGCACTTGGGCATATGAAGATATAATTCACTGAGATGGAGAATCTGTAGAAGGAGCAGATTTGTGGAGAAAGATTTAGCACTCAGATGTTGAGAAGTTAATTTTGAAATATCTATGAGACATTGAAATATCAACATCAGGTAGGCAGTTCAATATTTACCTGTGGAGCTCAGAAAGAAGAGCTGGGCTGCTTACCTAAATTTAAGACTCTTCAACATAGAGGTGGCATTTAAATCATGGTAAAGGATAAGGTTACTTTGGAAGAGAGAGAGAAGAAAGGAAAGCAGAAGAGGAAAGGAAGGAAGAGCACAGGAGAAGAAAGAAGATGAGAGGGGGAGGGGAGGGGGGAGGAGAGGAGAGAGGAGGGGAGAGGAGAAGAGCGAAGAGGAGAGGGGAGGGGAGGGGAGGATCTAAGGAGCCACCAGGGTTTAGATGAGTATTAGCGTGTAGAGGCTGCACATAGGAAGAGAGATCATCAAAGAAGAATAAAAAAGGACTGGCCACAGAAGACAGAGGGGAAAGTATAGTGTATTTTCAAAGGAAAAAGTATTTCAGGAGGGAATATCAATTGGTTCAAATGCTGCTGAGAGGTCAAATAAGGTAAGAATGTAAAAGTGTCCATTGGATTCAGTATTGGAAAGTATTTAGGATTTGAAAGTCACTAGTGAGTTTATTAAAAGTAGTTCCTTAGAAAAGGAATTTCAACCACAGTAAGGTGGAGAATGAATGGGAGGTGATGCAGAGGCAGGATATGCAGAGAGTTCTTTCATGGGGAATGAAAAACTAGAGTATCCTGGAGAGACACGGCACGTTAGGGAAGGTTGATGTTTATTTTTAAGATCCAAGACACAGAGAGTATTTGGATGATAAAGAAAAGAGGTTAAGAATGCAGAGAGAGAGACTAAGAGGCAGAGCAAGGCTCTTGAAAAGGTTCCTGAAAGGTCTGGGATCCAGAACGTACTTTGTAATGGCCACTGCCACATTCTCCTGTTAGCTCTAGCAGATCTTCCCTAATGGGTTAAGACTTCTTTCAAAGCAGGGATCCACCCCCCACCCTCAGTTCTTTTCTGAGCCCACGTATGGCATAACAAAAGCAAGTGTTTGAAATATTAATACTTCTTCAATAAATTAATATGTACACAAGGCAAATGAATGAATAAAATTTATCTGATAAAATCTGCCCTTTAAAGAGAAGTAAAGATATCTATGTATTTAATTACTCCTAGACCAGAAAATATTTTCTACAGCTTTTGGTGACTGTCCCCAGAGTAGAAAATAAGCACAATAAGAGCAAAATTTTTATTATTAACATTTTAGAGACAAAGAATGTGCTTTTGTTCCCCAAACTAATCACAACTGATGAATAGCTACTTCCTGTGTAGATCCAAAGGCTTCTTTCATCTTCTAGGGCAAAGAGTAATTGCTATATTGTACGTCTAAAATCCATTCTCATTTATCAAAAAAAAGAAAAAAAAAACACCTTAGTTTGGAAAGTACTACATAAATTATTTCCATTATTTCCATAATGTGTCTCTATATGTTGACATAGTATTATTATGCCATTAATTCTCAATCATTAGGCAAGTAATAGAATCAAATCCTGGTAATAGAATCAAATTCAAAACAATGAATAGTAAGTGGAGTGGAAGACAGCAGGTCTGTCAGCCTAATTTGGGCTCATTTGGACTAATAGTCCATATCAGAACACTGATGACAGAGGTTCAGCTCCAAAGTATTTTGTGTGTCAAGGGGTCGACTCAGGAATTTTTAATTCCTGAGATTTATTTACAAAGTGCATTAAGTACTGGCTGAAAAGATAGACCCCTATACAGGAAGAAGGTCATGTAGTTCAGGGACATAGCAAAAGGCAAAATTAGAGCATAGCATATACAACTAGAACTGAGAAATTATCCAGTCTTTCCCTTTCATGTCACACATGAATATAAAACCCAGAGCAATTACATGACTTGCCCAAGGTCACATAGTCAGTTTAATGAGACATCCCCACAGGAAGTGCTATCTGGTGATATCCTAGTTCAGTGCTCTACACCGTTTTACATCCCCAATGAGCTTTTGTTTCCAATGTCTTCTAGAGCAAAAAGAATTGTCTTCAAATTCTAAAGGATATTTTAAAATATAAAGAATAAACTGAAACCCAACATAGATAAGGCATTAAGAGAAATCAGGATTTTTGAAGCTCATTTTACTCCAGACACTTCACAGCTATTAAACTCATTTAATCCTTTCAATTCCCTTTCAGGTTTTATTCTCATTTACAGATAAGGAAACAGAGGCTACAGAGACTAAGTAATTTACTGCACGTCACACAACTAGCAAGTGATGCATCAAGACATGAATTCAAGTCTATAATTCTAGGTATACTTCTCTTTCTACTATATCACACTTCAAATGAGATCACATCTCCCAGCCCATACAGATCATAACCCAAAGTAATGAAAGACTCTGAGATGCAATTATACAACCACTGTTGGCAATCTTTGGGGGAGGGGGGAACGTGAAGAACAAAGAGGTGCCAGGAGACTAGAAAATATTTTTTGACTGTGAAATTCAAGAAAGCCTAGATTCTGGGAACTGCAGCCTGGTCAAAGCAAATTCTTGATGTCAACTGTTGGCAAAATTCAAGGATAAATGACTAAATAGATGGTTTGTGAACCACTTAGAAAAGAATGTTATGATCACATGGAACCAACATGAGTTCACTAAGGCCGTGTCATGCCAAACCATCAAACGTATTCACTAGAAAATAAAGTTGTCAGTCGGAATGTCATTGTGGTTGATTTGAAAATACGTGATTTAGATAATAGGACAGTTGATATATTTACAACTGCTTGAAGTTACCAGTGACCTGTCATATTGCCCTGTCTAATATTATTCCATTAAAAAGTTTAATGATGTCTTTTTAAACATTAAAAATTATCAAATTTGTAGATAATTCAAAGTTTAAAGAGATGTGATAAATAATAAAAACCAATAATTATTTTAACAGACTAAAATGATGGTCAAGCCCCCAGTTTTAGATTTAACAGGGAAGAATATAGTTATACATTTAAGTAAAAATAAATAGATGATACATATCAGATGAATAGATATGTAGGTAGGTACATATATAAGGACTTATATCTGTAGATTTTGGTATCTATAGGAGGTTCTGCAACCAATTTCCCATGTATACCAAGGGAGGACTGTGCATACATTGTCACTGGGAATTGCTATAATAGAATTGGATTACAATTCAAGGTTTCTGATTCTTCATGCATTTTCTGTGGAGAACTACGTTCAAATGTTTGAAAAAGACGTATTAGTTTTAGTTTACGACCATATCACCCTGAACATGCTCCATCTTATCTGAAAAAGACATTTTAGGAAAAAGGATTAGAATGATTCCACAAGACCCTAGAGGTCCCACCAACATCAGATCAATAAGGGGACATTATCAAGAAGCCACTTTAGTGATCTGGAAAATAGGTTGGTATAAACACAGAAATTTGAAAAATGAATAGAATTAAAAAAAAATAGCATAAGAGATATATAAGACATGGGGAAAGATCTAAGATGTATTTAATTAGAATCCCTAAAGGACCAAAGTTTCATGTAACTGGAGACTCAAAAGGGGAGATGACACAAGTGGAGCAGAAGCAATATGTAAAAAGATGACATCCTAGATCAGGGTGTTCACTCGTTTCACTTCCCTGGGCCACGCTGGAAGTAGAAATGTCTTGGGTCACACATAAAACACACTTACACTAACAATAGCTGATGAGCTTTTATATATATATATATATATATACACATACACACACTATATATATACACACACACTATATATATATATATACACACACACACACAATATATATATACACAAAAAAACTCATAATATTTAAAGAAAGTTTATGAATTTGTGGGGTTGGCCTCATTCAAGGCTGTCCTGGGCGAAATGCAGCCCATGGGCTATGTTTGGACAAGCTTGTCGTAGATATTTCAAAAGCTCACAAAGCAATCAAAGAGAACTTTAGAATGATCTGGAATTTAAGTAGAATAAATGCAAAGGAAACCACATCTTGTCATATCAACATAAAACTACTAAGAGCAATGACAAAATCTCAAAAGCAGCCAGAGAAAACAGGCACGTTACTTTCAGAGGAGCCACAATAAGCAAAACACCAAGAGCTTACCCCTCAATAAACAGTGGAAGCCTGAAAAACAAACAAACAAACAAAGCAACACCAAAACAAAACAAAAAAATGGTATCTTTAAAGTCCTGAAAGGAAACAAATGCTAACCTAAAATTCTATACCTAGTGAAAATATCTTTTAAAAATGAAGATAAACTAAAGATATTTTCAGGCAAGTAAAAACAGATAATTTACTCCCAGTAGACTCTTATTAAAGGAAATATTAATGAAAATTCTTATGTTTGGAAAATAATACCAGATAAAAATAGAAATTCAGAAATGGAAAAGGTAAATGTGTTACTGTGATGTATTAATTTAACTGTATTAAGCAATAACAAAAAAAAGTTTTATAGTGTTGGAAATGTATATAGGTTAAAATGCATACCAAGAATAACAAAAATAGTGAAGAGAAAGAGTTAAATTCTGTTGTCTAAGAGGCACTGTGGAAATGATAAGAGTATATATTACATTAAATACAAAGAAGTAGGTATTGTAGAAATGGTAAGAGTGCAAGGAATGGTATTGTACTCTCTAAAGTAACAAAAGAATGGCAAAATAATATATTGCAAACAAATGAGTAAAAGGAAAAATGGAATAATAAAAAGTACATAAAATAAAATAAGACAAAAGAGAAAAGGAATCATATAAGGTTAAACATAAAGAAATATTAAGAAGATAGATGTAAACCCAGTTATTTCAGCAATTACATTAATATAAACAGAATAAAAGCTTCAGTTAAAAGACAAATATCATCAGTCTCTATGATGAACATAACAACAAATCCAAACCAACTGTGCAGCTTACAAGATACATGCCCTAATCTAAGACATGGAGAGATTGAAAGTAAAAGATGGAAAATAATAAACCATGTAAATGCTAACAAAAACTTTTATAGCTATATTTATATCAAGCAAAGTGAATTTTAAGGCAAGAAACCATACTGAAGATAAAAGGAACATTCATAAAGATAAAAATTCAAATCTACTGGGAAAATGTAGAAGAAGTATACACAAATAACATAGCTTCAAATATTGAGGAACTGAAGGAAGAAACATACAATTATAGGGAGAGATTTTAATAAACCTCCTTTAGCATATGAGAGAAATGGATGGCCAAAAAGTATTAGTAAGGATACAGGAAATATGAATACAAAATGGAACTTATTTATAAACAAAGTTGACATTGGCAGAATGATCCATCCAACAATGAATAAGTACTCATCCCAAGGGCACAATGAACATTTACAAAATTGACCTTATGCTGTTCAGAAATAAATTCTTGAGAAATTTCAAATTATTAAAATCATTCAGAGTATATTTGCTGACCACATTGAAATGCCTCGCAAATGGATCAATGCCACTATAGAAGGGTTTGCAGGAGTGAGTTTGCTCTCTCTTCCCTTTCCACCTTCCACCCTATGAGGACACAGTAAGAAGGACCACACCAAATTCTAGTGCCACGATCTTGGACTTCCCAACCACCAAAACTGTGAGAGAATAAATTTTTGTTCTTTATAAATCACCAGGTCTCTAGTGTTCTGTTATAGCAGCTCAAAGCAACTAAGACACTTCTACACCCATGTTCATTGCACCATTATTCACAATTGCTAAAAGGTGGAAATAACCCAAATGTTCACAGTAGATGAATGGATAAACAAAATGTAGTATATACGTACACTGAAATATTGTTCAGCCTTAAAAAAAGATGAAGTTCTGATAATGCTACAACATGGATGCACCTTGATGATATTATGCTTAGTGAAACAAACCAGAAAAAAAAAAAAACCCCACATATTGTATGACTTCATTTATATGAGATACCTTGTATAGTCAAATTCAGAGAGAAAGAAATCATACTACAGGTTACCAGTGGGTAGGGGGAGGGAGGAATAGGCGTTTATTGTTAAATAAGCACAGAATATCTTTTGAAATGATGAAAATGGGCTGGGCACAAAGGCTCACACTTGTAATCCTAGCACTTTGGGAGGGTGAGACGGGTGGATCACCTGAGGTCAGAAGTTCAAGACCAGCCTGGCCAACATGGCAAAACCCTGTCTCTACTAAAAATACAAAAATTAGCTGGACATGGTGGTGCATGCCTGTAATCCCAGTTACTCGGGAAGCTGAGGCAGAAGAATCACTTGAACCTGGGAGGCAGAGGTTGTAGTGAGCTGAGATCATGTCACTGCACTCCAGCCTGGGCTACAAAATGAGACTCCATCTCAAAAAAAAAAAAAAAAAAAAAAAAAGAAAGAAAAAAGAAAGAGAAGTGATAAAAATGTTCTGGAAATGGATCATGGTGATGGATGCACAACAATGAGAATGTACTTTATGCCACTAATTTGTACACCTAAAAACGATTACAGTGGTAAATTTTTTGTATTAGGTATATTAAACCACAACTGAAAAGTTATGCAAAAAATCAATCAGTGTAATTCATATTATAATGAATTATATTCACATGTAATAACAGAAATTTTTCCTCCAAAAGTTGGGAATAAAATAAGAATGCCCACTATCACTCCTTCTAACATTGTTCTGGAGTGCCTATAAATTTTAAAAAAAGAAATAAAAGTTTTAGTTAATGGAAAAAAGAAATAAAACTATCATTATTTGTAAATCATATGATTGTGTATATGGGAAATCTGAAACACCCACAATTAGAATTAATAAGTGAAAAGCAAGATCCCTACTTAGAAGATCAGTAAAGAAAACTCCTCTATAACAAACAATTAGAAAATGAAAGTTTTCAGATGATCATGATTATAATCTCATTCAAAAAACTGAATACCTAAAATAATTCTAACATATGAACAAGACATTTACACAGAAAACTATTAATATAAAACATTATTGTGAGAAGTTAATAAAGACCTAAAATAAACAAAGGGATATACTACGTCTGTGGACCCAATAGAGTTAAGACGCCAATTCGTCCCAAATCAATCTAGAGATTCAACGTTCTCCCAGTAAAAACTCTCAGCAGGGTTATGTGTTTGCTTGTGTGTAAACTGGCAAAATAATTCTAAAATTTTTATGGAAATACAAATGGCCAAGGGTGGTAAAGAAAATCTTGCAAATAAAGAAAAAAGTTGAAAGACTTATACTTCTAGATGTCAAGAAACATAAAACTATAATAATTAAGATAATGCAATTTTGGCACAAAGGTAAATAGAGCAATAGAAAAGAACAGAATAGAGAATCCAAAACCTGACCCACCTGACAAAGGTGGCACTATAGCCCACTAGGAAAAAAGTGGCTGTTTGCAATAAATACTGTGCTGGCAATTGGAGATTCACAAGAGAAAAATTAATTTTGACCTTACACCAGACACAAAAATATACTCCTGATGGTATAGATCTACATGTACCCTAAAATAAAGCTTCTAGAAGAAAAGCGCAGGAGAACGACCTTGTAGGGAGAAACAGATTTAAATGGGACACAAACGTAGAAGTGTATATTCTGGAGTCAAACTGCCAAGGTATGAAATCTAATTCCAAAGTTGTGCAAATTATTTCACCTTTTTGTGCTTCAGTTCCTTCATCTGTAAAATGAAGATAATAAGCGAAGGACTATTCAAGCATCAAATACAAGGATACATGTAAAATGCCTAGAACAGTGCCTGACACGTGGCAGGCACTTATGACTATTATTATCCTTCCTAAAAATATTGAGAGGGCCTCCTTTAAGGGAGAGATACTTGTTTTCATTTTGTGTAGAAACCTTATGTTCTGCACTTTAACATACAATTTTTCTTTTCTTCTTTTTTTATCAGCTGACTTTAAGATTCACGATTTTTTTTCCCTCTCTATTGCAGGCATTGCAGATGTTCATATCAGAGACACCGCCTCACAATTCTCAAGCATTTGTTACACACCTGACTGCCGTGTGCTGGACTCAGGTTCAGGGACAGGGAGAGGAAGGTGGAGAAGGTGCTTATACAGGAAACAGCTGACAGATTTTTTTTCCCAGTGATCAAAAGCTTCCCATATCGTTGAGCAGTACAATATAGATTTGAGAAACTACTAGAAAATGTGACAGCCAGTAAGAAAGTGCTACACTGAGGCCCTGTGCAATGGCTCACACCTGTAATCACAACACTTTGGGAAGCCAAGGTGGGAGGATCACTTGAAGCCAGGGGTTTGAGACTAGCCTGATCCCGTCTCTAGAAAAAAAAGAAAGAAAGTGCTACACTTCACAAAGGAGATCATTAGAAAACATGATGGCTATTTGCACATATAGATGTAATTGTACATAGAGATATAAGTGTTTAAGAAGCTGGAAGAGGAAGAAATTGAAAGCATAAAAGAAATTGATGAGACTGAGTCATGAGAAGTCATGAGTACTTGCCCTGGAATACAACTTCTAAAAGTGGCAATCCCTAATGCTGGCATGGTTGGCTCTATTTGCTTAAGAAACACCCAGAACTGGAATTGCCTGGGCGGGATTACAGGTTTGGACGGCAGAGCCTTGGCAGAGAGAGGAAAGAGAGAAAGTCAGCCGGGGGACACCCACCCACGGCCCTCTCCCGGCTGACATCAGCACTCTCCCTGGGCACTTCATCAAATGATAACTCTAAGAAGTCCTTTGTATGCTGGGATGGTACTACTGATCCAAATTCAGCAAAGGAAAGTGTATGCACCTTCTCCTTCCCACTGTCAATTTCTTATTTAACTAGATTTGGAGTAGAAACCAAACTCTGTTTCTCACTATTATCAAAAACCCTCCAAAATAAGGTGATTAAATCTCAAAGAGATTAAACTCAAAAAACAAGTAAGCATTTTATGCTGTTTAACCCATGCAAGTAGGCATAAGGATTTGAAGTCCACAGATTCACGAATCTTGTGGACATATCCCCAAATTTGTTCTTAATTTCTCCCACTCTCACTTACTTGATATTCCAAGATCTGTCTGACTTAAGTGGGTGAATTATCAGTTTGTGGACTATCCAATTCCCTAGTTCTCCTTCTTTCTTCTATCAGCTTTATTTTCTTACTTTTTGCTATTTACCACTCATTCTGGAATCTCCATCTGAGGAGAGTGGAAAAAGGAGATTGAAATACAATTAATGAAATGTCAGGGAAGAGGTAGAAAGTGGTATCTGAAAGCAGTGGGGTTTTAAACATTGTATTAGTGTTATCATTATTAGTTTTGTGTTTTTCCTTTATCCAGTCTCCCTCCTCAATCTTTTAAGATTCTCTTCTTTCCTGTCTTAAATTATAAATCTAATTTGGGCTCAGATGTTGCTTGGTCCTGACTGAGAATCTTTGACTGTACAACTCCCAGTTTAGACATGCTTTTTGAGGATTTAGTCATTACAAATAATTTCTTTGATTACTGAATTCCAGATGTAATAAAATAGAAGCACATTTGTATCATATTCCTACATTATAAATTCTGTATCTAGCTAAAATTTTTTTTCAAAAGGAGCATATCATCTTCCACTCTCAAATCCTGCTCTCTTCCTCTTTTATTCTAAAAAAATCCCCCAAATTAATGACACCCCCATCCACTCAGTTGCCTAATCAAGACACCTGGAAGTCATCCTGGACTTCCCCTTCCCCTCACTTCCTACCCTCAGCAGGCGCAAGTCCTGCTGAGTTAACCTATAATTCTTTTCTCCTCCAACGAAAATATATATTCAATCAACAGTATCCCATGGCCTCCAGGCTGGAGGTCAAAGTCTCCATGATCAGCCTTTCTTCTAGCCTGTTTGCCCACCATTCCCAGATTTGCACATTCCATTCTGGCAAACTGAATTCCCCATGGTTGCCCAAAGACCCTGCTGTTTCTCACTTCCATGCCTTTCTCATGCCAGGAGCCTTCCCCATGCCAGGAGCCTTCCCCAACCCAGTCACTGCTTTTTCCATGTAAGTTCTTTCAGGTGCCCATTATCATTCCGTTTTCTAGGCTGGCTTGTGACTGTCATTTACGTGTCTGTTTCCTCCCACTATTCAGGGACTGTGTCTTGCCTCTGCATAACCAGCACCTGGCTTGGCACATAGCAGATGTTCAAAAAATATTCACAGAATACATGGAATGAATAGTTGCATATGTAACGTGTATATCTGAGTAGTTCAGAAGTTAGAGATATAAAACATAACGGACAAAAGAGTAAAGATGAGAAACAAATTTATTTTTAAAACTTTTGCATTGGATCCAGAGCACAGAACCAGTCTTTTGTTCTTCCCACAAATCAGTGGCATAGAGCCAATGCATCGGATTGCTTTTGCTTCCTGAATAATCAGAGTAAACATCTATTGCATTGCTTATTAAATGCAGGTGCTAAGTGCTACAACAGGGATTATCTCATCTAATCCACAAAATTACTCTATTAGGTAAGAACAATTGTTACATTTGAGGAAACTGAGGCTTAGTAGAATTAATATGTTATTGTTGGAGCTGGGATTTGGAATCTGACATCTGACTCAAAGTTCATGCTCTTAACCATCGTAATTTCCATGGGAGTTAGGGTCAGAAGGTAGCCTATTGGTAAAACATGTAGGGTTGAAATTAGTTTTGGAAATATCTTTTCATCAGGAATCTGTATCTCTTTGACAGGAAGTTAGAACGCATTAAAATTCATAGGCATATACTCATAGTCTCAGTCTTCCAGGCACTAGTCAAAAGTCATTTCAATCTTTTCTAAACTCTTATACACATTTGGCCGGGTGCAGTGGCTCACACCTGTAATCCCAGCACTTTGGGAGGCCGAGGCGGGTGGATCACCTGAGGTCGGGAGTTTGAGACCAGCCTGACTAACATGGTGAAACCCTGTCTTTACTAAAAATACAAAATTAGCCAGGCGTGGTGGCTGAGGCAGGAGAATCGCTTGAACCTGGAGGTGGAGGTTGCGGTGAGGCGAGATTGTGCCATTGCACTCTAGCCTGGGCAACAAGATCAAAACTCAGTCTCAAAAAAAAAAAAAAAAAAAAAGAAAAAGAAAAAAAAAAATCTTATACATATTTGATATATCTCCTTAACAATCTTTTTATTGTTACTTTATTTATTGTTCCATAACAATAAATTTATTGGGGTACAGGTGGTATTTGGTTACTTGAGTAAGTTCTTTAGTGGTGATTTGTGAGATCCTGGTGCAACTATCACCAGAGCAAATCAGTAAGGAAAAAACAAACAATCCTGTCAAAAAGTGGGCTAAGGACATGAACAGCCAATTCTCAAAAGAAGATACACAGATGGCCAACAAACATATGAAAACATGCTCCACATCACTCATGATCAGGGAGATGCAAATCGAAACCACAATGTGATACCACCTCACTCCTGCAAGAATGGCCATAATCCAAAAATCAAAAACCAGTAGATGTTGGCGTGGATGCAGGGATCAGGGAACACT
This sequence comes from Rhinopithecus roxellana, assembly GCF_007565055.1. Lineage (NCBI taxonomy): Eukaryota > Metazoa > Chordata > Mammalia > Primates > Cercopithecidae > Rhinopithecus > Rhinopithecus roxellana. The sequence continues at coordinate 1,648,929 of NC_044569.1, read as the reverse complement.
TCTACACTGCTGGTGGGAATGGAAACTTAACAATCACTTTAGTACTTAATGCCACAGCTTCATGATTTTTTTCTCTCTCTCTCTCTCTCAGATCTTTATGACTCCTGCTAGACTGGGCAAACCCGTAACTGGGAACCACGTTAGAGATGGACATCTCCTCTCTCAGGAAGCTCAGCACAGCCAGCTCTTACATTGGAATTGAAACTAATCACTGAGCATTAGATGAAGATGATGACTTGCATGTAGGAACCATGCTGTGTGGGAATCAAAACTGTTAGACTCACACTCAGCAGAGTGAGATCACACTGAGAGCCTGTGAGAGAGCCCAATTGTGGGGCCAGCAGATTCCTGTATCCCCATCCCATCTTCTTGTGGGACGTTGGACTGAGTCATAGGCCTAATTGCCAGGTCCACTTAAATGGCCCCCTCCTCACCCATGTGTGTGCGTATTTGAGCTCATGTAAATTAAATATACAGACAGAACAATACCATTGATCAGGACCCTCTCATTGCCCTGAAGGTCAGGACATCTGATATAGGCAATAATAATCATTTTCATTTTGACATCTCTCTTAGGGAAATGGCCTGACACACAGTCCTTCCTGACCTCTGACCTAAACCCCTTAATCTGCATCATAAAATGGTCTCTATCTGCCTTATTCTTCTCAGCAGTAGAGAACTGATGCCTCATCCCCATTGGGTCAAAAGAGGTACTTGCAATTCCTAAGACTTACGTGTGCAGTCTGTATTTCTTTCCTTTGCAATAATCAGATTAAATCAGATGTCTGCAAGGTCTCTGAACCATCAATAGGAATATAAATAGACATAGATATATACTTAGGTAGACAGACAAATAGACAGGTAGATAAACAAACATAGAACTAAAAATCTGAGCCAATAAATGCTTTTTAAATTCCTTTGAGCAAGTTTAAGAAAGCTCATTCTTTTCTCATGGGAAATTATGATTCAGGCCTTTTTTTTTTCTTTTCTGTTTATACTAAGTACATTATGGCCAAAGTCTAATTAACTTTAGGTAAAAGAGGTCAAGAACAAAAGAACTGAATTAACATAGAGGAACCATCAACTCTCACAGAGCACAGAGAGTACAATGGAATCTACTATATGTTGCTTTTTTTTCTTTTGGTGGACATAGTAGCTTAGCAACAGGTATTTACTTCCTGTTAAAAGAAAGATGGGTCCTATCAAATGAAGAGTTCCTGCGTGATGAATCATATATGAGGCCACAGTTTTTCTTGTAATTGAATAGCGTTCTAGAAGATCGTCACAAGCTAGAAGATCGTCACAAGTCACTCTCTTACAGGAAAAGTATATGTCAATAACAAGATTGAGTATGGAAACGGAAAGCGCTCCAGCAACAAGCTCAAAGACCCAAGCGGAACCATTCCCAAGCTACTTAAGGTGTGGCTGGTGCTGGTTCTCAGTGCCACCGCCACTGGTCCCAGCTCAAGGAGCCTGCTCCACAGGGGAAGTAGCTGCCTCCCCAGAGACTCACGGCTTTGGGTCAGGCCACAATGCACTCAAGTTGCAATGGGACTGCACCTCCTCACTCCACACACTCCCCTTTTGGGCAAGCTGCATTCTTCAGGTTTCATTGTTTTGGGTTTTTTGTGTATGTGTGTTTTTTTTTATTGTTTTGAGTTGTTTTTGTTGTTTTGAGACAGGGTCTCACTCTGTCTCCCAGGCAGGAGTGCAGTGGTGTGATCTTGGTTCACTACAGCCTCAACTTCCTGGGCTCAAGCAATCCTTCCACCTCAGCCTCCCGAGTAGCTGGGACCACATGGGTGAACCACCATGCCCAGCTAATTTTTTGTATTTTTTGTAGAGACAGTTTCACCATATTGCTCAGGCTGGTCTCAAACTCCTGAGCTCAAGCAATCTACCTCCCAAAGTGCTGGGATTATAGGCATGAGCCATCGTGTCCGGCCCGGCTTTGTTGTTTTAAACTCTTGTAGGTGGTATGTCTGTATGTGTTAATTGTAGTAAAATATACATAATATAAAATTTACCATCTTAATCATTCTTAGGTATAGAGTTCAGTGACGTTAATGCTATTTAATTGTTGTGCAGCCAATCTCCAGATCCCTTTTTGTCTTCAGAACTAAAATTCTATACCCATTAAACATTCATTCCAGATCCGTTCCTCTATCCACTGACAACCATCCTCTACTTTCTATGTCTGTGAATCTGACTTCTCTAGGTGCCTCGTATAAGGGGAATATGGTATTTGTATTCTTGTGACTGCCTTATTTCACTCAGCATGAGGTTCTCAACTTTCATCCATGTTGTGGCGTGTGTCGGAATTTCCTTATTTTTTCTGGTTGAATAATATTCCATGTGTCATAATTGTTTCATCCTATCCGTAGAATATTTGTGTAAGGTGAGAGGAGTAAGAGGCTGATTATGTAATTTTCCCACCTCTCCCAACTGCTATGGGATATACTTGATACCTCGGATATAACTTTGTTTCTATTGCTAACAAAACTACAGAAAATCCAGAAGAAAAATCCCTTGTACAAAATGTTGTGAGGACCATAGGTTAAGTCACAGATTCTAACCTGGGGTCTGTGGAACCTTAATGAGTCCATGGTTGGACTCTGAGAAGTTTGTGGTCTACCGGAAACTGTATCCAAAACCGTGTGGTTTTGCTTGCTTTTGGGGAAAGAGTCCTTAGTTTTTAATCATCTTTTGAGAGAGTTTTTGACCCTGAATGCTAAACATCATTGGTCTAAACAATATTTCACTAAGGTTGAGCTGAGATATGGGATGAATTGGCATTGCTCCCTTCCATCTTATTACACAGCTCCAGGACACTGCAGTCCTACCACATAGGCGCTGACCCTGTACCTCCAACTTCTAGAGCACCAGCTCTCCAGAGGGACGTTGAAAGGGTAATGGATGCGGCTTTGCTTGGTCTCATTATTCCTCACAGACCCTAATAAATTATTTCTGCAAGGCCAGAAAACAATATGACACTCAAAATGTTTTTACTAGATTTAATTTCAAAATACTGCCATAATAAGAGGTAGAAAAGACACGCCCAGGTAGAAAAGCATGGTCCGAGATCTTGAGAAACATGCAATCATCGGAGAGAGGCAGGGTTTGGACACCATCAGGAAGCACTACCACTGAACAACACAGATACAAGCCAGATGTGTGGCCTAGGCCTGAATTTTCTAAAGGAATTTTCTTAGGGTCACAGCCTGTTAAAATGATTCTGCCCTGCAGAGAAAATTCCTCTTCATGCTAAGACCTAGGGAAAGTCTGGTTTCCAATACAAATTGGTATACTTTCACTTCTTTGACAAGGAAAACTATGTAAGTGACCGCATCTTCCTTTAAAACTTGGCCACCAGGAAGCTCAGCATCATATTTCTGGCTCAATAATGGCAACTATGTAAGTCCAAATGATCTCACATTTTTGTTTTATTGTCCAGTCTTCTCCCCTTCTCCCTGCTTGACCTTTAGTTTATGTTTTCTGTGTTCTGGATTGTATTTTTGAATTTACAGTTACCCCTTCGTCGTGTATTTCAGCTGCACGCTGTCGCAACTCCTTGTAGAATATTTGTGGTCTATGATAGAGACGATTAATGGGAGCTGGGGGAGTATGAGGATATCTACCACGCCGGGAATTTTCTGCTCCATCTGGATATACTCTAGATCCTTCCCCATCCTGCTGTGACTCTCCCCCACTGGGCAGGGGGCTAGCAGTGACTGTGTGCTTTTACCAAAATCCTACGCATAGCTCCTACACGCAGCCCCTCCACGTGCAGCTGCAGCTTTTTCTGAATGTTAATAACCGTGCCCTCCCCTGTCCCCTTTGGTGCCAGAGTGGCAGCAGCAACACCTTCCTACCCTTGCTGGCCCCGAGGTGTGTCCCCAGCCCCTCCTGGCTTATTTTAACAGTGTCCATACATGTATAAGGACTGGCTGTTCTGTCTCAGTGTTTCATTTGAGTCTTAGTTGGGGCCATGGCTGATGAGTCTATCAGCATGAGATGGAGTTTTGCCATTTCTCTCCACACAGTGTGCTCCAGTCACGCTGCTGTGTATTTCTGTGAAAGCACCAGTTCCCTCTCTCCTAGGAACCCTGGTATGAGCTCTTTCCTCCTCCTGAAACTCCCCTTCCTCCGCTCTCCCTCCTCCCTGTCCTTGTACGTGCGCAGGTTACTCAGCAGATGCGGCCACCCAGACTGGTCCCACTGAATTCTAATTCTTCATTTCTGAGTCTGTCTCCTCTAGTAAACTCCAAGTTCTTCAGAGCAGGGTTGTGTCAGATTATTTGTTGTGTTCCCACCAGCTGGTATTCAATTTTAAAAACCGCTGAATAGATGAAAGAATACAGGAGTGGGTAAAAAGCCCCTGGCCCTTCCATCGAGCAGCGCTATGTCCTGAGCCAGGACCAGCCACCATGTTCCTGCCCCAGAACTGCCTTGTTTTTTCCCCGTGGCTAGCTGGGTTGGCCGCAGTCCAGCGTGAGTATGGTGCTGTTGCACACAGGTAGGAGCACAGGTGGGGGTGACCCAAGGGAGTATATTTTAGAGGGAGTGAATGGAAGTGCAAGATGAGAAAGGGAGCAGAGGGCTCTGCATGCACCTCCCCAGACTGGAGCTTGGCTTGAGGATAACTGGAGCTCACTCAGGCTCAAAGAGCAAGATGATACCCCAAAAGTGAGCCAAGAGATGGTCGACTTGGAGATGAACATGAACTCAATGGGAGGGAGGTGGTTCCAGGACAGGCCGTGGGTTGAGGGCAGTGGCCACTGAGCACTGCGAAACAAGGAGCAAAATGACCATGGCTGTGACCCACAAAACCAACAGTTCTCACTCCTCTTGCTATCTCCCCAAAGCCTTCCCCATGCCCTGTGTAACCAGAACAACCTTAACCACTCTAAGATGTGAGATTATAGTAACACACTGCTTTTGAGTGAACTCAGTGTACATTAGTGACTAAGAATATGGTCTCTGCTATCCTAAAGACCTCCTTTCACATCTCCGTGTGGCCTTGGCCAGGTGACCCAAACTCTTCTAGATCCAGTGCCCTCATCTGCAAAGTGGGGACAATGGCCTAAGGTTGTTTGGAATATTGGTTGTTTATACATGTAGAATATGCAGCCTACTTCCTGGCACAGATCACAAATTCTACTATTTTTATTGTTAAGTTTAATTTCTAAGGTAACTGCCCCACAAGGGGAAATCAGCTCTGATACCCAGTAAACACAATTACAGAAGTTCTACTGAGTCCATCACCATCTTCCATATAAGAGGGGAAAAAAATCTGACAAGAGCTTAAAATGCTAAATCCTAAACACCATATGTACTGTTTTACTTTTTTAATAACAAAAGATTTCAGGTAGAATTCCTACCACCACTGGACCTAGGCTCAGCTATTTTCACAAGTTATCTTAACTCCTCAAAACAACCCTTTAAGTTAGTATAATTTCTCCCACTTTGAAGATGAGGTGACTGACACCTAGAAGGTTAGAACTTGTTGGGGATGACACAATGAGAAATGCTGGAATGGTGTAGAGCTGTTGGCTCTAAAGCCTAAGCCTGTCCTGCAGGGTCACTGTGTCCTCTCAAAGTGACATTTTCAGTGTTTCCAGCATGATCTAGATGCAGTTATTTCCAAGCACGTGAAACTCAATGACCATGTCTATTAGGAAACCCCTGTATATCTATGAAAAAGTTTGCTGCTTTGTGTAACTGATGAATTTCTAACTGCTAAATGATGACATCCACCTGCATGTACAGGCTGGTATTCTAAATGCTCCCTTTAAAGTTGAACATCTGCCCTCTTAGCCTACCTTTCCTGCACAAGCTCATGGCCCTCAGCATTCAGAGAAGGTCTGCGCCCTCACTGATGTTGCTGGCATTGGGTAATCGGCTTGCCAGGGAAGTTGGGACTCGCGCCCACTCCCTGAAACATCTCTAAAATTCTTGTCTCGATGCGTAATGTTTGGATGGTTTCTGAGCACCATCACCCGGTCTGCGTTACATCCTCCACACGTCCACAGACACTTTGAGAGTGGTGGAGCTGTGTGAAAAAAATAAAGCCGAGAAGCAATTGAGCAGTAATAGTTTCAGTCCTACACAAGTGCTATTTTGGTATCTTGGCCTTGTACCTGACAAATGAAGGAGAATTCTGAGTGGAAACATAGACGTCCATTAGTACGAGAAATCGGAGCGGGGGCGGCCATTGGGTTTCATGGATCCCAGCTCCTCATGCACTTGACCTTGTTCCCCGACAAGACAGGGTGCCAAGGATCTTCCCATATCCAGACCCAACTGCCTCTTTCATTTAGCTCGTCCTTAAAATGCCCCACAAGAAAACAAAGCCAAATTGTGACAGCATGCATTTTAAGGCCTACAAAATATACCCAAGTATTGTGATGTATGTACTCTTTTTTTTTTTTTAAGACAGAGTCTCACTCTGTCACCCATGCTGGGGTGCAGTGGTGCCATCTCAGCTCACTGCAACCTCCACTTCCCGGATCCAACTGATTCTCCTGTCTCAGCCTCTTGAGTAGATGGGATTACAGGCGTCCACCATCACACTCGGCTAATTTTTGTATTTTTAGTAGAGACAGGGTTTTGCCATATTGACCAGGCTGGTCTTGAACTCCTAGCCTCAAGTGATCCACCTGCCTCAGCTTCCCAAAGTGCTGGGATTATAGGCATGAGCCACCATGCCTGGCCTGTATGTACTCTTCACAGCAAACCAGAAAGGATGTCAGGGCAGATATTACTATGCCCCCTTTAGAGACCAGAACACTGAGGCACAGAAGCTAAATCAATTAATTAGCCAAGGTAATGGAACTGGTGAAATCAGATCTTAATTCCAGGATCCAGTTGGTCTGACTCCAAGTCTGGTGTTCTTTTATCTCACTGTTAAAATATAATGTATATTATATATACATTAACATATATACATATATGTGAACACTGTCACATTTTTTATCAGAGCCACCGGGGCTAGAAGTAAAAACGTACAGATAAAATTTGAGAAAAACCCGGACGATAGCCACGGTAGTCAGAATCTAAGGAGTGTGCAACAAGTTACCTGCCAAATCAACAAAAAAAAATTAAAGAAGAAAAAAGAAAATAAAAAAAAATCTGAGGAAAGTGCCAGGACAGGGTACTAGAGTTGACTCACATCCCACTCAAAGATCCCCAGGTAGCAGCTCTATTAATGAGCATTTTCCTCCTGACTCGCTGGGCCTGTCCCCCTGCCCAGGGCTGTGGGTGTCACTCCTTTCTGCTCCGGCAGCCACTTTCCTCCACAGGCCTGCTGGTGCCAGGAAACACACAACCCTGAACACAGGGTCCCCCCCGTATTGCCCAGATCCATCAGGAAACAGGAACAGAGCCCAGTAGCTCATCCTTGACACCACAACTGGCCCCTTTCCACTCCTGCCCAGCCCCCTCTCCCCGCCCCCACGTCCCTGGGTCATGGGTCACATCCTGCCTGCCCTCGGAGGTTGACCAAGGCTGAAATGCAAAACTTCATATGATATTTGCACTTGGCTGGCTTCTCACATGACCAGGTACATATCCATTTCCCCAGAGCACAGAAGAGAAACTGAGGCTCAGGGACCGGAATACCGATTGAGCCCAAGGTCATCTGGTGAGATCATGGCAGAGCTGGAATTCCAATGTGACAAAGGCTGACCTTTTACTATTTCCACGTATCACATGGGCACACCGAAGCCCAGTGCAGTTTAACAGAGAGCTCGAGTCACTGCAGAGGCGTGGTACACAGGTCTGGGAAGGGGCCTCCGCTTTCCTGGCATCCGGTCTGGGCCTCCAGCCACAAGCCCATGCCAGTCCTCCTCGGCATTCCATCTAGAAGCGGACAGTGGGTCTCACTCCTCTCCAGGCAGTCAAGTGTGGGGGTATTTTCCAGATGAGTGTTGAGGGAAAAACACATAACAGGCAGCTCAGGTTAACGTACAGATCTGTGGACCAAAACACCAAAAGGGAAAGCACAGTAATTCACCGAGGGCTTCAAAGGAAAACAAAGGAGGGAAAATTGAAACAAAAGCTATCTCATTGACAATCTGCCATTTCCTTTTTTCCAATTGTTTTCTTTCCCTCTTGGGAAACTGGCATCAGTCTCTCCCTTCACCAAGTGCATAACATGTAGGGACAAGGGCTCGAACAGTTGGGTCTAGTGAGGGCGTTAATATGATGTGACCGTGCAGCCGAGAGCTGCAGCCTTCCGCAGACGGCCCAGTGCTCTGTCCTCAGCTCAGCACATGGTTCCCACCTGCTTTGGAAGCTGTTTATTGATACTTAGTGATTGAGACAAGGTCACAGGTTTATTTATTTATTTATTCATTTATTCATTTAATTTGATACAGAGTCTTGCTCTGTTACCCCAGCTGGAGTGTAATGGTGCAATCTCAGCTCACTGCAACCTCCACCTCCCAGGTTCATGCAATTCTCCTGCCTCAGCCTCCCGAGTAGCTGGGACTACAGGCACCTGCTGCCATGCTTGGCTAATTTTTGTATTTTTAGTAGAAATAGGGTTTCACCATGTTGGCCAGGCTGGTCTCGAACTCCTGACCTCAGGTGATCTGCCCACCTTGGCCTCCCAAAGTGCTGGGATTACAGGCGGGAGCCACTGCCTCTGACCAAGGCCACAGGTATATGAAACAGATCTCTTTCCTGAATTTTATTGCCTGGTTTCATTCTGTTTGACTAAAAATAACTAACTTTCCATAACTTAAACTGAGCAAAAACAATGTAAAAAAGTTATTTAGCAAAAGCAAGGTTAGAAAGAGAGCTGAATGCTTAACATAAAACAAGTGATAAATAAGGAAATGATCTAGGAAAAAGGAATATCCACCTCTGGCCCAATCACTTTTTTAAAGTCTGAAAGATGTACCAAGCTTTTCTGAAGTTACTAAACCAAACAAGCACTTAAAATGGAGCCCTGTGTTAGGGCAAATGATTTAACACGGCCACCAAATGAACACAGATGAGTCTTGTGTTTTCCTTCCAATGGTTGTGGCTCATATGGACATCCTTTCACAGGCAACCCGTTCCATCTGATCCCTCACATCCAATGGTTGCTGTGTCAGCAGGATTTCTAGGAACAGCCCCCAAGATTCCACACCCTAGTGCCTGGAACTCAGAAATGTGATGAAATATCACAACATGTGGCCAGGCACGTTGGCTCATACCTGTAATCACAGTGCTTTGGGAGGCTAAGACAGGAGGATCACTTGAGGCCAAAAGTTCAAGACACATCACAGTGTATCATGTTATAAAGCACCGTTGACTTTCAAAAGTGAAGATCACCCAGGTGAGTCTAATCTTGTAACATGGGCCCCTAAAGGCTGGGAACTTTCTCCAGCTTGTGGCAGAAGAGGAAAGTGGGAGAAGTCAGAGGGACTGAGGTATGACAAGGACTTGATGTACCATCACTGGCTTGAAGATGAAGGAGACCACATGAGAAGGAATGCAGGCAGCCCCCGGGAACAGAGAGCCACAGGGCTGATAGCCGGCAAGGAAACAGGGATCTCAGTCCTACAACCACAAGGCACTGAATTCTGCCAACTTCAGGAAGCCTAGAAGCTTATTCCAGCTGGGTGCAGTGGCTCATGCCTGTAATCCCAGCACTTTGGGAGACTGAAGCAGAAGGATCACTTGAGCCCAGGAGTTGAGACCAGCCTGGGCAACATGGCAAGACTCTGTCTCTATTGAAAGGAAGAAGAAGGAGAAGGAGAGGGAGAAGGAGAAGAAGAGGAGGAGGAGGAAGGGAGGGAAGAAAGGCGAAGGGGAGAGGGAGGGGGGAAGAAGAAGAGGAAGAAGAAGGGGAAGAAGAAGAAGAGGAAGAAGAAGAAGGAGGAGGAGGAGGAAGAGGAGAACGGGGAGAAGGGAAAGGAGGAGGAGGAGGAGGGGGAAAGAAAGAGGGAAAAGAAGGAGAAGGAGAAGATTTCCTAGAGCCTCCAGGTAAGAGCTCAGCCAGCCAACGTCTTGATTTCAGCCTCGTTGAGCCCCTGAGAAGAACAAGAGGAAGAGGAAGAAGAAGAAGAAGAAAAAGAATAAGAGGAGGAGGAGGAGGAATCCCCAGAACCTCCAGGTAAGAGCCCAGCCAGCCAACGTCTTGATTTCAGCCTCGTGAGCTCCTGAGCAAAGCCCAGCAGAGCCCACTTTGACTCCTGACCCACAGGACCATGAGATCATTAATGGGTATTATTTTAAGCCACCAGGTTAGCGCTCCTTTGTCAACAGCAGCAACAGAAAACCCATACAATTGTCTGAGATGTATTGTGCTATAACACAAAGACAGAAATAGAGAAAAAGAAAAACATCGGAGCAGACTGTGGAGAAGAAAGCGCAAGGAGGGATGAGGTTTTACACTGGAACTCTCTGAATTGCCACTTATCACCTCCTCGAGTCCTGGTCTGGTCAACTCAGATCATCAGGGAACTAAGACGTAACTAGAGAAGTCTCTTCTGATCCCTGAAAAGCATTTTTTTCTTTTTCAAATACAGTCTGGGTTTTTCTGCTCTGAATCAAAAGGTACTAGATTTTAGTCAGTCTGAAAGGTCTGCCAGCTGTGACACGTGGGTGGTTAGAGCTATGAGACACGCCACAAGGCACAGCATCTTAGGAGAATGGAATATGCCCCCTTCACAGCCTTCTACCTCCAGAACCCTCTCCCCTGGCTCCTGCTCCTCTCAGCGCTCTTAGCTCATGTCAAAACTTACTCCACTAATGTTTCCCTTTCTCTATCAGCTTTTCTCTAGGTCACTGTCTTGGCCAGATTCAACTTATTATTTTTAGAGGCCTTCACAATACCTAGAAAAGAAATATTACTTTGGGGGAAGTTATTCTTGAAGGATTTACTCTCCCTTCTCAAATCCCATCTTTCCCTTGATGTTGAATCAATTTGAAGTAAAGTTGAAGTACAGGAGGATTATGGAAGGTTTCAGAGGGCGTTGTGAAATGTAAAATTCCATCTTCACTCTTCTATACTTCATCCAAGGGCTCGCACTAGCTGAGGTCAGCCAAGGACTTAAGTCACTCCTCAAGTATATTCAAGCTTTCATTTCAATCCAGCAAACATTTATTGAGGGCCTCCTACATGTGCTAAGCTGGTACTAATGGGATTCACCCACAGTGGAGAATCTTGGCACAAACAATGAAAGTATAATCACCTAATTGAATTGAGACCTTGGCAAGAATATTACAAAGAGCATATCCCCAATATTATTGCCCCAGGCAACTGGGCAGCAAAGCCCCTGTATGGAGGTAGGTACATTGCAGTGGACCCCAGCAAATTGCAGTACACAAAACCCAGGTATAAGAGTCTTGGCAACCCATTCTCTCCAACTGTCTGCCTTGAGCACTTTATCTAGGCACGAGGCTTTGGGCTGTGAGGCCCCCAACAATAAAACAGTCTCTCCTCCAGAAGTTTACAACCCAGGGGTGGGCAGAGCTGGCTCACAGAGGAGGCCTTGGAAAATGAAAACCTGCCTGTTTAAAGATCTAGCTAAATAAAAGAAGGAGCTCTTCATTTAACTAGACTCTTTTAGATACTGATCCAAAAGCAGAAGGAAAGGTTTTGTATTTCCAGCTGTCTCATGTCTCTTCTTCTACTTTTCATCTCGGAGATGCAGTCTCTCAAGACAACCAACTCAATATGGAGATTTATAAATGGCTTTTTTATGGAGCTCAACATTCGGTGGCAATGAAAGTATAGTCTTGTCAAAAAAAGAAGTGTCACACCAATGGCCGCCACTGTCTACTGCTCAGATTAACTCCCCACCTGTGACAGGCCATCACTGATGAGCTTGGAGACTGTTCTTTAATGGTGAATTGTTCCCCAAATCTTCAGAAAACGAATCTATGTGTCCACTGTTTCTGGAGTGTCTCTCTCTAGAGTGCCTCTCAATGATTTTGTTTATTTATAAAATGGGGATAATGCTCTATATCTTTCTGTAGAGGCTGCTCATAACGATATTTATATAAAGTACCTAGCATAGTGGCTGATAGACAGTAGACAGGTTTTGCTGCTGTTCTGATTTGTAATGATTACAATCATTCCCAGCTGCTTTCTGAGCATTTGTACCTGGATATCTCAAAGGATTCTCAAACTCAACATCTCTAAAACTAAACTCGTGGCCTATATTCCCAAATCTCTTCCCCTATGCTGTATTCTGCTTTTGTCTAATGATAATACCACCCACTCAATCATCCAAGTTACAATACTATGTTTTTCTTCTCCTCCTCTTCCCCCTCCTTCCCCTTCTCCCCCACCCCTCCTCCTCCTTCTTCTCCTCCTTCTTCTCCTCTTTCTTCTTCTCACTCAAAAATGATTGGCCATCAGGTCCTAACTATTCTATCCCCCAAAAATGTTTTCAATCCATTTCACTCTGTATTAATCCAAGACTATTATTTTCTACCTGGACCACAACAAAAGCCACAGAACTCGCCCTCACTATAAACCATCATCTTCATTGCCTTCTACGACTTAAACCTGATCATGACACCCTCGTCAGTGACTAAAGCCCTACAGTGACTTTCCACTATTGACAAGACAGTGCCCAACTCCTTGGCACACACAAAATGCCTTTCACAATCCAGTCCCTTCCCTCCCTTCAGCCTCATCTTCTGCCCCACACCACCAGTATGCACCTACGCTCCAGCCATACCCACCTTCCTGCTCTTCCTCAGATGCACCCTCCTTTTCCTTCCTCCATGCTTCTGCTTCTGTTTAGGATGCTTTCCCACACTTTTCACTTGGCAAATTTGCCTCTCAAGAGCTGATTCAAAGCTGGGCATGGTAGCCAGGCGCAGTGGCTCACACCTGTAATCCCAGCACTTTGGGAGGCTGAGGCGGCCAGATCCCCTGAGGTCAGAAGTTCAAGACCAGCCTAGACAACATGGTGAAACCCCATCTCTACTAAAAATACAAAAAGTAGCCAAGCATGGTGGTGGGTGCCTGTAATCCCAGCCACTCAAGAGGCTGAGGCAGGAGAATCATTTGAACCTGGGAGGCGGAGGCTACAGTGAGCAGAGATTGTGCCACTCCAGCCTGAGCAGCAGAGCAAGACACCATCTCAAAAAAAAAAAAAAAAAAGGTTGGGAATGGTGATACATGTCTATAATCCCAGAACTTTGGGAGGCTGAGGCAGGAGGATCCCTTGAGGCCAGGAGTTGAGACCAACCTGAAAAACATAGCAAATCCCATCTCTACAAAAATAATGTTAAAATTAGCTGGGTATGGCAATGCATGCCTGTAATCCCAACTATTCAGGAAGCTGAGGTGCGAGAGTCACTTAAGCCTAGGAGTTCAAGGCTGTAGTGCACTATGATCACCCCTGTGACAGCCACTGTACTCCAACCTGGACAACACAGCAAGACCTTGTCTCTTAAATAAGTAAATAAATAAAAGAGCTGAGCAGGGTGAGGTGGCTCATGCCTGTAATCCCAGCACTTTGAGAGGCCAAATCACTTGAGGTCAGGAGTTTGGACCTCATGGGCAACATGGTGAAACCCCATCTCTACTAAAACTACAAAAACTAGCTGGGTGCGGTGATGGGAGTCTGTAATCCCAGCTACTTGGGAGGCTGAGGCAGGAGAATTGCTTGAGCCTGGGAGGTGGAGGTTGCAGTGAGCTGAGAACGTGCCACTGCGTTCCAGCCTAGGTGACAGAGTAAGCCTCCATCTCAAAAAAAGAAAAAGAACTGATCCAAATATCTCCTCCAATTTGAACTTTTCTGACATCTGGATCAAAACTAATCTCTCTTCAATATTCCCACGTCATTTTCTGAAGACTTTAATGAGATATAATTCACATACAGTAAATTCACTTATTGAAGAGTTCTCAGTATATCATAGGGTATGCAACTATTACCACAATCTAATTTGAAAATATTTTCATGATCCCTAAAAGAACCATTTCTCATTAGCAGTAATCACTCCTCCTCCCTCTGCCCCAGCCCCAGGCACCTACTCATCTACTTAATGTCTCTGTGGACTTGCCACATAAAGGGAACTCTGTCTCTATGGACTTGCACAGCTCACATAAAGGGAATCATACAATATGTAGTCCTTCGTGGCTGGCTTCTTTCACTTAGCATGTTTTTAAGATTTATCCATATGGTACATGTGTTGGTACTTCATTCATTTTAATTGCTGAGTAATATATTCCGTTGTATGGATATAATACAGTTGTCCATCCATTCATCCATCAGCTGCTAGACATTTGGATGGTTTCCACTTTTTTTTGACTACTATGAATAATGCTGCTACGAACGGCTGTAAGTTTTGTGTGTTCTGAAGCATTTTGCACACAATTCCATTATAACATTGCTCACTTTATACTACAACTATTTTTACATTCTTCCTTATTGAATTATAAAATTGTCTAGGACCTTACCACTCTCAAGACCTGCCACTGTCACAAGCAAATCTGATGAATACATGAATGAATGAATGAATGAATGAATGAATGAACAGAGCAAATAATAAATGGATACTCTTTTGAGCAAGGTAGAGCCAGCACAGTCATATTTATTTTCTGTAAAGAAAAGAAGAGTTTTGGCAATAAGCCAGGAAGGTGTTGGCAACATAGGAAGAAAATAATCCTAAACTCAACTAACTAAGTAAACATTAACAGCATCTTCCATGTGTAGGTGAATATTGCTATATGGCTTCTCTTGTTCTTTCGTAGGTATCATCTCATTTGATATGTGAGGATGGCAGGAAAGGCTGCTATCAAAATTAAGTAAAGTGCCTGGTTGAGCATCTGCTCCACAGAAGACCCTTTTAGTTCCTGCAGCACAGTGGAGAGAACAGAGCATTTCCCAAGGCTGCCCAGAGGGAAGTGGCAGGGCTAGGCTGGGATCCCAGCTCCTCTCTCCCCATGCCCACCACTCTTCCTTCCATCATACAGACTCTTGTTTCAATATAAAGACCTACATTAGGCCTGGCATGGTGGCTCATGCCTATAATCCCAGTACTTTGAGATGCCGAGGCGGGTGGATCACTTGAGGTCAGGAGTTTCAGACCAGTCTGGCCAACGTGGTGAAACCTCATCTCTACTAAAAATACAAAATATTAGCCAGGTGTGGTGGCACGTGCTGTAATCCCAGCTACTCAGGAGGCTGAGGCAGGAGAATCACTTAAACCCGGGAGGCAGAGGATGCAGTGAGCTGAGATTGTGCCATTGCACTCCAGCCTTGGCAACAAGAGAAAAACTTCATCAAAAAAAAAAAAAAAAAGACCCACATTATTCTAATCCCATATTTGTAGTTCACTGAGGGTATGGGACATGGCTGTCCACATGAAACTGCTACAGACCATACCTCCTTAGTGCCCACACCAAAAGCCAGCAGGTTGGCAACCGAAGGCAGAACAGCTCTTCCCCAGACACTCAGGGCAAGCCCCATTCTCCTTTTGGATGATTGGACATATCATAAAAACTCCTACGAGCTCACCTCCAGAGTGACCTGGAGTTCGCTCCATGGAAAATATGTCTCCTCCTCTCCAGAGCGGACTAGAAATGCCGAAGTACACTAAAGGAAGAGAACACGAGCCTGGCTGTGCTATTTACAGACCTGATAGGCTGCTGCCCCTGAGTGCCTCCAGCCTCCTGACCTTGTGTACCAAGAGCGCGGGATGACGTCGCCTCGCTGGACACCTTCAGTCACCCCAGAGGTTCAGGAGGTTCCTGGTGACAGCTCATGGTGTGTGGACCCTAAAATAACTGAGTGAGAGGTGAATGCTATTTCTAAAAAGTACAGCCTGTTCCGCTTTGGATGCCAGGGGATTACATCACTGTATCTGTTCCCATCACAAAGGGATGCTTTTCTGGAGTGCCTACTGCGCTGCATGGATCCTGCATACATCAAGGCCAGGGTTACCAACCAGGCGAAAGGTAGGAGTTTCGCCTTCATCCCAAGTGAGGGATATTTGCAAGCACATAACCAAGAGAACAGGCATTCTGGTGTCACATGTTTGAGGTGTGGGAGGAGGCACTGAACTCCTGAAACTCAAAGGACTCTCAGCCAACCGGGAACGGCCAAGAAAGGAGTCTCACTCCCAGGCAAGGACAGCAGCTTCTTTTCCCTCAAGCATGTGACAGGTGCCAGCAGGGAGGAGAAAGTGGCCAAGCTCTTTTGCCACTGTGCCAGGAGTAAGGGCATGGTGTCCGAGCTCAGCTTCCCACAAAAGGGGAAGAACGCATCTAACTGGAGTCCACCAACCACAAGCCTGGAAGGAACTTTCAGACGGCAGTCAGGTGATGAAGGGTCAGACTCCAGGCTCAGGCTGTCTGGGTTGCCTGCTAATTCTGCCATTTCTTAACAGGATGCCTTGGGCAAGAACCCAAAGCCATCGTTGTCCCTGTACAAGAAGGTTAATATTAATATCTATTGCGTAGAATTTTCTAAGGACTAAATGAAGTAATATTAACACTTTAAACCTTTTTTTAAATCCCTGGCACATTATAATCGGTGTGTGTTTGTCATATCAGTGGAACATTTAGACTCACCCTCACTCCAGAAGGATTTTCATCTAGCCATCACACGTCTGCATTTCTGTGTTAATGCCTTGGATCTCAGTAATCAGAAGTCTCTTCATGCTCCAGCTCTTCTAAGACCAGTGGACTAAAGATGCTGGAAGGGATGCAGAACTTTTTTTTTTTTTTTTTTTTTTTTTTTTTTGAGACAGAGTCTCACTCTGTCACCCAGGCTGGAGTGCAGTGGCGCAATCGTGGCACAGTCTTGACACACGGCAGCCTCTGCCTCCCAGGTTCAGGCGATTCTCCTGCTTTGGCCTCCCGAGTAGCTGGGATTACAGGTGCCCGCCACCATGCCCAGCTAATTTTTGTATTTTTGATAGAGACGGGGTTTCACCATGTTGCTCAGGCTAGTCTCAAACTCCTGACCTCAAGTGATCCTCCCACCTCAGCCTCCCAAAGTACTGGGATTACAAGCGTGAGCCACTGCACCTGGCCTTAAGATGCAGATTTTTTAATGGTAAAAAATGTACAGTAAAGCAAAGGCAGGTCCTTCCCTGCCAATGCAGGTTGGAGCCTTCATGTAGCTTCCCACTCTCTAAAGATGAAAAGGCAAAGAATGCTTGTGACTGGGGGAGCTCCTCTAGAAGGAAGCTTGGGAGGGGAGAAAAGAGTCTTTTTCCTCAATTCCTACATATTTCAAACTAAACAATAGATTTCAGAAGTCATTACAAGTATCAGTTTCTGTCTGGAGCAAAAAGAAATTTTCTTTGTGACAATGGAGGGCAGGGACATCCTTGGGTCCTAAGGTCTCCAGGGCCCTACAGCCTGTTTCAGGATTTTAGGGGGAGGTTTTGTTTTTGTTTTTGTTTTTGTTTTTAGTATTCATTACAAAAGAAGCTTAGCTTTATATTCAGGGACATGCCAAATTTCAACCTTGGGCTGCAGGCTGCACCTGTGAAAACAGACTTCCACCTCAACCTGCCAAAGCCTGGAGCATGAGTGGCTGTCGCCATCCCACGGCGTGTAGGAGGGAGGGGGTGCAGCAGGCCTGGGGGAGCATCTGCGGCAGCTGGGGCTGGTAGCAGCCGCAAGGGCACTGAGAGGTGAGCCTCCAGCATGGCCATGGTTCTGACTACAAATGCTGCTAGGTGGCAGGATGTCTTCCTACCCCTCTTTTATTATCTTTTAAACTAATTCTATAGCCACAAGAAGCCCCACCTTCAAATCCTGCACCTGCAGCTGCTCTCTAGGATTTGAATGTTATCTCTGCAGGGACATCCCTCCAGCCTCTTCGTTACCGTTTAAGACCTATGACAAGAGAAACAGAAATGTGTGTTTTCTCAAGAGGAACATCTCAGCAGCATAAAACCAAATGCATACTCAGGAAATGTCTGTTAGGTTTCAAGGAATAAAAATGAACAAGAATATTTTGATATCGTGAAGAAGACAAAAAAAGAAAAAAAAACCTTAGGCAGATAGCAGGTGTAATCAGGCCTTCTTTCCTCATCGATAGGAGCAAAGCAAATATTAAATCAGGGTAGGGGTAGGCAACCCATTCCTTCAATTAACAAACACCAGTGTGGCACCTGCCACGCATCAGGCTTGTGCTAAGTGCCGAGGAGCCATTGGTGAGCCCCACAGAACTCTCTGCCATTACAACGCTTCCTTCTCAGGGGAGGCCAATGATAGACATGAAGGATGTAGAATTTTGCATGGTGCCAAGGGCCGCAGGGGAGAGTGATGCAGGGAGTGAATGGGTTACCATTTTAAATAGGGCAATCAAGAAAGGCCTCAGTGAGGAGGTGATGGGGGCACTCTGCAGGGAGTGAGCTGCAGGCCCTCTTGGCAGAGTGTTTGAAATAAAGTGACAGAAACCACAAAGACCTGGACACGGCAGCGTAACTGCTGAGTTGGGGAAAAACTAATAGACCCATGGGAGTCCTGCAGAAGAGACAGAGAGGAGGAAAGCGGTAAGAGGGGAGATTAGAGGGGAAGCAGGGCCGAGACCACATGGTGCCTTAAATAACTCACCCTTGCTTCCTGGAATCTGGCGTGAGCTGTGAAAATCCACACGTGATGCTGGGTGCTGGGCGTATAAGGGTGAACAAACTCCTCGAAGATCAACAAATAATCACATGAATAAATGTGAATAAGTTATACCAATTAATATATTCAGGTATCCGAACAAAAAGTACAGGGCCCCTTGACAGTATATTACAAGGTCGCCCAAGCTGGGGGTGGAGGGAGCATCAGGAAATGTCTCCCTGAGATCAAGACATCCAGCTGACATCTAGCGGGTAAACAGGATGTATCCAGGGGGTCAGGGATGAGGATGCAAAGGAGGAGAGAGGGTTGCAAGCAGAGGAGAATGCTGTGTGCAGACTCTGAAGTGTAGGATGCCAGTGGCTCCAGAAGCTAAAGGAGGGTCGATGTTGTTGGAGAGCAGAGGTTCAGGATGCAGGAGGAAGCAGTACCAAGAAATCTGGAATGGAGGCAAGCCCAGATCCCACGGACCTTGTAAACCGTGTTAAAAGATTCTGCACTTTAGAGCAAGGGGATACCAAGAGAATTTTAAGTTAGAGAAGGACATCATTTTTTCATGTGCACTTTTAATGGAAAACAGATTTGTAAGGGCAAGTGTAAATCAGACCCCTCACAGGGAAGCTGTTGCAGAAAGTCCGCATAAGAGATCCAGCAGGTGGGTCTGGGGCCACTGTTAGGATGCATTACCCGAAGTCTACTTGGGAGGCCGAGGCAGGAGAATAGCTTGAACCCAGGAGGTGGAGGTTGCAGTGAGCTGAGATCCCGCACCACTGCACTCCAGCCTGGGCGACAGAGAAAGACTCTGTCTCAAGGAAAAAACAACAACAAAAAAAGAGGCTGAGGTAGGAGAATTGCTTGAAGCCGGGAGGTGGAGGTTGCAGTGAGCCGAGATTGTACCACTGCTCTCCAGCCTGGACAAAAGAGCAAGATTCTGTCCCAAAAAAAAACAAACAAATCAACAAACAAGACATAGCCTATTCTCAAAAATGAATTAAACAACACTGCAACTGAAAATGGATCATAAATGCAAACGAGTGAGCAGGGCTTAAGTAACAGGTTCCAGGTCTACAAGACAGGAGCCCAGGCAGGAATCCAGCTGCTCTGCTCCACAATGTTGAAAACTGCGGCCGGCTAAGGCCACTCTACTGCTGAAATGAATAGAGGAGGAAAGGAAAAAAACAAACAACCTGGTGCCTACCACTGCCTGAGGCTAACGCTTTTAGCAAACCACAGGCCCTGGAGGACAAAAGGACACAGATACCAAGAACTGAGCAAAGCTGCCTGGAAGCTCTGTGACTGTATCTGTGATGTCGCCAAATCTCATCAGGACCAGTGTTCTAAAAGCCATATGAGCCTAGGGACCCAGAGAACTGGTGGAGGAACCCTCAAAACCACCAGAGAGAGGGGCAAGCCAAGGGCAGAAAGACTAATTCAACGAAAAAAAAGTCAACAAAATCAACGATCAGAATCAAATTCATGCCAACTTAAATTCATTTTCTAGAACAAAATATGTGTGGTATGTATAGTACAATGCTCAAATAATGGAATAATTTCCATTTAAAAAGAAAAAATTATGAGGCAAAAATAGTAAGGAATGAAACATGAGCAAATTAATATAGATAATGAAAAATCTTAGAATACTGTAGAAAATCTTAGAATAACTGTAAAAATACAGCTATTAGTATAATAACAGATCAATGGGATAAACTCTAGTCTAGACACAACCAAAGAGAGAACACATGAAAAGGTAATAGTCCTAAGGAAGAGGAAGCCTGTCCTCTTTAGGACTGTCAAGAGCAGGGAATTACAAAGAGGGAAAGAATAAGGAATTGTTCAAGACCGGCAAATGTGGAAAAAACAGGACAATTAAATGCATCATGCGTTTCTGGATGGATTCTGGACTAGAAATGAAAAAGAGACACTGATGGGACAGTTGACCAAAACTGAATGAGGTCTGTGGACAGTGCAGTAGTTGATTTCAATGCTGAGTTGGAAAGTTCTTAGTGAATATGTAGATAGTTGAAAAGTCATTTAGTGAAAATGTAGAAAAGTTTTAGGGAAATACACTCTGGAATATTTAGGAGTTATGGGGCATTATGTCTGCAGCTAATTCTTAAATGGTCAGAAGAAGACTAGGAATAATCACTAGAGACAGGAAGAAAGAGAAAGAGAGAGAGAAATAAACAGTAATGGAAATAAATACACAGTGAAATATTAATAGTCGACAGATGTGAAGGATGTAGAATTCAATCGGGGAAGCTGGTTGGGGATATATGTGAGTTCTTTGCACTGTTCTTGTAATTCCCTGTAAGTTTTAACTTATTTCTAAATAAACTACTTAAGATATAAATAGGAATTTAATTCTGTTTGTTAATATGACCTAGTATCACTTTAAGCAAGAATAACTGATTCTTTTCTTCTTTTTGAGACACAGTCATGCTCTGGAGAGCAGTGGCATGATCCCGGTTCACTGCAAACTCCGCCTCCATGGTTCAAGTGATTCTCGTGCCTCAGCTGAGACTACAGGCATGCACCACCACACTCAGTGAATTCCTTTTTTTTTTTTTTTTTTTTTTTGTATTTTTATTGGAGGTGGATTTTCATGATGTTGGCCAGGCTGGTCTCAAACTGCTGGCCTCAAGTGATCTGCCCACCTCAGCCTCCCAAAGTGCTGGGATTACAGGTGTGAGCCACCACACCCAGCCATGAATAACTGACTCTGGGCACCAGTATTTTTTAGTCAAACAGGAAAACATTTGTCTTACATACAAGCAGCCAACAAACATATAGAAAAATGTTCATCACTAATCGTCAGAGAGATGCAAATCAAAACAACAAGATACCATCTCACACTAGCCAGAATAGCTGTTTTTAATAAAAAGTCCAGAAACAACAGATGTTGGCAAGGTTGTGGAGAAAAGAGAACACTTATACATTGTTGGTAGGGATGTAAATTAGTTCAGCCCCTGTGGAAAACAGTTTGGACATTTTTTGAAGAACTGAAAATAGGAATACCATTCAACTCAGCAATCTCATATCTGGGTATACACCCAGAAGAAAATAAATTGTTCTACCAAATGTTTGTTCACTGCAGCCCTATTCATGATAAAAAAAGACATGCAATCAACCTAGGTGCCCATTAATGATGGATCAGATTTTTTAAATATGGTATAGACACACCATGGAATACTACACAGCCATAAAAAAAGAACAAAACCATGTCCTTGGCAGCAACATGGATGCAGTGGGGAGCCATTATCCTGAGCAAATTGACACAGGAACAGAAAACCAAATACTGCATTTTCTCACTTATAAAACGGAGCTAAACATTGGGTACGCATGGACACAAAGATGGGAACAATAGACCCTGGGGACTCCAAAGGGCAGAGGGGAGGGAATGAGGTTAAAAATCTGCCTATTAGATGCTATGTTCACTATTCGGGTGATGGGATCAACAGAAGCCCAAACCTCAGCATCACGCAATGTACCCATGTAATAAACGTGCACATGCACCCCTAAATCTAAAATTTTTAAAAATAAAAATAGGCGGGGCGCAGTGGCTCACACCTGTAATCCCAGCACTTTGGGAGGCTGAGGCTGGTGGATCACGAGGTCAGGAGATCAAGACCATCCTGCCCAACATGGTGAAACCCCATCTCTACTAAAATACAAAAAATTAGCCAGGCATGGTTATGCACACCTGTAGTCCCAGCTACTCGGGAGGCTGAGGCAGGAGAATCGCTTGAACCCAGGAGGCGGAGGTTGCAGTGAGCCGAGATCGCAGCATTGCACTCCAACCTGCGCGACAGAGCAAGACTCCGTCTCAAAAAAATAAAAATAAACAAATAAATAAGTAAAAATAAAGAGGCACACACACACAAAGAAAACATTTGTCTTAGTACCTAAAAATTATTTCTTGTTTTCTTCCTTTCTTCTTGTCAGATGGGTAAGTGCCGACATCATAGCAAGGTTTGAGGGTGGCACACCTCACGCGTGTGTGTGAAAACCCAATTATCACACTTATAAACCACAAAAGATTGTAAAAATTATCACTAAACTGTGAAAATATAACTTTACTCCTCTTTGTCTTAAAATAATAGTAATTTTAAAACAATGCTCAATTGGGTTTTCATCTCAGGAATGCAAAGAAATAAGATTGTCATGCATGCATGTCAGCGGTGAATGGATTTTGGTTATTCACCCCTCAGAGGGCGGAACGTCTTTAGTGGGTCAGGAAAGCTTGATTATGACCTGACTGGAGTTAAGATGTAGGAAACTGCTTTCTTTTTCTCAGATTTCCTTTTCCCTGTGTCTGTGCCCTCAAATGCCTGGCTTTGCCCCTTTTCCCACTAGAGACATTATCTGTGCTGTTTTTTTTTTTTTTAAGTACAGAATATTAGTTGTTTTAAATTAGTAATAATAATAAAAGTGAACTTTATAAAGTGCTTACTATGTGGATGAAGTATTTATATGACCAGTTTTTCTTACAGGAACCATAGGGAGAATTAAAAGCAGAGATTTTATATCACAAAAGCAGGATTCTGTTGAAAATGTTTAATGTTCTACGTGTGGTTGATATAATTAGGTCAGTCAAACTTTGTTGTTGTTGTTCTATCTGTGATAACAGAGAAAACGTGGATATCACATTTAAAGGGTGACACAGGGTACTCCAGAGTACATCCTGAGGAAGTGATGGGATGGCAGAGTCTGGGGAATGAGGGCCTGGAGGACCAGTGAAAGGAAACAATGGTGTTTATACTAGAAAGAGAATGCTTCAAGGAAATGCAAGAACTGCTTTCAAACAGCCAACAAGACCATTTGTGGAAGAAATTTCATTTATCCTGAGTAGATCAAAAGGACAAACCATAACCAAGAAAGAAAATGTATATGATAGAATATTTTGCATTTTATTTTTTTTCTTTTTTCCTTTCTCCCCTGTGGGATCCAAATTGGATTTTTAAAAAGGGAAACTAGCAAATGATTCAAAGTCTCTGACATGGAGTGATCCATGGCCCCACGAACCATGAACTCCTTTCCCCAAACATCCGTGAACATCAGCGCCTCGGAGAAGTGATTCCTAAGTAAAGCAAAACCTGTACCAGATGATATCTCAAGACGATTCCAATCCAAGCTGCGATTAAGACATCTCCAAAATTACAGTCACTTTGACTTACTACACTTACAATTGAATATTGAAATATCTGGTTTATATATACATTCAGGAATGCATCTATGGTGAGGTCAGTCTGCACATAAGTGATATTTATGAATTTCAAGTACACAATAGACTGAGAGAATGAGAGGTTATTATTGAACGAATGATTCACCATTTGGGAAGGAATGGGCTTTTTAAAAGAAATAGGAGAACAATGACGTCTATAAAATAAACGTGCACTAGGCCACATAATAATTACTTCTTGTGCACCTCTAGCATATGTTAAAATCATCATATCCATTGCTGACTAACCCCCAGTTTTGTCCTGCCCCGAGGATATGAGAGATCTCATAAAGAAGGTGCTTTAAAGAAAGGCTGCAGCCCAGGCACGAATATCAGCTGCCCTCAGACTCGGGAATAGCAACACATCCTGCTTCAGGCCAAAGCACAGAGTCCACCATGACATTCATAACCTCCAGGGGTTAAGCCTGACCTATATGGAGAGAGGGTAAAAAGTCAAAGGTTTCTATGTGCCAAGAAGCGTATTTTTCTTCCTTTTGGTGTCAGCAACAGTTTGAACCCCGTAGCTTAGCTCTTCAGAGTGGCCCTTCAGGACAGGGTTGGGGCGTGCAGCTGTGAAGAGCAGTGCAGCAAGTCCCTGGGGGTGATGTATCTTGAAGAGGGTGGAGGTCACCCGAAGACACATGTGTGATAAAATTGCATACAACTACACAGACATACATAGATGCATGTAGAATTTGATGAAATCTGAGTAGTCTGTAGCCTGCTTAACAGTTTTGTTCCAATGACAGTTTTCTAGTTTTGATACTATACTAAAGTTAAGTAAGACGATACTATTGGGTGAAGGCTGGATGAGAGTTAAAGAGGGCTCTGTACCATTTAGGCAACTTCTGGTGAGTTTGTAGAGATTATTTCAAAATAAAAAGTACAAAACAAAAGAAGAAACAGAAAAAGGAGGAGGAGAAGAAGGATGAGAAGAGGAGGAAAAAGACAAAGAGGAGGAAGAGGAGGAAGAAGAGGAAGAAGAAGAGGAGGAAGGGAATAGCCCTTCAGTCACTTGCCTCAAAGCTATGGATGAAGAGGGAAAATATACATGAAATGGGAATAAAGGGACATCCCATAAGAATGGATTGCCTATTTTCTAGGGAGTTGCAATTAGTCCGTAACTAAACCTCAGACTTCCTTCTCTAGTCTTGAATCCCTCAACACCACTATTTTCTTGGGTGCCACATACACTTTTTAAAAACCAGGCCAAGTCCCTCTGGAGCTCACCCACCATTCACAGGGCACCTTGCCTCCCACCACTCTCCACCACCCTCATGGACTTGGCCATGGGGATACCCATGCATACCTGGCTCTGCACGCTCACACTCGCGCAGCTCACACTCGCGCAGCTTACAGTGACGCCACTGCATGCTATACTCTTTCCCTTCCTCTTCACTTCCTCCTTCCTCCGCTTTCAGATCATCCTAAGTAAGTCAGAGCTGAGGTGCCTATCCTCCCCCATCCCACGGCTGATCTGAGTCTTTCTCCTCAGTACTCTGCTTTGTATCTGTCAGGGGATACTCAAAATGCTGACACTCCAGCTCTGTCCACGTACCGTCCAATCAGAACAGCAGCCTAAACCATCAGATCTGGCTGAACCAAACCTTCGGAGTGCATTTCAGGACCCATTTTTTCTACCCCTTAATTTGCCACATTGTTTTGAAATAATGTGTTCGTGAATCACTCTCCCTCCTAGATGGAGAGCTCCCCAAAGCAGGAACCATCCTTCTTCTCTGGGTCCTCAGTGCCTAGCAGAGTGCCCGTCACAGGGTTGGGATGCAACAAATCTGTGTCTGGCTTCCCTGACAAACACAGATGGACAGACCTCCTGACTGTGCTTAGCTTAGAAGCAACAACTTCACATCCAAAACCATGAGGCAGTGCAGGCTGCCTTTCCTGAGGTTGTGGAAAGGCATCCAGAGGATTCATGGGCACCAAAGTCAGTGGAGACCAAAGAGAGTGCCGGAGACAGCATCTGAGCTGAATCATAAGGACGCCATGGAGGCTGCAATGCCAACCCTTATGGTCTGGACCCTAGGCAGGAGGGTGAGGCGGTCAGCATGGGACGGTGACCAGCCATGCAGACAAGGAGAGGGCTCCTTAGAGACCTAGCGACTTGACCAGAGTGTGGCTTTCCTGAACACACACACACACACGCACACACACACACACACACACGTCTCCCATAAAAGAGAGAAATTCACCAAATTTAGAAGTGGGCTGATGCAATCAAGAGTAACAGCAGCAGAAGAGTGGTAGCAATTAAGGTAGAAAGCTGTTTGCATTTCACAACTTGACAAAATTGCCCCTGCTGCTAGCCTGATTTTAATTGTGTGATGGTAACGGAAGAAGATTTAGTTTGCCAAGGAATAAGCCAAGGAGGGGGTGACACAAAGGAGAACCAGGACCAGAAGAGCTGGCCAGTCCCTCGCATTCCTGAGTGATGGAGGCACCACAGCTTACTCTTTTGTAGCCTCTTCAAGGTCCTGCAGTTTTGTTTGGGAACTTCTCAATTTGGGTTTCCAGACTTCTGAATGACAGACATTGACCGGGAATTCATCATCATCTCAGCATGATTTTAGAATCTCCCAGGCCTCCAGTCTCACAGACACTGGTTGCCCAATAGGCCTCTGACAGGGAATTCTAGGGGCCCAGGCCTTCTATGACCTTGCAAAGTCTCAGTGACTTGGCCCTCAAGGATATGTGACTCAGGAAGGCAATTTATATATATCTACTTTATACGTAAATTTCAGAGGAAGAAGGGGACAATCAAGCCAATTGATGCTTTAAGAAAAACCTAGAGGGCCAGGCATGGTGGCTCATGCCTGTAAGCCCAGCACTTTGGGAGGCCGAGGTGGGCAGATCAAGAGGTCAGGAGTTCAAAACCACCCTGGCCAACATGGTGAAACCCTGTCTCTACTAAAAATACAAAAATTAGCTAGGTATGGTGGCGTGTGCCTGTAATCCCAGCTACTCCAGACACTGAGGCAGGAGAATTGCTTGAACCGGGACCTGGGAGGTAGAGGTTGCAGTGACCCGAGACAGTGCCACTGCACTTCAACCTGGGCTACAGAGCAAGACTCCATCTCAAAGCAAAAAAAAGAAAAGAAAAGAAAAAAGAAGAACCTCAGGGTCTATACATATATAAAGCCTTTCAGGCTACCAGGCCAAATCAGGCAGATCAATTCATTTCCTTCCAAGATGTCCCTCAAGCTGCCATAGACATCCATTGACATATGACTGTTCCATCTGTCCAATTATTTTATTTTATTTTACTTTATTTTATTTTATTTTTGAAACAGAGTCTCACTCCGTCACCCAGGCTGGAGTGCAGTGGCGTGATCTTGGCTCACTGCAACCTCCACCTCCCAGGTTCAAGCAATACTCTTGCCTCAGCCTCCTGAGTAGCTGGGATTACAGGTGCCTGCCACCACACCGGGCTAATTTTTGTGTTTTTAGTAGAAACAGCGTTTTGCCACATTGGCCAAGCTGGTCTCGAACTCCCGGCCTCAGGTGATCCACCTGCCTCAGCCTCCTGAAGTGCTGGGGTTACACTCATGAGCCACCATGCCTGGTCCCATCTGTCCAATTCTATTCTGGAGAGAGGAGGGGTCTCAGCCAGCAGGTTTGGGTCTTCCCCTCTCCTCCCCTCCACCCTCCCAGCCCTTGAGGAGGCTAACTCTGAGCAGGAGTCTCCTCCCGCATTGTGAAAAGTGAACAATGCTCACATTAACTGAGCACCTATTTTGCGCCAGATACTTCACAGAGACACTTCACATAATCTATCTGATTTAAAGCAAAGACTAAAATTGTTCACTAGTAAGTGAGAAAGATAAATAATTCCCAAAGTATCAGTTTTAGTTTCAGTTTCATGTTCATATCGTCTCTGTTTATGGTCCAATACTTTCTAAATTTAGGGAGGCTCCATATTGAAGCAAGTCTGCCAAGTATCATCACCTTTAGCTTGGGATCAGAGGAAGCTGAGATTTCTCATCTGACATGGAGATTCCAAATGTCCATCTCATACCGAGTCAAAGAGGCGTTGCCCTCAGATCTCCCCTCGTCGGGGTTGGGGAGTGCCTTAGAACCATCTGCATTTCAAAATTAGTGAAATCCCAAGGTAGTTGATGGGCAGTATCTGGAAATTCGTCAGGGAAAATGTTATTTTTGTTAAATGCCAACCTCCTAATAAAAGAGAGCTCCTTCTTCCTATTACTACCTCAATGGCCAAAGAAGGAAAGGGAGGGGCAGTGTGAGGAGGGCAGGGAGGAGCCCCCCAGGGTATTTTCCGACAGGGCTTGTGCTGTGACCTGACACAGTAAAGACTAGAGTACTGAAAAGAAGTCAATGCCAAAGCAAAGCTTTTACAACTGGTGCAATCTTTGGGCCCCGTTGGTGCATTCTAGGGCTAAAAATAAAATAACCACCCTCGTAAAGGCTCCAGAAGATGGCTGTATGAAAGCTTAACGTGCCAGCTCATGTCTTACGCCAAGTCAGTGGGGATTTGCTGAAGAAAAGTTTAAGGGGTCAGCCCCAGGAGCAAGAAGCCTCCACCTGGAAAGGGGGAAGAGGGAGAATGTAGAGAAGAGGCCTCTGCCAGGGATGG
The DNA here is from genome assembly GCF_007565055.1 of Rhinopithecus roxellana. Lineage (NCBI taxonomy): Eukaryota > Metazoa > Chordata > Mammalia > Primates > Cercopithecidae > Rhinopithecus > Rhinopithecus roxellana. The sequence goes on along the minus strand of NC_044569.1, from coordinate 1,620,561 downwards.
GGGCTCACACCTGCAACCCCAACACTCTGGGAGGCTGAGGCAGGAGGATTGCTTGAGCCCAGGAGTTTGAAACCAGCCTGGGCAACTTAGCAAGACCCTGTCTCTATTTATTTTTAAAAATTATGAAAAAAGAAGAAGGAGGAGGAGGAGGAGGAGAAGGAGAAGGAGCCTCAGGAGAAGGGTTCAGAGCACACCTGAGGTCACTGCCCCATGAGACTCCAGAGGGTCTCTGTATGGGGCTGGTCAGGAGCTCACTGACCCAGCGAACATTCAACCTGGATCACTTCACCATTCCAGCCCCTTCATTTCACAAATGAGGGCACTGAAGAGGCGATGTGGTGTGCCCTAAGGTTCAGAACAGCTGGCAGCTGGCCCCGGGGGCATACTCCCAAATTTAAAACACCAACTCGGGCCAATTAATCTTCCTATTCCTGGGCAGAGGGCTACCGTGGTAGCTCGCCTCATAGGAGAGGCCAGGGAGGGGCCCGGCCCGGCCCAGCCACTGTCAAAGGTATTCCAAACAACCAGGAAGAGAGTTACTGAGAACGACACTCAGCCTCGACTTTTTTTCCCCCCATCAAATTGAAAAGAAAAAAATAAATAAATATCCCAGAGTCTTCATGACTGGCAGTGTCAAACACAACTGCGTCAAGTGTTTGCAGAGAGCCAGTAAAATAACCATTTGGAAAGTTTTGTATTGTTTTCCTAAAGGCCCACGCGCTGCCTGGAGCCGACTGTGAGCTTGAAAGACTCTGCCTGACACTTTCCACTTCCTGCTCATCCTCCAGTTCCAGGATGTGGATGGGGTGAGAGGATGAGAGACTTCCTGCTCCCCTAGAGCCCAGGCCCGGCTGACCCACACGGGAGGAGGCTCTGTCCAGCGGAGCCGGGAGGAGGAAATCTTGTTTCCTCTTCTAAATCACCCAAGAGGTGGTGCAGAGGGATGTGTAGGAAGTCAGTTCATTGTTGTTGAAGTCACAGTCTGTTTCTTAAACATGGGGATAGCAACTCCGATTACATTCAAGCTGGGAAGAGGAGGGAAGTTGAAGGAAAGATTTCCTCAGTCACTCGGACAAGTGGCTGCACCGCAGGCCCTGCTACTGGCTCAAGAAGGCCACATGAAGCTCGCAGCCACAAAATCCAGGTCCCGTGAGAGCCTTGCCCTCCCATAACCAAAGACCAACAACGCCCCATTTCCATTTGCTCATTGCCAGAAATAAGCAGGAAAAAAAAGGTCTAGTTTTGAAAGCTGTTCCTCTGTAGCTCAAACAGGACCATTCAACGTGTTTGGGAGGGGGCCGAGGGAAGGAAGACATTTGGGAGCCATTGTTAGCCGGAGAAAAAACACTCACACTCTAAACATGTATAAATGGCCTGCGTAACTTCGTTGCCCAAGATCCTGTTGAAAACTTTTACTCATTACTCTTGTTATTGTTATTATCGGAGACATTCCCTCCTACACATCCTTCCTTGCTCCTGGCAGGAGACAAATCTTGATCAAAAGCAAAGAATGTTCAATCTCCCCTTCCAATTAGTAAGGATGGGGCTGCCTGGGATGAAGGGGAAGGCAAGACTGTCAGAGTCACTTTCCACTGTTAGTAATGAATGGGAATTTTTATAGGCATTAGCTAAGCAGAATAACTTAATCCAAATAGTGACTCCTGAGAAGGAGATACAAGCCCCATGATTTAGAAAGCTATGAAGAGCAAGCTGGGCACAGTGGTGTACACCAGGAATCCCAGCTACTCAGGAAGCTAAGGCACAAGGATCACTTGAGCCTAGGAGTTTGAGGCCAGCATGCGCAACCCAGCAAGACCCCATTTCTTTAAAAAAGAAAAAAATGAAGGAAGAAAAGAAAGCTATGAAGAGAAATTTAGGAATGTTTTTCATCAAATAAATACTGAAAACATGCTTCCTATCAAACACACACAGGATACCATATATACCAACATACCGAATGTTCTCTGGAATTTACTTTAAAGAGGTCATACTTAGTAGGGCAATTGAAAACAGGGGCTGCATTTTTTTTCCCATTAAATCAGGGCTTGGTCCAACCTTATTTTGCCAACAATGAACATCTGAGATCAAATATAGAGGTTTATCCCTCAAGGCCCAGCTCCAGATGCCATTTCCTCCCAGATTTCCCAATCAAAATCCTCAGGCTGGGCACCGTGCTCACACCTGTAATCCCAGCACCTTAGGAAGCAGCTGTGGGAGGCCACCTGATCCTCATGTCTCAGCCTCCTGTACACCAGTGTGCCCAGCTTGCTCTTTATAGCTTTCTAAATCACGGGGCTTGTATCTCCTTCTCAGAAGTCACTATTTGGATTAAGTTATTCTGCTTAGCTAATGCTTAGTTTGAGACCAACCTGGGCAACATGGAAAACCCCCAACTCTACAAAAAAATACAAAAACTAGCCAGGTGTGATATCGTGCACCTGTAGTCCCAGCTACCTGGGAAATGGAGTCAGGGGGATCTCAGGAGCCCAGGGAGGTCAAGGCTGCAGTGAGCCATAATCACACCACTGCACTCCAGCCTGGATGACAGAGTGAGACCCTATCTTTAAAAAAAAAAAAGAAAAAAAAGTCATCTTCTCTTGGTGATCCCACAACATCTCCCTCATCTATTTCAATACATGTTGCCTTTGGAGTCAGATGAAATTACATTCCAACTCTGCCTCTTATAAGCTCTGAAATTTTAAGCAAGCTTCCTTTTTAATTTTTATTTTTATTTTAAGTTTTGGGGTACATGTGCAGGTTTTTTACATAGGTAAATGTGCGCCATGATGGTTCGCTGCACCTGTCAACCCATCACCTAGGTATTGTCCAGCATGCATTAGCTATTTTTCCTAATTAAGCAAACTTCTTAATACTCTATGTAAGGCTCAGTTTTATCAACTGTAAAAGGTCCATAATAATATTACTTACCTAATTCATTTTTTAAACAAATATTTATGTGCCATGCACAATTTTAGTTACTGAAGAAAAACAATGACCGGAAGAAGAAAAAGTCCCTACTCTCATGCAGCTTTCATTCTAGAGGAATTATCGTGAGATGAAGCTAGATAAGGCATAAAGAGAGCTCAGCCCGGCACATAATAAGCACTAAATAAATGTTTCTTTGATGGATTATTAAACCAATAAATAAGTGAATAAATGAAAAATGTGAGAATTGTGGACAAGCCTTTCAAGGTGAAAGCACAGCCTTTATTCTATTGATGTTCTGGAAATACCCACTCTGGGAGTATTTCCTGCAACCTTTTTGTAGGGAGTACAGTAATTCACTTCTAAAGACTGGAAATTAAAGAAAGATTGTATTCTGAGATTTAAATTTAAAAGTCACACCTAAAGCAAGAAAAGGAAGACTTATTCTTCAGGTTGGTAGAAATAAATCTTTTATCCTTGAAGCCCAGGGATTTGGGGGAGAAACACAGCACAGTATTTCTGATCTAGTGTTTTTTGAGATGAGTGCTGGAGCCAAGAAATTAGAAAATCCTCTTCCATCTCACATGTAAGGGGAGAGAGTCTAGGACATTTTGTTGATGTTGTTTTTCTCTAGAGACAGGGTCTGTCTCTGTTGCCTGGGCTAGTCCCGAACCCCTGAGCTCAAGTGATTCTCGGCTTCCCAAAGTGCTGGGATTACAGGGCGGAGCCACCGCACCCTGCCAAGGGCGTTTTGGTATCTGCAATGGTCCTTCTACTTCATCCCGGCCTCTCCCACTGGGGCCCCTGTTTCCGTCTCCAGGATCATCCCGCATCAGTGGGTCTCTCTTTTCATTGACAAAGTGGCCAGGGTGTGGAGAGCTGCCTTCCTTTTAACCACCTCCTTTTCTGGTGCCAACTCCCATTTGGAGGAGAGGCACAAGGAACTATTTGTGCAGGGAGTGGCTCGGCCTTCCCTTTCAGCTCCTGCAGCCACCCCCTCTTCCTCTGATCTTTACCACCTAGTTCCCAGCAGCTGGCTTTGTTGCCGCAACAAGTGGTAACTCTTTCTTAATGTAGCGCAGAGGTGTCTGTAGGCAGCCAAGCATGGGACACTGCTGGCCACAGCTGGCTAAATGTGGTTTTAGAGACTTGTTTGTGCCCCTGTGTGACTAATACTTACCTACCGGCTGGCTGGGATGAGACCTCTCTCCTACTCATCTGGGACTTGGCACACGATCCACTGGCTTCCCAGCCACTGCCAAACTCAGTCACAGGCAAGGCCGAGGGACGGGATTTGGGTGGAACCGCACAGCAGGCCCCCAGAGGACAGCTGGACGATTAAGCCAGGGGCTCAGAGCATTCGAATGTGTCCCTCTTTTGAGGTTTTACACCCTCTCTGCTGATTGGGATAACTTATGGGTGGTCCAGGTAAAACATGGCACAGAGAAAGGAAGATGCTTAACATTCTCATCTAGCTCAGCAAGTCTTCGTCTATTTGCGGAAGAATACTATGGTCTTAAAAGATTCAGTTTAAGTTGGTTGGGAGCTTAGAATGACGGGCAACGCATGGCAGGCTCTGAAATGGATCAAGTCAGTAAATAAATCAATGAGTGAGAGAATAGGTGGACTAAGACAAGATGAAGGGTCAGGGGAGGCAGACAGTCTCTGTATTCTGGGAATTTACCCAACTGATACCCTCCAAACCCATAAAAGTGCTGATGAACAGACCATAGAAATTACAGTATATCTGTGTTAGGGAATACAACACCATGTGGCTGTTTAAAGAGATAAGACATCTGTATACATATGAATATGAAAAATAGCTGAGGTCTACTTTGTGTGAAAAAAAAACAAAAGCTAGAGAGAGAACAGTATGGATAACATGCTATCATTTTTGTAGGTAAATTTTTAAAACTATATGTTTGTAAATGCATAAACTACCTAGAAGATACGGCATAAATTGTAAAAGTGGCTGTGTCTGAAAGGAACAATTGGTGGCTGGGGGTTCAGAGATAGATGAAGACTTTTGCCTCACTGTGCACCCTTTTATACCCTGCATAAAATTTGAAAGTTTGTATCTTATATATGTATTATCTATTCCAAAAAAATTAGTAAATTTATTCTTAATAATAAAAAATAAAATTGAAAGACTAAGGAGATCTATATCTTCAGAAATAAATAGATATCAGTCATATATTTAAAATGAGAAAGGAGGCCGGGCGCGGTGACTCACGCCTGCAATCCCAGCACTTTGGGAGGCCAAGGTGCGCAGATCACCTGAAGTCAGAAGTTTGAGACTAGCCTGGCCAACATAGTGAAACCCTGTCTCTACTGAAAATACAAAAATTCGCCAGGCATGGTGGCAGGCACCTGTAGTCCCAGCTACTCAGGAGGCTGAGGCAGGAGAATCGCTTGAACCCGGGAGGTGAAGGTTCTGATGAGCCAAGATTGCACCACTGCACTCCAGCCTGGGCGCTAGAGCAAGACTCCGTCTCAAAAATAAAAAAATAAAAATAAAATGAAAAAGAACTCACACAAAAGAAGTATGATACCATTTCTGTTTTTTAAAATACTCTGCATGTGTATGTGTGAATGCACGCACGTGTGTGTATGTTAAGATCTTTAAAAAATAGGTGTGAGAAAGTAATAGTGATGAGCCACCCATTTTTTATTCTGTGTATTTCTGTATTGTATAAAGGCTTTATAATGTGTGATTGTTTAGGAATTAATAATATAAGTAAAAACACTAGCTTTATATGTACTGATCAGTAATGATCTCTCAAGATAGTGTTAGGTTAAAAAGCAAGGAACAAAACAGTGTATATATTATGCAAACATTTGTGTAGGAAATCTGCCCGTGAGTGTAGACATTCTCTGAAAGTTTATGTCCAACTGGCATCATTGGTTCCCTTGGTGGAGGGAAAAACTAATTTGGAAAATATAGAGCTTCCTTATTAGACCAGACTATGTCAATGAGATTAAAAGCCTAAAAGAAATTGGAAAACCGCATTTTATTTTTTTCAACGCATGTACACAGGATTCTCATTGTAGAACATTGTTTTCATGGGAGACAGTACTCAGCCGCACCCACAAAGACACCCCCTCAGAAGATCAGACACAGCTCCTCTCCCATTCTCTCTGCAGTCATCATCCTACCAACACCGAGCCCAGAGGCCCCACCCTGCGTAAAATAATATTGAGGCTGGATTAAAATCAAAGTGCCACACTATTGGCTCTAAGCAAATCATTCTTAACGCTCAAGAATTACTTGTCAAGTGCCTACTTGGCAACACTGCCAATACCCATCCCCATTTGTCTCTTAAATGTTTCAGGATCATAGACATGGAGGCCCAATTTTTAAAAAATCAGATTAGTATAATGTGGTGGAATGTTTATTTTTAACTCTACCTCCCTCAAACCACAGATAGCGGCTAGAGGGTACATGCTGTCAGAAATTCCCTTCCTCTGGACAAAACCACAATTTTATGTATAAATATACAATGTGTCTAGACTTTTAATGGGTAGCTCCTAAGATAACTCTAAAATATCCCTAAAATTGTACCAGGTGCAGTGGCTCACACCTGCAATCCCAGCACTTTGGGAGGTCGAGATGGGCAGATCACATGAGGCCAGGAGTTCGAGACCAGCCTGACCAACATGGTGAAACCCTGCGTCTACTAAAAATACAAAAATTAGCCGGGTATGGTGTCACATGTCTGTAATCCCAGCTACTCGGGAGGCTGAGGCACGAGAATCGCTTGAACCCAGAAGGTGGAGGTTGCAATGAACCAAGATCACACCACTGTACTCCAGCCTGAGTGACAGAATGAGACTCTGTCTCCAAAAAAATAAAATAATAAATCCCCAAAACTGGTCAAAATTTTCAGAAGACCCAAAAGTAGGTTCTGTCTGTTCACTCCACACTACCCCAACCAGGCTCTGGGGGCCCCGGCTGCTGCTCAGCCCCCCTCTTCACCTGCTCCTCCCTCCCCTCCATCAGCACCACTGACAAATGGGGCGACTCATGGTTCACCCCAAATACCTGGCACTTCTGCCCATGCCATCCCACCTGCTGGAAGGTCTTCCCCTCTCAGCTGCCAATCTGAAGCCTGCAATGAAGACCAGCCTAAGCCCAGAGACGTTCTTATTTTTCTAACCACCCCATCCTAGACGGTGCTCGCATCTTCTGCATGGTAGGTCTTGCTATGATATCAACTACTTCTTTGGCAATTCGCAGTGCCCCATCCTAGGAGAGATGACTCTTCTCTTGTGATTTCCATGACTCTTTCAATTACTGGTATTAACTAGAATGAGAAGGACCCAGGGCTTACAAAGGAAAAAGAGAAGACTGGGCTGGCAGGACGGGAGGCGGGTTTTGGGCAGAATCATGCCCAGCTTGACAGAGAAGACAGAAATTGAGTCAGAGATCGCAAGGCCTTGACACTGCCTTCCTGTCAACGGGAAAGAACTGTGGCGATGAGAGGGAGGGGAGAGAGAGGGGAGCAGCGTGTGCCGCCAGCTTCAGCTGCCATGGTTGCCTCCAGCCTTGTCAAAACTCCAGAACCCTAAGCACTGGTGTGGGGTCTAGTGGCAGAAATGTCAGTGCTGCCCCTCCAACCCCCAACTTCAATGTGCTTTCAGTTCCCACAGCCAGCACCCCAGGCTCTGCTCTGGAGGACTCTTCCAGGGCTGCTGGAGCTCCTTTGTCCAGAGAGAGCAGAGCTGAAAAGCCTGAGAATTCTTTCCCCAGGGCAGGTCCAGTGACCCACAGGTGCTGGGAGAATTCTGAATCATCCCTAATCGTTCAGGACTCTTCTGCAAAATCAGGCTGAAGCTGCCCTCTGGGGGACTGATGGCGGTGGCATCTCCTTCCCTCCTGCTCCTCCTCCTCCCTTACCTGGCTCCTTAATAAGCTACTGGCATGCAGGTCCTTCTCTGAGGGTCCATTTCTGGGGAACTTCATCTAAGATGGTGAAGTGGGGGCTAGAGAAACATCCTTGGCACATCATGAAGGCAAGCGATGTGGTTCGTGCGTGTTGATTTTTTTTTTTTTTTTAATTTCCAAAAATACCCAAGTTTCTTGGTGTCTTGGGAGTAGTGGCAACACTAGGAGATGCAAGCTAACAAGGTGGTGATTTGGCTTCTAGTATACTCATATTTCATTGGCTAAACTGCACCATGAGTAACCTAGGGCAAGGGCCAGTCATTAGGCTTCCCCTGTAATCATCATGAACACATTCTGGATGCTCACTATGTGTCCAGCACTGTGACCATTCTCTCTTTTTGCTCTTTCCTTGAAGTAGCCTCCACATTATAGATTAGGAAGCTGAGACCCTGAGAAATGAAGTACTTTGCCCAAGGAGACACAGGAAAAACCAAGCCTGCTTTTCCCACTGTGTGTGTGTCCACGTGATTCCAGACTCTGCGTTGCTCCTGAGTCCAGCCCTGGACCTTGAAGATCAGGCTCACTCCAAACTCGCTACTGATTTCTCTGAATGGAACAATCCTCAAAATAACCAGAAAGTTCTAAGCAGATTGCAAAGCAAAATGACCTATTTTACTAAAATCTTAAGTAATCTAGTAGGGGCCAGGAGATTGTTAAAAACAGTTTTGTTGTAAGATCATTGACTTCCACCATCCCTGCCCTCCACCTCACCTAAATAGGCACAGTAGGAAGTAAGTCTGAGGTCTCTATGGTTGACTTGACTTAAACTTTAACTTTATAACTTCCCCATTTTTCCCTAGTTATGTATGAGTTTTACCTTCTTTCCTTCTGCCCTCCCCAACAGGCCAGGTGAGAATTTTTATAGAAACGTTCTTTGTACACTTATAAAACTTGAGGGGAAAATAAGTGAACACTGAGCTTTTCTCGGTGTCAGGAAATGGTATCTACCTTATAAAACTAAACTCGAAACATGTTGTGGGTCTTATCAAGAAACAGTACCCACACCTGTAATCCCAGCACTTTGGGAGGCCGATGCAGGCAGATCACTTGAGGTCAGGAGTTTGAGACCAGCCTGGCCAACATGGTGAAACCCCATCTCTACTAAAAATTAAAAAAAATTAGCCAGGTGTGGTGGTACATGCCTGTAATCCCAGCTATTTGGGAGGTTGAGGAAGTAGAATCGCTTGAACCTGGGAGGTAGAGGTTGCAGTGAGCCAAGATCGCACCACTGTACTCCAACCTGGGCAGCAGAGTGAGACTCCATCTCAAACAAACAAACAAAAGAAACAGTACCACACAGATGCATATTAATGCCCGTAATCCCAGTACTTTGGGAGGCTGAGGCAGAAGGATCGTTTGAGCTCAGAAGTTTGAGGCTGGAGTCAGCCATGATCATGCCACCGCCTAGGTGACAGAAACAAGGTGATGGAGGAAGACTCCCCTAACATCAGTGGTGAGACAGTTGAAGTTGACAGCATGGACCTCCTCGGTGCACGGCACCATTTCTGTAGCATCCCTGCCAAGAATGTTCGACCTGAGTCAGAGCATGAGGAAACATCAGGCAGACCCAGGCATGGGCCATTCTACAAGATAGATACAGAAGGCCAGTACTCTCTCCTATCAAGGCCTAGATAGGGGAACACAGCGGGAAGACTAAAGAACCACTCCAGATCAGAAGAGACTGTACAGGCTTGACAACTAAATGCAGCATATGAGCCTGAACTGTATCCTGGACTGGAAAGAAAGAAGTGGCATTTTTGGGGTAGCTGGCAAAGTATAAATGGGGTCTGTGAAATGATAATGGTTAGGGGTGTGGTATGTGCACCTGTAGTCCCAGGTACACGGAAGGCTGAGGCAGGAGGATTGTTTGAGCCCAGGCTGCTATGATCGTGTCATTACACTCCAGCCTGGGCGACCAAGCAAGACCCATCTCTAATAAAACAATTTTTTAAAAGAAACAAATGATCATGTATGAAGGTGGCTTGGATGGTTGTATGATGGTGGTGTCAGAAAGTGTCCCCGTTGGGAGGAAATACACACTAGAATAATTAGGGCTGATGGAGTAGCATGTCAGCAACTTGTTCCCAGATTGTTCAGAAAAACACTATGTATTATTTATCTATGTATAATATATAATTAAACAATATATATGGAGAGAGGGCAAGAGAGAGAGCCTGCAAATATAAAATATTAACAATTTGGGAATCCGAGTGAAAGGGAGATAAGGTTTTTCTCATTTCTACAAGTTTAAAATTATTTTTAAATAAATTATTGATTTATTAATAATTTTATTAATAATTTAAAAATTATTAATTTATTAATTTTAAAATTTAAATGTATTTAAAATTTGAATGATTTAAATTATTTGAATTATTAATAAATTTAAATAATTTTAAAATTATTAATTTATTGATTATTAATAATAAGTTATTAATTTATTTAAATTATTAAATAAATTATTTATAAAACACAGGACTTGAGATGATCAAGAGAGAAATTGGAATGGGGTTAAAAAACTAAGGAAATGAGAGATAAAGAGAAGAAAACGATAAAGCAATTTATGACCTACCTTCTTCCTCTTGTTCCTTTTTAAAATAAATAAATTCATGTTGGGCATGGTGGTTCATGCCTGTAATCTCTGCACTTTGGGAGGGCAAGGCAGGAGGAACACTTGAGCCCAGGAGTTTGAGATCAGCCCGGGCAACATTGTGGAGACCTCATCTCCACAAAAAAATAAGAATAAAAAATAGCCAGCGGTGGTGATGCACAGCAGTAGTCTCAGCTACTGCGGAGGCTGAGATGGGAGGATTGCTTAAACCTGGGATGTCGAGGCTGCAGCGAGCCACGATCGCACCACTGCAGTCCAGCCTGGGTGGTCAAGGGAGACTCTGTCTCAAACAAACAAGAAATGATAATAATAAAATAAAATAAGTAAATGGAAAAATATCTGACATAGAATCTTAGCTGGTTCTCTCACTTGCCAAATCCTACCCCATGTGTTCATTATCGTGCAGTGGAAAGAGCCTGAGCTTTGCTGTCGAAGGGACCAGGATGCAGACACTGCCACAGCCTCTGCAGCTTCATGCTCTCAGCACGTTGCCTACCCTCGGAGCCTCCGTTCTCTTACATGTAAAATGGAGATAAACACACGTATCTCACAGATCATTAGGAAGACTGGGAGAGATCCTTACAGGCAACACCTGGGTCATCTGGGGCATACCAGGTGGGGTAAGTTGTTGAAACGAGTTCTCATTGAGAACTCACTACTCTTTGGGGCTTACATTGTGCATAGTGAGTTTTTGGATACTGAAAGCTTAACTTTCACTCCTGAGTCTGTCACTTGACAGTTTGTGTTTAAAGCAATCCAAAAAAACTGTTGCAGTTAGGGATCAGGATTGTTCTATCCAGAGAATGGTATAAAAGGGACCTCAGGCACATTTACGATTCTGACACCCAGTGAGACACCCACTGTTTAAACAAATTCGTAACTTGCTGAGTGTTATTTATTTACCCTGTGCTTGGCGGAATGTGCACAGCAAAATTACCTCCATCTATTTCTGAAAAAAGGAGTCATCAGTCACAGCCTCTCTATTTATTATACCCTGAACTTTATTACATTTCAAATAAAATGTCTGTCTCTGACATTGGCTGGCCTTGTGGAAGGGTTTCAGTATTGACCAATATTGACCTGGTCAGTTTCCTTGATGGTGAGCCCCTCAGCTCCCACCTTTGCAACCCACAGAGATGTAGCCACTGGTGGGATCAGAATTTCCATATGGGAGAGGATAAGGTTAAAAGGGGAAAGCTAGGGAACTCGTCTTAAAGGAGCGTTTTTATAGCAAGCATACTTTTGAGTTAAGTTTAATAAAAATAATGTTCCTTTAAGACTTCACATTGAATCAAAAAATAGCAATTGTCCAGATTAAAAGATGTTATTAAGATCATCATTTTTCCTGCATAGCTTTGCGGGGGCCGATGGAGACTACAGAGGGTGATGACTACACTGGTGGGCTCAGCCACTGTCCTCAGCCCAGCACCAGGCTAGCCCATCCCTTTCTTGTCAGCTGAAATTCAGAGACTTCTAGACTCAAATCTCAATCAATGACAAGGCAAAGTCAGACACTGTGCTTTCACTGTGTTAGTAGGTGTGATTCCGTCTGTCCTGAGACTCGTAAAATTCTAAACTTCTGCCATCTACAATCAAGAGCAGGAGACAAGGCAAACACATGCGAGAAATAAAGGCGAATAGAATCCAAACGAGGTATATAACTAATCACAGCCAGGCAGTTCTGGGTGGAGAGGGCACGCTGGAGTGAGAGCAGGGATGGGGGCTGCTAGGATCCATGGGGGCTCATCTGGCTGAGGGAGCGGTCAGCAGACCAAGCTCTCACTCTGCTGCTAATTGAATACAAAGGGAAAGGTAGATGTTATTTCAGATCATCTTGCCAAGACAGATGATAGAAGTAGTCATGAGGAGCCATCTTAATTTTTTTCATTGATGGCACAACCCCAAGGAGCCTAAATGGCCGAGGCACCCCCAGATTCCCAGGTTCGGCCCTTCGTTCTTTCCAGGGACTGCTCATGGCCTCTGCTTGCCTGTCCCTAGGAAGATCTTTCTGCCAAGCATGGAAGCAGGAACAGCAGGCTTTTGGAGGTTTTTGCAAATGAACTCGATAGCTACCCTGCGTCTACTATTCTAGTTTGTGGTTGCAGGACCAGGTGCCTGGTGGGAGTCACGAGCCCTGGGGAGATACCTCCCAGGAGCCACCCTCAGTCTTCAGAGAGCCTTTGAGTCCATGGACAGACTTCTTGACAGAACAAACATATCTGAAGCTCCGAATCTTCTCTCTTGTCCACAGAAGCCATCCTGTAGACCTGAAACACTTAACTGATCACTAATCATGAGGAACAGGTTTTGCGGGCAGCACTCCCATGCAAACACCAGACTGCCATTAACTTGCGTGGCTGAAGTGGAGAGGTGAGAACGCTGGGTTCTGAATACAAGGAATGTGTGTCTCCCAGGTTGGAGGCCGATGAGGTGAAAGGAGATTTGTGCGATGCAAGTTCTCTCTCCCTTTCCTTTCTTCCTCAGGTTTTTCTCTATCTTGAGTAAAGTTCAGTTTTCAGAGATCAAACCTGGTTGTAAACACAACCTTTAAAACCTTTGCACTGCTTTACTGCAGAATTTATGGTCTGTTTACCTTCGAGGCGAGGAGCAGGCAGGAGAGGTAATCCTGAGCCTTTGGTGGACGACTCAAAAGAAAAAAGGGATGCAGGGCACATGAATAAAAATACTTCCTTGTTCCATCCGTGATTTGTGGGTGCAGAATTCTTCCCGAGAGAGGTCATGCCCTAAGGAAATTGGCCCAACTAGCCTTTTGTAACCATTAGAACAAGTAAGTCCTTGAGATCTTAAAAGAAACTTCTAGAAACCCACAGATTTGGGGATTTGGAAAATGCACATGAGAAAATCAGAGGCAGGTGCCTCAGTGGTGATGTGAGGTGGCGCTAGCACTAATGCCCTCTGGGAATTAAAGGCCAGGCCCCAGCACAGCGTGAGAGCTTTCTTAAGGGGAACTGAGTGCAGCCACTGAGGGCCCGGACGCTGTCCCAGTCACACTGCATACACCTTCAGCCACAACCTTCCAAACAGGAACCCAGTCACAAACTGTCCTTTGGGTGAGGACTTTTGAAAGTCAGAGGCCAAAGAGAATGGCTGGCAGGAATAAATAATCCAAGATTTTTTTCAACATAAAGTATGGGAGATTTCAATTCCTCCCTCACGGTTACGGAACTAGCTGTCATCTCAGTAACAGAAGCTGTCATATAAATGAATGGGTCAAGGAGAGGAATTAAAAGATCTGGGTTCCTGAGAACTCATACCTCCTGCTTATTCATACCTGCTGGTTATGTTACCATTAGCAAACACCACACCGAGCTTCAACTTTCTCCCCAGTAGTATGGGAACACCAATACTTGTCACTCAAAGGCACAACTAGGACACAATAGTGCATGTGAAAGGGCCATGACAAGTTAATCCTATAAAATGTAAAATATATGTATTACTAATAATGATTTTGATGACTGCAATGGATATTTTTGAAATAAACTATCAGTCCCTGCTCCGATAGTGAATGAGTCTTACATTATGGGGAGGAAAGGGGAACGCTCTCCTTTTCTTAACTAAGTTAAGGAAACCACCTCAGACAAGCACCCAGGAGTGCTGTGGCTTCTCTCTGGCCTTGTCCTCACAAACAGTGTGACCTGAGGCTTCTGTCTGTCTCCAGGGGAAGCGTCACAGTCACAGCTGGGAGTGGATGTCACCATGTTAGTGAAGGAGAATCCTCAGGTTGGGGTCAGGAAAGTCGGGGTCCATTCCAGGCTCTGTTGCTCAAGGATCTCTAAAATTATGGACAAAATATGGATCCTTTTGGGGCTCCAATATTTAGGCCTGCAATAAACCACAGTGTTCCTAAGCTTTTGCTAGTACTAAGTTCCCATGATTCCCTATCAGGTAATAAGTGAATAAATTCAAAAACAATACATAGTTGACTTCAGAATAGTTTTATATTGTAAGCCGTATGTTAAGTAATGAAAGATATGAAATTGATAGATCTATTGTGAATTAACCTCAGGTAAGAATTAACTCAGTTTTTTCTTTTTTTAGGCCAACCGAGTGTGGTGGCTCATGCCTGTAATCCCAGCACTTTGGGAGGCTGAGGTGGGTAGATCACCTGAGGTCAGGAGTTTGAGACCAACTTGGCCAACATGGTGAGATCCCCATCTCCACCAAAAAAAATAAAAATAAAAATTAGCTGGGTGTGGTGGTGCAGGCTTGTAATCCCAGTTACCTAGGAGGCTGAGGCAGGAGAATTGTTTGAACCTGGGAGGCGGAGGTTGCAGTGAACTGAGATTGTGCCATGGCACTCCAGCTTGGACAAGAGAGTGAGACTCCATCTCAAAAAAAAAAAAAAAAGAATTAACTCAGTTTTGCTGAAAAGACTTTTCTTTTTGTTACCCCACAATTCATATCCACATGAGGCTTGGCTGCCATTCTTACAGGCTATACTTTCAGTGTGCCATCCCAAAAGACAAGATGAAAAATCTTTCATCATTGATTTAGGGAATTTGAGTAATACTGTTCGGCTTTCTGCCAGGCATCTTAAATATTTAAAAGAGAATCAGTCAAGTGCAGTGGCTCATGCCTGTAATCCCAGCCCTTTGGGAAGCCAAGGAGGGTGGATCACTTGAGGTCAGGAGTTCAAGACCAGCCTGGCCAACCTGGTAAAACCCTGTCTTTACAAAAAACAAAAATTAGCTGGATGTGGTGGCACACTCCTGTGATCCCAGCTACTTAGGAGGCTGAGACAGGAAAATCGCTTGAACCTGGAAGGAGAAGTTTGCAGTGAGCCGAGATTGCACCACTGCACTCCAGTCTGGGAGACAGAGTAAGACTCTGTCTCAAAAAAAAAAAAAAAAAAAGAGAGAGAGAGAGTCAATATTTGGATTAAACAAAAGAAGGATGCAAGGACACATGTGCCCTGTTGGTTACTGAGATAGCTCTCATTTTAGAAAAGATGGAGATTTTGTTGCCAGAATAAAGCTGCCCAGGTGCCAAGCAGGAGAGAATAGAGTAGGAAACAATTTGAATTCATGTGTGTTCTATCCGCCTTAAGGTTTCTTTGACTCTGCTAATACAAGGTAAAGGAAATTGAATTAAGTTGTGTAAAGTGTGGAGGGAATAATCCCTTACAGTTTAGGTTACATCATATAATTCTGAAACAGAAAGGATGCAACATGAGTTAAAATCTGTAAACAATATAAAGCCATATAAGAAGAGATTGTTGATTTTGTTTTTTGATCTCCAGCATACCAAACTTCTGGATGGTTGACATTTCTGAGCAAATCTCAGAAGAGATAAATGACTTCTGAAACATTTTAAGTCTATCAAGTTCAGGATGTGTTTTGCCACTGCCTGCTTCCTGGTAAGGCACGTCCTTCATTCAGGAGTGTGTTCATTCATTCACCATCTCACGAATGTGCCCAGTGGTGCAATGTGCCTGCGGTGAGGAGCTACTCTCTCTCCTGCCACCTTTCTCTCAATACCCTGGTTCAGAATTTGTTGTCATGGACTTTCTCCAAGGCAAGCAGTATGGCAGGTGAATTCTGTTTCCAGCTCAGGTTCTCTGATGTGAGGTGGGGGATAAGTAAAATGAGGGCAAACAAAGTGTTGACTTCACTCAAGAACAAGAGAAATCAGTCTGTTAGGGTAGTCCAAGAAAGAATGCTAACTATGGAAAACTCTCTCACTTCCTTGCCCTGAAAGACGTTCCTGCATATTTCTTTGGGTAAAACAAGCTACTCAGGATGAATTGAAGGGTTTTGTCTGCCTTGGGCACGTCTGTGGTCTCAGCACCTAGAATAGTACATGGCACGAGGGTGTGCAAATGTTCATTGATGTTGACAGTGGACTTAAAGCACAAAAATGGCTACTTAATAAGTAAAATTTCACCTTAGTGTTGGAACTTAATTTATTAACACAAGGCCCCAAGCTCACCCCTATTATCAATTCATCAGATATTTCAGCTACCAGGAAACTGCTCTAGAAATATAACAGACAATGTGGTGTCCTGGTTAGGACCATGGGCTCAGAGTAAATTTGGGATTCACCCTACTAGTCATGTGGCCTGAATTTCTCCCAGCCTCGGTCTCTCACTGTAAAATGGAAGTAATAATAGTACCCACCACATAGAACTGTTGTAAGGAGGAAATGAGGGAAGGCATGTAATCCCACTGTCCCTGTGAAGCCAAGATGAGAACGATGATTTTTGCATGCAGATGTGCTGTGTACGCACAACCCAGGCCAGCTCGGGAAACTCTGTCGCCTCTGATACACTGTGATGAAACCACAACCCTCATCGAAAACCCTCAGCGTGTCTGAGAGGCATCAGAGCCAAGCTCTGCTGATGGAAGGTGCCCCTCTGCTGGCCATTCCCCCTGGGCCACTGTCTGTCCCTCTGGAGGAGATTTAGGTCTGGGGAGGATTGACAATAAATATCTCTGTCTCTCAAGGCCTCCCTGGAAAAAAAGCTTATTTGGAAGGGAAAATAATAGCAACAAAAAAGGCAAACTAGAGAGTAAGAGCGTAACTGCAGAGCGTCCCTAAGCTCCACCACTTGGGTGTGCGCAGAGATGAGACTGTTTAAATTTTTCGTTTTACCTACTCCATTTCCAAAATGGGGTATTGTCCTCTCTGATGTGTGTTGACCCACATGTAACACTAAAGGGCTGTTCAGATTTCCCAAGAACCCACTCTCACAAAAGGATTATTGAACAATGTAGACTTTACATAGCATTTCACCAGGTCCCACAGGGTTCCACAGGAGGATGAGTTTCCATGGCACTTGCCCACAGCAATATTTATTTATTTATTTATTTATTTATTTATTTATTTATTTATTGAGATGGAGTTTCGCTCTTGTCGCCCAGGCTGGAGTGCAATGGCGCAATCTCGGCTCACCACAACCTCAGCCTCCTAGGTTCAAGCGATTCTTCTGCCTCAGGCTCTCGAGTAGCTGGGATTACAGGCATGTGCCACCATGCCCAGCTAAGTTTGTATTTTTAGTAGAGATGGAGTTTCTCCATGTTGGTCAGGCTGGTTTCGAACTCCCAACCTCAGGTGATCCACCTGCCTCAGCCTCCCAAAGTGCTGGGATTACAGGTGTGAGTCACCGCGTCCAGCCCTAGCAACTTTCAAAGCCTTTATTAGACATTTCTCTGAAACCTTCTCATCAACCACACCCCCTCCACTTCAGGCATTTCTGTCTCAGCTCCTGCCCCATGAAATCCCCAGCTCTGCTGGCTCCTCTCTTTCTCATTGGGTTTTTCCTCTTCCAACTCCCATTCTTTAAATTCTTCTGTAGGGCTGTTCAGCTCCTATTACCTCATATTTCAAAACTGGCATGTTTCCCAAGATGGCACCAGCAAGATGTTGTCCACATAACCATGCCCACCATTGTTAGAAGGCAGTTGTGGTTACAGATGGCAAAATTTCCCCAATGACATCTAAATATTTTGTTTGGATCCCCTAGTGAGCATAGTTGTTTGTCAATCAGCATCCATTTGCCCCTCTTCAATTGTACCCACATTCCCCTTCTAGTGTCTACCCTCCTCCCTCATCCTACCCTTATCCCAGCTCCAGTGGTGAGCCCCAATCAATCCGAGCCAATCAGAGTACTCCTATTGCCTTTGCCAAAATGCTTCAGTCAGGGATGGATATGTAACTAATTAGGGCCAATGGAAAATAACAGATAGTTTGAGAATTTCTAGAAAAGGGATTTCCTTGTTTTTCCATATGCACCATAGAATGCCCATTCTTGGCCGGGCATGGTGGCTCATGCCTGTAACCCCAGCACTTTGGGAGGCTGAGATGGGTGGATCACTTAAGGCCAGCAGTTCAAGACCAGCCTGGCCAACATGGTGAAACCCTGTCTCTACAAAAAAAAAAAAAAAAAAAAAAAAAAACCATAAAAATTAGCTGGGCATGGTGGCAGACACCTGTGATCCCAGCTACTCGGGAGGCTGAGGCATGAGAATTGCTTGAACCCAGGAGGCGGAGGTTGCAGTGAGCTGAGATCATGCCACTGCATTCTAGCCTGGGTAACAGAGCAAGACTCCGTCTCAAACAAAAAAGAAAAAAAAGAACACATGCCCACTCTCTCCCATTGGACTTGAAGAAGGAGTCTTAGCCCTGATGTCTATAGCTGCTGTCTTACAATCTAAGATGAAGCAGCCTTAGGATTGACAGAAGGAAATGAATAAAGGAACCTGGGTCTTCAATAATGTTTTTGAACTTCTGGACCCACTAGATTAAAATCAGTTCTACCTCTGATGTTTAATTACAATATTTGACCAGCTACTTGTTTAAGTGAGTTTCTGTTGAGATTTTTGTTTCTTGCAGTCAAAAGCATTCCAACTGATATTAGCCCCATTGTTTCCTGTGTTCTGATCTTAATATACAACTAGACCACAAATTCTTGGAAAACAAAGACTTAGATTTCTTTTGTATTTCCCACAGCAACACTGCAAATATGGCAGGAGTTCAATGAGTATTCAACATTGGGCTGGTTTGTTATTATACGATTCTGGTTTGTTATTACAAGGAGCTAGGTCTTCCTTGGTTTTTGTGCATTCACTCTGAAGTATTGGCTTGAGCCCAGGCATCTATCAATAAATAATTATTAGTTAATGAAAATAATAGCTTTGGATATTCTGAAATTTTAAACATTTGGGAATCATGATTATAAATTACAGCTCTGGGCCTCAGAATTTAAACATACTTTTCCATCTCCATCTTCCAATATCCTAAGAATCAACTTCCTAGACCAAGCGTGGTGGCTCATGCCTGTAATCCCAGCACTTTGGGAGGCTGAGGCAGGTGAATTCAAGACAAGCCTGGGCAACATGGCAAAATCCCATCTCCACAAAACATGCAAAACTAGCCAGGTGTGGTGGTGCATGCCTGTAGTCCCAGCTACTCGGAAGGCTGAGATAGGAGGATCACTGGAGCCCAGGAGATGGAGGATGCAGTGAGCCAAGATGGCACCACTGCACTTCAGCCTGGGTGATAGAGCCAGAACTTGTCTTAAAATAAATAAATAAACAAACAAACAAACTTCTTTAAGGGCAGAATCTGGTCAAACCCCCAAATTTGTAGAATCTTGATGGTTTTTAATGTCTTATTGAATTTGAAATTGTTTTTAATGAACATATTCATGAATTTTAAAGAAATAACCCTCTCAAAGTTAATTCAGCTAAAAATTACTCAAAGTTCAAGTGAAATAAAAACTATCCTACTCAAGCAACCAGCCAGTGAGTGGCAGCTCCTCTCCTATGGGGTGTAAGCTGCATGGGTTCAGGAACTATCCTGCAAACAAGATAATTCAGAAAGATCCAGAGCCTTTGCCAAAATCACAGCACATAGCAGCACTGTGTCAACTCATACCAGACTTGATGGCTCAGATCTTTAGCAAATACACTTTCACTTGCATGGAAAGCCTGCTGGGAAGGCACATGCTTCCTCCTGAGGCCTTCAGTGAGATTCCAAGTGCACTAAAGGACCTGGCAGTTGTGCTGATTTTAGGGAAAGTAGAATATACTTGTTAGGCTTTCTTATAACACATTGCCATCCTCCCATGTTAACACAGGACAGCGTCTTGGTGAGGTATGCAAGATTTCCCTATAGATCAGTGATCAACCTACAGATTTCTCTTCCACCCTCCAAGCCCTCTCTTGAGCCTCCCCCTATGCCTGGAATCCCCTGCCCCTCATCTAGATGCTTTTGACTGCAAAAGCATCTTCTGTGCTGTCATTCTGAGGGCACCTGGAGTCTACTGCATCCAGGTAACAGTTCTTGATTTCCTAGGAAACAGGAAAGTTTTCAGGCACCATATCCAAATATGAACTTCACAGAATTCTCCATCACTCAGCACCCCACAGACTGCATTTACCAATATGGAAATACTTAAACATAGGTATTTGTTAATGTCTTCAATATGGTTACCTATACCTTTATTGTATCATTGGTCATATGCTTCTAAAGGGCAATGATCTGGTCAGATTCACTCAAATTGAACAGCAGAGAAAATTCATAGAGCAAGTGAGGGCTTCATTCTTCCTTCTCCTTTATTTCGTGTGCTGCATTTCTGGCATCCTTTGTTGTGGAATACCACTGGCCTGTGTCATCTGCTTCCCTTCCCCGCTCCCCTATTTCGAAACACACCTGTCCTGTGCCCCAGCACCTTAAAGCTCTGCTCTCTGCTAAATTTTCAAATAAGAGACAAGATGATTAACACCTTAATAGTTATCCCACCCAGTTGACATTAAAGTAGGACAAATGATGGGAATTTAGGTAACATGACAGAGAGATTTTGGCTCAAGGGCCTGCAGAGTTCCATCATCTGGGCATCTATTCACATTTAATTGTGAAAGCCAGCCTTAGAAAGGAACCTGCCATGATGCCTCACAAAAAGCAGAGCTTTAAGAGATATTTTTAGTAACAGGGCAAAAACAACAATTGTCTCATACACCTACTTCTTCTGTCGTTTACAAAGCCCTTTCACATATATTATCTAATTTCAATAATGATGATGGTACACACACACATACTTAAAACTAAAACCGTGGAATCCAAGTGGCTCTTTAAGTGTGCCACTCAGCAAGTTACTAAACAGGCCCATTAAGCCATTTGTATTTTTTAAGGCAGTTTTTACAAGTATAGGGAAGGTTGGTAGGTTCACACTTCTACTTCCTCTAAATAGAAAGGGGCTGGAAGCCATTCTCTTCTTATTTTCTGTTGCATAGCTGTATGCTAAGAGCATCTCCACATCTTGGAATGTTTGTGGGAGGGCAGGAGAAGCTATTTCTTCCTGCTATGAAACCTGATAGCAAGGCCAGCAAGGTGTCAGGAAGCAGTGTCCCTCAGCAGAGGAGACCTTTAAGACTTGTGACCCTCCAGGAACACACAAAGGGACATATCCTTCCTCCTCCCCTCCCCTACCACCCCATTACTCCATTTAGGATGGGATGAGAAAAGTGACTTCACGGAGAGGATGAAAGCTGGGGACCAAGAAAAAAGGAGATTGATTTCTCCAGGCATTGCCAGCACGCTAAACCTAACCCAGGAGAGGCTCTTCCAGCCAGGACCTTAACACAGGCACACGAACACAAACACCACAGGGGTGTGCCTGCCCAGCCTTCAGGTGGTAGTGCAACTCCTGCCTTCTCCCCAAACATGTGTGTTCGCAAATCCCCGGATCCCAGTTGGGAGTGGGAGGCAGAGAGTGGAAAGGCAGGTCAATCAGATACTCAGACCTTGCCTGAGATGAAACAGCCCAGGTGTGAGGCCAGAGGCCAGGTGGCTCCACATGAAAGAAAGGTAGCAGCTTTTGTTTGTCTAGAAAACACAGAAGGGGAGGGCTGGCATACTCAGGATACCTGTTTCTCTAGTCTTTTCATCAAAACTAAAAGTTCAACTCCTCAAATGATTGGAGAAATGTGAGCTTTCAGACATCTCATGGCTATAACAAATTCTAGCCATGGTTTACCAAATTCTCACTCTTTCCAGAATACCCCAGGAGATATAAAGGCTAGTGAGATAAGGTTTTATGAGAGGGGTCCGAAAAAGAAGGTAAGAGTATTGCACCCCTACATTTTAGTGTTTCTCAAACTTTGTTCCATGGAATACATGGGGTTCCATAGACTAGACTAGGAAATGTTACATATGAGTCTCGCTTCATAAACAGTCCCAATGCCTGTGAACATAGTCAATGCCTGTTGGATGGATGGATGGATGGATGGATGGATGGATGGATGGATGGATGGATAGATGGATGAGTGGATGGACAGATGGATGGATGGATGGATGGATGGATGGATGGATGGATGGGTGGATGAATGGATGGATGATGGATGGACAGATGGATGGGTGGGTGGATGGGTGGGTGGATGGGTGGATGGATGGATGGATGGATGGATAGATAGATGGATGAGTGGATGGACGGACGGACGGATGGATGGATGGATGGATGGATGGATGGATGGATGAATGGATGGATGATGGATGGGTGGGTGGATGGGTGGGTGGATGGGTGGGTGGATCGATGGACAGATGGATGATGAATGGACAGATGGATGGATGAATGGACAGATGGATGGATGGGTGGGTGGATGGGTGGGTGGGTGGGTGGATGGATGGATGGATGGGTAGATGGATGGGTGGATGGATGGATGATGAATGGATAGATGGATGGATGAATGGACAGATGGATGGATGGGTGCGTGGATGAGTGGATGGATGGATGGATGGATGGATGATGGATGGATAGATGGATGGACGAATGGACAGATGGATGGATGGGTGGGTGGATAGATGGGTGGGTGGATGGATGGATGGATGGATGGATGGGTGGATGGATGGACAGATGGATGATGAATGGACAGATGGATGGACGAATGGACAGATGGATGGATGGGTGGGTGGATGAGTGGATGGATGGATGGATGGATGATGGATGGATAGATGGATGGACGAATGGACAGATGGATGGATGGGTGGGTGGATGGATGGATGGGTGGATGGGTGGGTGGATGGATGGATGGATGGATGGATGGATGGATGGACAGATGGATGGACGAATGGACAGATGGATGGATGGGTGGGTGGATGGGTGGGTGGATGGATGGATGGATGGATGGGTGGATGGATGGGTGGATGGATGATGAATGGACAGATGGATGGACGAATGGACAGATGGATGGATGGGTGGGTGGATGAGTGGATGGATGGATGGATGGATGGATGGATGGATGGATGGATGGATGGATCATGGATGGAGAGATGGATGGACAAATGGACAGATGGATGGATGGGTGGGTGGATGGATGGATGGATGGATAGACAGATGGCTAAATTAAATCTCTGGCCCCTAAGTGGTTGCATCTAGTTGTGCCCACCAGAAAACCTCCAGGTTGCCAATAGTTTACTTTATGAGCTGTAAAATCTTTCAGTTTTTTATTTATTATTATTATTATTATTATTATTATTATTATTATTATTATTGAGACAGAGTCTCCCTCTGTCACCCACGCTGGAGTGCAGTGGCATGATCTCGGCTCACTGCAACCTCTACCTCCCAGCTTCAAGTGATTCTTGTGCCTCAGCCTCCTGAGTAGCTAAGATTACAGATGCCTCCCAAGAAGCTAGGATTACAGGCGTGCACCACCACACCTGGCTAATGTTTGTATTTTTAGTAGTGAGGAAGTTTCACCATGTTGGCCAGTCTAGTCTGGAACTCCTGACCTCAAGAGATCCATCTGCCTCAGCGTCCCAAAGTGTTGGGGTTATAGGTATGAGCCACTGTGCCTGGCCGGATCTTTCAGATATTTTAAAAACTTGTGCCTGTTTGATGCCTGCAAGCTGAATAGGTTCAGAGGAGTTAAATTTAAAAATTCAGAATTAGGGATAAGAGTCATTTGCCTGAAAAGTTGTACATTAGAAACCCTCTTACAATAAATCTTCTCTGGGAGAAGATGACATCCTCCAGTGACCACTACAACTCCAGTGACCACCACAATTTCTGGCACACACTCAATGCATGTTTGTTGAAGGAACAAATGAATGAATACATGAATTTCAAACCATCTCTCTGCAACTGAATTTGCAGACGTGGGTGCCAGGCTTCAAGTCAGACACTTTTCCAGCAATTCTCCTGCTTACCAGCTTCATGGTGATGGCACCATAAATGACGAGTGCCACCAGCAGCTTAAAGAAACAATCTCAGAGAGATGGGGTACAGACCTCCCATTTCTATAAAAGTTTGTCTGCCCTTATCTACTTACGAATTTCAGAGACTAACTTTCAAAACTTCTGACCTTATTCATTTGAAGGAATGCAGTAAAATCACCGACTTCAAGTTTACACTTAATCCAGACGTGCCAGAAGACCTGAGTCACAAACCTCTGATCGTGGTACCAAGGACGTCTGAATGGTTCTCTCGGCCACTGATGTGCTCACATCTCAAAAGAATGACGTCCACAAAATGAATAAGAACCCAGGCCTTTGTTTCCCAGGGAAAATGAACTGATGGAGCTAAGAACCAGTGAACTGAATAAAAACAGAGGAGAGAGACGACACAACATAAATGTCTGAGTCAGTTGCTCACAGAACAGCCAGGCAACAGTTACATGGCTGCGCGCTCACCCCCCTCACTCATTCCTCGCTCCCTGCACTGTGCAGGGCGCGGGGGGTATCCAGACCCGGAGCCTACCCAAGCCCTGGGAACACTGCACACACAGCCCCACACCAGCCCTGCAGCCCTGCCCGGGTCCACTGCCTGCCCAAACACACATTCAGCACGACTGTCTGAATGTAACGCCACTAAATTGTACACCTAAAAATGGTTAAAATGGTAAATTTTACATAGGAATATATTACCACAATTTAAAAAGTGGAAAAAAATATTTTTATTACCAATTAAAGAGTAAACCCAGCATCTACAATATATTAGAGGACAAGTTAGTCTTTACAATAATAATAATAATTAATATTTATTGAGCTGTCACTAGGCTCATTTAGATACATTCAGTTCATGCAATATTGTGTCATTTAATATGAATGACATTAATATATAATATTAATTATATATTAATATGTCATTAATATATTGATATCAATGACATTAATGTCAAATGTCATTTAAATAATTTAGTTTGTGCAATAACACTGAGGAAACTGAGGCATAGAGAGAGGATATCACATTCCCAAAGACACACAGTGGTAATAGGGTAATAGTTGAAGACATTTATGTAGAGTTTTTCGTTTCATTGTTGTTGTTGTTTTGGTTTCTTTTTAGAGACAGGGTCTCACTCTGTCACCCAGGCTGGAATGCAGTGGTGCAATCACAGTTCACTGCAGCCTTGAACTCCTGGGCTCAAGTGATCCTCCTACCTCAGCCTCCCCAGTAGCTGGGATTACAGGCACTCACCACCACGCCTGGCTAATTTTTTTCTTTTTATCGTTGTAGAGACAGTGTCTTGCTGTGTTGCCCAAGCTGGTCTCAAACTATCCTCAAGTGATCCTCCTGCCTAGCCCCTGATACATAGTTCAATAAAACACTTGCGTTTATCTACTGGCAATCTACAAACATGATCAGTGTCTCTCTCTCTCTCTCTCTCTCTCTCTCTCTCTCTCTCTCTCTCTCTCTCTCTCTCTCTCTCTCTCTCTCCTGCTAGGGCACCAATTACCACTGCAGTTTTTGAGCATTTCTGGAGCAGATACAGCATTCCAAAACCACCTAGGAGTGTCAGCTCTCCTCAGACCACGCGCCAGAACTTCCATGTAAATGCCCCATGTGGGCTTCCCATAGTGTCTAATGGATACTTTTAACTAACTGGGTCTTTCTTCCCTACCCTCTTCCAGATCTATGAAAATACTTGAGGTTTCCATTTCTGTACCTCATTTATTGACTATTTCAAAGTCCAGTCGTTTCTCTGGAATTTTAACAACACAAGAACAATATCCACAAGACAGAAAGACAGTAATAGGAGAAAATTACAGAATACTCACGAAGACCAAAAAAGGCTGAAATCATCATCATTTCCCATATCAGGGAGATAGTTACAACACTGGACAAATATCTAACATTGCCTTTCAATCCTGACTCAACAACTTACTGAATCACTTAACCTCTTTGGCCTCAGTGTCTTCCTCTGTGAAACAGAAGCAGATCTTCGTCTGCTTCACAAGTTGTGAGAATAAAGAAAAAATGTTTGTTTGTTTGCTTGGTTTCTTTTTGAGACAGGGTCTAGCTCTGTCACCCAGACTGAAGTGTAGTGGTGTGATCTTGGCTCACTGCAGCCTCTACCTCCTGGGCTCAAGTCAACCTCCCACCTCAGCCTCCTCAGTAGCTGGGACTACAGGTGCATGCCACCACGCCTGGCTAATTTTTGCATTTTTTGTAGAGACAGGGTTTCACTATATTGCCCAGGCCAGTCTTGAACTCCTGAGCTCAAGCGAGCCACCCACCCCTGCCTCCCAAAGTGCTGAGATTACAGGCATGAGCCTCCAGGCCCAGTGAGAAAATGTATGTTAAAGCACTTGTCAGCTCGTGATTATAGGCTCATGCCTGTAATTCCAGCACTTTGGGAGGCCAAGGCAAGAGGATCACTTGAGCCCAGGAGTTTGAAACCAGCCTGGACAACATAGCGAGATCCTGTCTCTAAAAAAATTTAAAAATTAGCTGGGCATGATGGTGCATGCCTATAGTCCTAGCTACTTGGGAGGCTTAGGTAAGGTAGGAGAATCACTTGAGCCCAGGAAGTTCAGGCTGCAGTGAGCTGTGATTGCACCACTGCACTCCAGCCTAGGCAAGACAGTGAGACCCTGTCTCCGAAAAAAAAATAAAAAGAAAAATAAAAAAAAACTTGTTAAACTATAGAACAATATGTAAATAGTTATAGATACACCTCATAAGCAAATCTGTATAAAAATCGTAGTAAATTAATAAGCATCACATTTCAAATATAAAAACAGATTCTGCATTAGAAATAACCCATTGATAGAAACATCCTACTCATCTAAATTGTTGTAACATTTGATGTGAAAGGCCCTTACCAGACAGGATTTTGGTTTCTAATCTACTTAATGTGATTTCTATTTACTAATGAAGACCTTAGCTGAAGTTATTAAGGGAGGTTATCACTAATGTCTTATGATAAAGTCAAAAAGGACAAAATATTTGCCCTTTGTTGAAGCCGTGGAGAATGAATGGATGTTCCAGCCCACTGACTTGACCTAATGTTATGTTTTTTACTTGAAAAACTGGCCGGGTGCGGTGGCTTACGCCTGTAATCCCAGCACTTTGGAGGCCAAGGCTGGCGGATCACCTGAGGTCAGGAGCTCAAGACCAGCCTGACCAACATTGTAAAACCCCATCTCTACTAAATACAAAAAATTAGCCAGGCATGGTGGCGCATGCCTGTAGTCCCAGTTACTTGGGAGTTGGAGGCAGGAGAATCGCTTGAACCCAGGAGGTAGAGGTTGCAGTGAGCTGAGATCGTGCCATTGCACTCCAGTCTGGGCAACAAGACGAAACTCTATCTCAAAAAAAAGAAAAGAAAAGAAAAGAAAGAAGGAAGGAAGGAAGGGGAAAGAAAGAAAGAAGGAGAGAAAGAAAGAATGAGACAGAAAGAAAGAGAAAGAAAGAGAGAGGGAGAGAGGGAGGGAGGGAGGAAGAGAGAGAGAGAGAAAGAAAGATAAGAAGACAAGAAAAAGGAGAGGAACGAAGGGGAGGAAGGACAGAATGAAGGAAGGAAGGGGGGAGGGATTTCTTCATTCCTCCCCTTTTTCTTCCCGCTCCCCTCCCGCACGACCCTCCCTCTAAGCCACTCACTCCCTCCCTCCCTCACCTCCCCCTAAAGACGCAACACATCCCCCCCAGCCCCCTCCCCTCCCTCCTTCCTTCCTTCCTTCCTCCTTCCTTCCTCCTTCCTTCCTCCTTCCTTCCTTCCTTCTTCCTTCCCTCCTCCTCCCCCCCCCCCCTCCCGTCCCTCCCTCCCTCCCTCCCTCCCTCCTCCTCCCTCCCTCCTCCCTCCCTCCCTCCCTCCCTCACTCCCCCCTCCCTCCTCCCTCCCCCGCACGCCCTCCCCTCTCCTCTCCTCTCCTCTCCTCCCCTAAAAAGAAAAATCAAATCCTAGACCAGATGCAGTGGCTCACTCCTGTAATCTCAGCACTTTGGGAGGTCAAAGCAGGAGGACTGCTTGAGCTCAGGGATTTAAGACCATCCTGGGCAAGAGAGTGAGGCCCTGTCTCTAAGAAAATATAAAAATTAAAAAAGAAAAATCCTCTCGAACATTTAACCTCCATTCCCAAACTACAAATTGTAAAACATAGGAATTGATGAGGAGTTCCATTTCCATCACCCAAAGTCACTAAAGGCTTATCCCAGAGGTATTTGCCTGTCACTGTCTTGTCTATGGCCCTGAACTTAACTTGGCAGGGTTCAAAATGCCCCATGAAGTTTTGTTGAAGTGGACAGCACTCCATTCAAGCACCCAGCCAAATGCCAGTATCTCCCAGCAGCAAAAGCCCTGGGCACTTTTCTGAAAACGTGGGTGAAAGTTCAGAATCACCCGCTTTTTGTGAAGACTTTCCTTAATGATCTTCCCAGAAAGTCCCCCCTTGTTTCTAGCTCTGATTTTACCTCCCCAGAACATCTACTCACATCTTCCAATTATTAACAACTTACAACAACAACACACATTTGCCAAGAGCCAACTGCATTCTCTGTTCTCTATGGCACATGTAAAGGCATGGCCCATGCCTTATGGGCTTGTGATGTAAGTAGGACAAGAAATAATATTTAGATAAGACACCAGATCAAGAGGCTGATAGGATTCAAATATGTGTTGTTCCTCTCCCCACTCCCTCCAGAGGGGGGCAGATCTTCAGAAAGGAGCCAGGAGTGAAAAGCTGGATCATTCAGACGAGGGACTTTCGGGGAGACAGATGTTCACGGGTCCAAGGGATAGCTTTGGGCTGAGGAAAGACACTGCGAAGGAGAGTGGGAGGAAATGAAGGCAGAAGCAGAAGGAACAGAGGAGAGGTATTTAAAAGGCCTGAGAAAGCGCAACCAGTCGCCCCCCGTGGGATGGCTTGAAAGTGCTGTGTGTCTCCCTCCAGAGGGGATGAAGGTAGAAGAGTGGCCCCTCTTCCTGAAGTCCAGTCTTCATTTGCTACTGCTTAGAGTTTCCTAAGAAAACAATTTCAAAGTATCTACATGCAAAAATGTTCCTGGTCACATCAATAACATAAAATCCAAAAACAATCAAAAATGTCCACCAAAGGGATTGGTTAGACCTAAGCCTTCTCATTTCCTGCCTCCTCCTTCCCATATTTAATTTTTTTTCAGATTCCACACATAAGTGGCAGCATGCGGTATTTTTCCTTCTGTGCCTGCCTTATGTCACTTAACATAATGTCCTATAAGTTCATCCATTTTGTCTCAAATGACAGAATTTCCATCTTGTTTTGTAAGGCTGAATAATATTCCATTATATGTGTATAGAGATAGATAGCTATACTGCAATTTCTTTATCCACTCATCTGTCTATGTACTCTTTGGTTGGTTCCAGTTCTTGGCTATTGTGAATAATGCTGCAATGAACCAGGGAGTGCAGATACCTTTATAAGGTGGTTATTTCATTTCCTTTGGTCAAAAGGTACAAAGTTGCAATTATGTAGGATAAATAAGTTAAAGAGATCTGATGTACAACATGAAGATTGTTATTAATAATATTGTATTACATACTGGTAATTTGCCAAGGGAGTAGATTTTAGCTGGGCATCAGGGCACATGCCTGTAGTGATAGCTACTTAGGAGGCTGAGGAGGGATCCTCGAGCCCAGGAGTTCAAGGTTACAGTGAGTTATGATTGTGCCACTGTACTCCAGCCTGGGTGACAGAGCAAGACCCTGTCTCAAAAAAAAAAAAAAAATTAAATCAAGAGATTGCTTAGTACATTCACGGTGTCCACAAGATCAGTATTATGCAGACACCAAAAATGATCATTATGAAGGCAATGTATAAACATGGGATATAATATTAGGTGGGAGGAAAGGGTCATATTCAGTGAGTATGTTACAATGAGCTTGCCACAATGCCAAATAAATGCGTCTTTATTTGTGGACCTAAACTAGAAAATATGAAAATATATAAATACTTTTATCATATGAAGATGGTAGTATTATGGGTTTTTTACGTTTTCGTCAGACCTTTTTTTTCACCTCGTTGCTGTCAGTGTGCCTTTTCAAATTTTTTTAGCATTCTTTTTATATCCACTTTTTCCATTTAAAAAGTCTCTAAGGCTGTGGTAGTTTCATTAGTGGAGACATCCTTCCTGTGTAAATCCAAGTATCTCAGAAGGGAAGAGGATGGGAGGAGAAGTTGTCTTCCTTTTTAAACACCCACCAATAATCTAGACTGCTTTCACATGGAAGGGGTGCTGAATCAGTAATTTCTCACATGTGCTAGTGAATAAGCCACCTTGGGGAAAATTGCTAGAGGTGTAGAACACAGGTCACGTGCGGGGCCCAGAAGTGAGTTATTGGTTTGGAATGGAAGTTGTGAAAGTTGAAGACGCTAAACAGCTACTTGGATCATTTGTCTCAAATTCTGATCACCCATCTAGTCAGCAAAGGCCGCAGCTCGCTGAGGGTACTGCGGTTTGCTCATTATTTGGAAAAGACCTGAGCTTGCCGTTGCTAAGCTAAGTTGAACTATTTCACTTGGCCTTATTTTTCTGGGTATTTTATTTCTTAAAACTTAGCACCAGCTGAGCTTGGTCGCTCACGCCTATAATCCTAGCAACTTGAGAGACTAAAGCTGGAGGATAACTTGAGGCCAGGAGTTCAAGATCAGCCTGGGTGACACAGCAAGACCTCATCTTTAAAAAAAAAAAAAAAAAAATTAGCCGGCTGTGGTGGTGCGCACCTGTAATCTCAGCCGCTCTGGAAGCTGTAGTGAGCCTGGAAGGTCGAGACTGCAGTGAGTAATGATCACACCATTGTACTCCAGCAACACAAAATCTAAAAAATAAGTAAAATGAAAAACTTAGCACTTATTTTTATTATGGATAAAAACAAGAAAGGTTTATTGAGGTGCTTGAGAGAAACAGCACAGCCCAGAGGAAAAAAAATGGCCCTATTGGTTTCTACCACCCTGATCCTGAATCCCCTGTGACACACAGGGTTAGTGTTCTCTCTTTATGGCTAACAAGTTTTGCTGACCTAGTAGTATTTAGAAAGGACAAGTAAGGCCCCAGGCTTAGGAAGCCAGATGCCTGGGGATTTGTAAGGGAGAGTCCTGGGAGCCTTCCCTCATTGACCACCTGCACAGAGCTGTGTGCCCTTAAGCAAGTCACTTCACTCACCAAATCCTTCTTTCTGCATTAACTGGAGGATGATTGACACCCAGCCTGTCTTCCTAATACCGTCACCCATCCATTGACCAGACACTGTCTTGATAATCAAATGAGGGATAGCAGAAAAGATTTTTTTAAAGCCTTATACCTATGTTACAGAATAGTATTAAATACACCAAAAACACACACACACACATTTAAGAGGGAGTGGAGGGCGTTTCAGGCATATTAACTGCCCCAGGGACTGACAATGAGGACACAAAGTCCCTATAAACCAAGGTCCAGGGCTGTCCTGTGTTAGCAGAGCCCTTGAAAGAGCTACCACAGGTCCCAACCATCTATTTAAGAACAAAGGGGAAAACGCAACCCGGAAAACCAGAGAGAAGAGAAAAAATAAATAAATAAGAAACCAGGAGTACTGGTGCTTCTGAGGGCAGGCAGAAAGCACAGCCTTAGCCCTGGGGCTTTGACGACATCAGTACTGGCCAGAAAGGGGCTCAGCACATCTCCCTGCCCCTCCCACGTGTTCCAACCCCACAGCTGCTCACCGCCAGCAGGGCCAGCACCTGAGTCACCCACTTGTCAACGCCCTGGATTTCCCTTGGACTCCTCGCCCGCCGGGGCTGCCAGATGATGAGATCATAGCACTTGACAAAACCTTCTCTTTCAAAAGCACTTTTATCCAAATGATTTAAAAAAAAAAAAAATTTAACAGGCGTTATCATACTGGCTGCCCCATCTTCGGCAAGGCCCACAGCCTGAATACACTAAAGTGTATTCACGTTTGAATACACCTTATTTTTTAGGGCAGTCTTAGATTCATAGCAAAATTGGGCAGAAAGTACGGAGCTCTCACAGACCCCTTGTTTCCCCAACACGCACAGCCCCATCCACTATCCGCATCCCCACATTCTGCACCAGAGTGGTACATTGGTTGCAATCCATAAGCTTAGATTGACGGAGGATTCTCCCCTAAAGTCCATAGTCCATATTAGGGCTCACCCTTGGTGTTGTACATCCTACGACATATTCAGTTTTCAAGGAGAGAAACAGGCAACCAGAGTTCGGAATGCATACCTTCTCAGTAGAGCGAGGACTCCACCCTCCCCAACCAGGACAGCCTTCTCTCTGTCCTTAGTGTGACGCTCTTCTTCTTCAACCATAAAGCAAGGGAACACTTGATAAGTATCAACACGTGGAGACAGTTTTTTCTAAAGCAGAATCATCTGAACTAGTGCTTCTCAAACTTTTACTTGAATACAAATCCCTTGAGAGTCTTGTTAAATCCAAATTTGGCTTGAGTAGGTCTGGGATGGAGCTGAGCTGCTCCAACAAGCTCCCAGGGGATGCCCGCGCTGCAGGTGATCAGACCATATTTTGAGGAGCAAGGCTCCATTTTAAAGGAGTGCCCACAGGGAGTGGGAGCTTTCAAGTAAGTGGATTGGGTCAAATCATATATCTGCCAATGGCTGGATCTAAAACAACCTGATGATCAAACCTACCTTGCAGGACTCAAGAGGGCAATGAATGCAACGTTCAGTTCTGAGCTGGCACTCAACGACCTGAGCGTAACTATCATTATTGTCCTTTTTGTTTATTATTATTATTATTTATTACTATTATTATTTAGGCAGAGTCTCTGTTGCCCAGGCTGGAGTGCAGTGGTGTGATCTTGGCTCACTGCAGCCTCCACCTCCCGGGTTCCAGCAATTCTCATGCCTCAGCCTCCCCAGTGGCTGGGACTACAGGTATGCGCCACCACGCCCAGCTAATTTTTATATTTTTAGTAGAGATGGGGTTTTGCCATGTTGGCCAGACTGGTCTTGAACTCCTGACCTCAAGTGATCCACCCGCCTTGGCCTCCCAAAGTGCTGGGATTACAGGCGTGAGCCACCGCGCCCGGCCTGTTACTATCATTATTATCACTCTTCTTTACTCCTCTTGTTGTTTTTGTACTTGCCCAGGTGGGAGTACAGTGGCACAATCAAGGCTCACTGAAGCCTCAACCTCCCAGGCTCAAGTGATCCTCCCCCTTCAACCTTCTGAGTAGGTGGAACTACAAGTGTGTGCCATGATGCCTTGCTCGTTTTTTTAAATTTTTTGTGGAGACAGGATCTGCCTATATTGCCCACTCTAGTCTCAAACTCCTGGCCTTAAGTGATCCTCCCACCTCAGCCTCCCAAAGTCCTGGGATTACAGCTGTGACCACCATGCCCAGCTTCATTATTTTTTTATACCTGATTTCGATCAGTTTTCCTTTGCCCATCTTTGTCTCAAAAAGCATATTATCTACTTTTGGATAATCTTATATTAAATTTTAATTAATTTTACATAATCTTACAAAGAACACCTCATAAAACCAGATTAGCTTGTAAGGTCTAGGCTATGAAATAAAAAAAAAAAAAATAGATTAGCATATGAGTTCATTGAATCATGTAAACCAAAATTTTAAATACATCCAAAATGTTTTCTTTCACCCTGCTTTTGAGGAAAATCAAAAGGCAGAGTTCTCCCCCTGCTTCTGATCTCCTCCCTCAAGGCCCTGATCTGTACTTCAGCCTTTCCTGTCTGGCCTTACATGTGTTCACTTCAATAACATCATGTTAGATCTGGACAGAACCTTCAGAGGTCCCAGCCCATCTTCCTCATTTTAATATGAAAACTGAGGCCCAGGAAGATTAGGTGATTTGCCCAAAGTGGCAGTTATGTTTTCTTGGAGCCAGGAGAAGTTAGGTTTATATTATTTTCTTTAAGAGAGGTTTGCACATAATGAAAGACAACCTTCATATACATGGAGGAGTGTGGGGGGAAGAATGATGTACAACCGCACACCCCTAAATCACGTGCAGATAGAAAGACAACCTTCTAGATTAGTGGTTTCCAGAATGTGGGATTACACAAGCCAGAAAAAAAAAAAAGAATTTTTAGTTGAAGATTTTACCAACTTCTGACTTTGTCAAGAGAGAATTTTTTTTTTTTTTTGTAATTACAATTCACTAGACCATCATCCTGTAAAAGAAAACCTAATAGCAAAAAGAGAGAGAGAGTGAATGGGCATAATCCCAGAATAAAAGGCATTCTTATAATTATAGCTTTATGAGAAGCTGAATTAGATCTCCTTATTTTTCTCATTTTATTATAAACCAGCAATCAGAAGTCATCCCTTGTTCTTAACCTACTTTGCATTACACATGCCTTTGAGAATCTGATGAAAGCAATGAACATTTCCCCAGAAAAATGCACAGACCTACATACATACAAAATATTATCTCACACCACTCAGAATGGTTATTAATAAACAGGCAGAAAATAACAGACTCTGGTGAAGTTGCAGAGAAAAGGGAACACTTATACACTGTTGATGGGAGTGTAAATTAGTTCAACCATTGTGGAAAATAGTATCGTCAATTCCTGAAAAAGGGAAAAACAGAACTACCATTCAACCCAGCCATCCCATTACTGGGTATACACCCAGAGGAATATAAACCATTCTACCATAAGGAGACATGCACCCATATGTTCATTGCAGCACTATTCACAATAGCAAAGACATGGAATCAACCTAAATGCCCATCAAAGACAGACTAGATAAAGGAAATGTGGGACATGTACACCATGGAATACTATGCAGCCATAAAGAACAAGATTATGTCCTTTGCAGGGACATGGATGGAGTTGGAGGCCATTATCCTTAGCAAACTAATGTAGGAACAGAAAACCAAATACTGCATGTTCTGACTTATAAGTGGAAGCTAAATGATGAGAACACAAGGACATAAAGAGGGGAACAACGGACACTGAGGCATCTTAGAAGGAGGAGGGAGAGGAGCAGAAAAAATAACTATTGGGTACTAGGCCTAATACCCGAGTGATGAAATAATCTATGCAACGAACCCCCATGACATGAGTTTATCTATGTAACAAACCTGCACATGTACCCCTGAACCCAAAACAAAATTTTAAAAATTGCATGTAATAAAAAATTTTACAAGTAAGTCCACACATTTGCAGGCCCTAGGTCAAGATCACCTGCTGTTAGCTGATGACTTAGTCTCTGCCTGACCAGTGACTTCACCCTCTGGTCATCCTTAATTGTTCTGAGGTCCTGTGCAAGCTATAAAAGACTCAGAATCTAGCTGAGGCAACAGAGGAAGACCCCATCTCTATTTAAAAAAAAAAAAAGAAAGAAAAAAAAGTTAAAAAGTAAAAAATAAGAAAAATAAGCTAGGCATGGTGGCATGAACCTGTGTCTCAACTACTCTGGAGGCTGAGATGAGAATAGATCACTTGAATCCAGGAGTTTCAGGCTTCAGTGAGCTATGATTGCGCCACTGCACTCCAGCCTGGGCAACGCAGTAGGACCCTGTCTCTAAGGGGAAAAAAATAAAAAGACTCAGAAAAAGGTCCCACATTCAGGGCCTGAAGCTCTCGGTATTAGTCTTCTGTAAAGTGGCATGAATCTTCATAAACAAGATTAAGAAGGAGCTTCTTCTCCTTTGCCCAGACCTTGACCATCAGTGATATTGCCAAATCCAAAAAGATCCCCCAAAGCCCTAAGCCCAGAAGCTCATCTGGGTTCAAGACCAAAAAGCTCCACCTGGTGGTGTCAGATCGCGAGAATTCTGGGCAATAAGCCCGGGAAGAGGGAGGGCTGCTCTGAAACCGGGCCAAGGGAGACAGTTCATCAGATCTCACACGGTTCCTCTCCAGGCCCCGCCAAAGAGGCAGGAAAAGGTAGCCGAGATGAAAGTTGGCTCAAGTCCAGCTTAGTGAGTGATGATGTAAAAATGGGGTGGAAGGTACCTAAAACTCCTGATCCAAAAAATGCCTGGTGACATCCAGAATATGATGAGTTGGCAGGTACACACAAACCATGATATATGTGCATGACAACATGATCGCAGCTTGCTTCTGAGTAACAAGCAAAGATGTAAGATGCTTCTTGACTTTCAGCTGCCGGCAGACACTCAGGACAGCTCAGTAAGGCTTCTCAGCAGCATCTGTCTTAAGACAATCTCAGCCAGGAGAGGTGGCTCACGCCTGTAATCCCAGCACTTTGGGAGGCCAAGGCCGGCAGATCGCTTGAGCTCAGGAGTTTGAGACCAACCTGGGCAACATGGCAAAACCCCATCTCCACAAAAAAAAAAAAAAAAAAAAAAAAAAAAAAAAAATTAGCCAGGCATGGTGGTGCATGCCTGTAGTCCCAACCACTTTCAGGGGCTGAAGTGGGAAGATCACTTGAGCCCAGGAAGTTGAGGCTGCAGGGAACCAAGATCACACCACTGCACTCCAGCCTGG
Source organism: Rhinopithecus roxellana (assembly GCF_007565055.1). Taxonomy (NCBI): domain Eukaryota; kingdom Metazoa; phylum Chordata; class Mammalia; order Primates; family Cercopithecidae; genus Rhinopithecus; species Rhinopithecus roxellana. Next base: position 1,583,916 of record NC_044569.1, on the reverse strand, counting down.
ATGACAAAGTGAGACTGTCTCAGAAAAAAAAAAAAAAAAAAGACAATAAAGACAATTTCCATCTACTCCTACCTGCACCATCCAACCACCCACCCCAGCTCATGGTTCCCAAGGTCATCATTCGGAACATAGGAAATCGTTCTACAATATCCCTCTGGAAGACAGGCCAGAGAACGAAGAAGGAAGATCTTCGTTGCCTTCAGTGCCTGCATATTAAAGAGAAGAAAATCAAATTTGCAACCTACCTGTCCCTTCCTCACCCCCCACCGCATAAAATACTGTAGTTTATAGTATACCTTACTGTATATCTTAGCTGTGTTGCAAATGGATGCAGTTGCTCTTTCCTTAAGTCTGTACCGATGCCTGGCTCTAATATCTATAGCATTAAGGAAGAATGGGGTAGGCTAAACAGATGTTATTAACAGGAACAGGTCTCCCTGGGTGCATTAACAACCTTTTTTTGCAGACAAAAGCTGAGGAAAATCCTTAATGGTTTCAGGGCTGTGGGAAGGCAAATGATAGGGTGTTAGGGAAGTAGAGAATCCTTCAAGTCATTAAAACCAATTCTTTTCTCAAGAATGCCAAAAAAAGGCGCTAATTTGCCATATTTAAATGTAGATGAAAGGTAAATTCAGACATTTGGCAGTGGATTAGATAGCCATAGGTACCTGAAAATGGCCCCTTCAGCCCCACAGGGGTTTTAAGATCCTGGTAGTGCTTTATTTCTTAAACTGAGTGGTGAGGACCTGAGGATTTGTGTTCTGTTTGAGACAGGGTCTCACTCTGTTGCCCAGGCTGGAGTGCAGTGGCACAATCATGGCTCACAGCAGCCCTGAACTCCTGGGCTCAAGGGATTCTCCCACCTCAGCCTCCCAAGTAGCTGGGACTACAGGCATACGCCACCATGCCCAGCTAGTTTTTGTATTTTTTGTAGAGACAAGGTTTTGCCATGTTGGCCAGGCTGCATTATTATTCTTTAAACTGTACATATGTAAGATATATCTTCTGCTTTGTTTGTATGTCTCATTAAAATAAAAATATTTAATTTAAAAAGTCTCCATTCCCATTGTCATCTCTACTCCAAGTTAGAAGGACAAGCCTTCTGGATCAGATTTGAAAGTGTGACCTCTTTAGGCCAGGCGCGGTGGCTCATGCCTGTAATCCCAGCACTTTTGGAGGCCGAGGCAGGTGGATCACGATGTCAAGAGATCGAGACCATCCTGGCCAACATGGTGAAACCCCATCTCTACCAAAAATGCAAAAATTAGCCGGGCATGGTGGCACTCGCCTGTAATCCCAGCTACTCTGGAGTCTGAGGCAGGAGAATCGCTTGAACCTGGGAGGCAGAGGTTGCAGTGAGCCGAGATCATGCCACTGCACTCCAGCCTGGGACAGAGTGAGACTCCATCTCAAAAAAAAAAAAAAGTGTGCCTCTTCTTGTCTCTGTCCCTTTAGGTCTCTTCTTCTGCATTTCTTTCCTTTGTTTGGCTTCCTGTTTCCTGACCCTACTGGAATGTGAGCAGCAAACCTCCAAGAACACAATCTGTGAACAGTTCTCACCTGCCACAGGACTTAGGCCTGCCTCAGCTTCGGTGTGTTCAGGAGTGAGGCTGGCCAGAGACTCCCTTCCCTCGATGGCCCGAAGGGGAGACAGACGAGATTAACAGAACAGAGCCATCCCTCCCTAGGACCCACTGCCAGAGGCCTGGGTCACAGACACGAAGCTGTTTGACTCTGTTTCAAGAGCCCAAGGATAGTGAACAAATGACAATCTCTTCTAGCCCTGCCCAGCACTAAAAGGGATGACAAGGAGCAGGTTCTCCAGAAATAGCCTGCTCGAGTTCTCTGTAGTGCTTCCTCGCTTTTTTTTTTTTTGAGATGGAGCCTCGCTCTGTTGTCCAGGCTGGAGTGCAGTGGCACAATCTCAGCTCAACGCAACCTCCGCCTCCCGGGTTCAAGCAATTTCCGGCTAATTATTGTATTTTTAGTAGAGACAGGGTTTCACCATGTTGGCCAGGCTGGTCTTGCACTCCTGACCTGAAGTGATCCGCCCACCTCGGCCTCCCAAAGTGCTAGGATTACAGGCATGAGCCACCACATGCAGCCTGCTCTCCTTTTCATTCTCTCTTCTCTTAACACAAATGTCAGCCATCAGTTCGAAAAGCTGCTTGGGCTTGATAGGTAAGGAAGCATCTGGTGCAGGAGAAAGGCCCCGAGTGAGGCAAAAAACGAACTCACCTTCCACTCTGGAAAAGAAGAGCAGGAACCCGAGACCCCCAGCCCTTGGTTAAAATCAGCCCTGCTAGAAACAGCTTTGTGGGGTCCATGCGAAAGTGGAGCTGAGACACGGCTGTGTGAGCTCAGCTGGTGCGGAGGAATCCACTCAGAGGAGATGAGGCTAAGGGCATGCATGCCACCAAGTGCCAACTGCAGGTATTTGGGGGGTATCAATTAAAATAGCACGCAGAGGCCAGGCACGGTGGCTTATGTCTGTAATCTCAGCATTTTGGGAGGCTGAGGCAGGAGGGTCCCTTGAGTCCAGGAGTTTGAGACAAGCCCGGGCTACATAGCAAGATCCCATCTCTACAAAAAAATTAAAAATTAGCTGGACATCATGATGCACATCTGTAGTCCCAGCTACTTGGGAGGATGAGATGGGAGGATGGTTTGCACCAGGGAGGTCAAGGCTGCAGTGAGCCTTAATCACATCACTGCACTCCAGCCTGGATGACAGAGCAAGACACTGTTCACAAAGTAATAATAACAAAATAAAAGAGGGCACACGTCCTGAGGACCTCCCTATGTCATGGGCAAAAAAATAAATAGATAAAAGAAAAGAGAATGTAGATGGTAGTAAAGTAACCTCCAGCCAGCCATAATTGAAGGAAAGAATGCGTTATAGAACCCATCTTCTTTGAAATGCAAAGTAGTTTAAAGAAACTGGTTGGCCGGCGCGGTGGCTCAAGCCTGTAATCCCAGCGCTTTGGGAGAGCGAGACGGGCGGATCACGAGGTCAGAAGATCGAGACCATCCTGGCTAACATGGTGAAACCCCGTCTCTACTAAAAAATACAAAAAACTAGCCGGGTGAGGTGGCGGGCGCCTGTAGTCCCAGCTACTCGGGAGGCTGAGGCAGGAGAATGGCGTAAACCCGGGAGGTGGAGCTTGCAGTGAGCTGAGATCCGGCCACTGCACTCCAGCCCGGGCGACAGAGCGAGACTCCGTCTCAAAAAAAAAAAAAAAAAGAAACTGGTTAATGGTGATTAACAGCCAATGAGGGTTTGAATGAAACCCAGTGAAATGACAGAGTGAGTACTTTCTGCTCCAGCACAAATGATGTTGTAAAAAGGATGGTCAGACCCTCCCTTGGGCTCACCGCTGCTGGAGGGCGGGGGTGGATCAGTCTCACTTCCTGAGCAACACAGCCACCTCCTCTGCTGTCTTCTCCTCTTTAAGTTTATTTATTCATTCATTCAAATCAGAGATGGGGTCTCTCTTTGATGCCCAGACTAGCCTTGAACTCCTGGGCTCAAGCAATCCTCCTGCCTTACCCTCCCAAGTGTCTGGGATTACAGACATGAGCCACCACACTGGGCTTGCAATTTTTTGTTTGTTTGTTTTGTTGTTGTTGTTGTTGTTGTTTTGTTTGTTTTGTTTTGAGACAGAGTCTCGCTCTGTTGCCAAGGCTGGAGTGCAACGGCACCATCTCGGCTCACTGCAACCTCTGCCTCCTGGGTTCAAGCAATTCTCCTGCTTCAGCTTCCTGAGTTGCTGGGTTTACAGCGCCTGCCACCACACCCGGCTAATTTTTTGTATTTTTAGTAGAGACAGGGTTTCACCATGCTGGCCAGGCTAGTCTCGAACTCTCAACCTCAGGAGATTTGCCCGCCTCGGCCTCCCAAAGTGCTGAGATTAAAGGCGTGAGCCACTGCGAGCGGGTTGCTTTTTTTTTTTAATTAAAAAATATTTAATTAGGCCGGGCGCGGTGGCTCAAGCCTGTAATCCCAGCACTTTGGGAGGCCAAGACGGGCGGATCACGAGGTCAGGAGATCGAGACCATCCTGGCTAATACGGTGAAACCCCGTCTCTACTTAAAAATACAAAAAACTAGCCGGGCGACGAGGCGGGCGCCTGTAGTCCCAGCTACTCGGGAGGCTGAGGCAGGAGAATGAGCGTAAACCCGGGAGGCGGAGCTTGCAGTGAGCTGAGATCCGGCCACTGCACTCCAGCCTGGGTGGCAGAGCAAGACTCCGTCTCAAAAAAAAAAAAAAATTTAATTGACAAAGATTGACTAATTCAAGATGTACCACATGATGATTTGATATACGTATACATGATATGATCATGGCCGCAATCAAATCAGCGCCTCCGCCAGCACCCAAGCTGCCACACACTGTCTTCTGCAGCTGGAAGAGCTTTTCTCAGCTACTAATAGAGGCCTATTTTGGTTACTTATTTAGAAGTTACCATTATTTCTATCATTAGTGGTATTCTAAGTCTTTTGAAATCAAGTAGCATTTCAATTAATTTTTTCTCAAGATCCAAGATTTGAGGCCTTGGAGAGACAGTGACAGGGATTAAAACCCCAGATTAACTCACTCAAAGATGTTGATTTCAACCCTAGTAAATTTGTCTCCACTCCGACTCCTCCCAAAGTTGCTCTCAACTGAAGCTTCTATTTTTAATAACTTTCATTGGTAAGATACTTGAGGGGGAAAAAAAAAACAATATTTCCTGTAATGATTCATCACTTCTTCCTGAAAGGGAAGAACTGTTGATTCCTAGAGTACAGGACTGTCTGTTTTCAAAGCAAAGCAAAGCACTTCACGGCCTAACCCTCTTTTGTTGGATGAGACACGCTCAGGCAGTGATCACACCCATCTGATGTGATTTAAAAAAAAAGGCAGTAAGTTTCTTGACATCTCTGGAAGACAGCCTCTTGCCTCAAACTTCCTAGTGGCATTACAGTGCTCCAGGACTCCACACACAGTCCAAGTTTACCTCATTTTTATTTCAGGTTTACTCTATTAAGCCTTATGCTTGGCAGTTCACATACATGTCATTTAACAACTCTGGGAGATATGCCATTACTCCAATTCTACAGATAAATAAACTGAGTCTCAGAGAAATCAAAAATTATGACCATGGTTGCACAGCTGACAAGTAGAAAAGCCAGGATTTAAGTCCAGGTCTGTATTATTGCAAAGCCTTGGTTCTTTCCAATATACTCTGGAGTCCTCTAAACTACAAGATAGTTAATGGAGAGGGTGGGTCTACCTATCATCACCCAGGAGCTTCTGTAGTGCAAATGTCTTTTGAATGATATATAAATTTTTAAAATACGTTTTAATCCAAAAAAACATGTATTGAGCACTCACTAGATGAATGACATCACAGTGATTTAAAAAAAAAAAAACATCTGGTTAATAAACACATGATGTCAATTTCTTTCTTTCTTTCTTTCTTTCTTTTTTTTTTTTTTTTTTTTTTTTGAGATGGAGTCTCACTGTGTCTCCCAGGCTGGAGTGCAGTAGTGCAATCTCGGCTCACTGCAACCTCCGCCTCCCGGGTTCAAGTGATTCTCCTGCCTCGTCCTCCCAGTAGCTGGAACTACAGGCATGTGCCACCATGCCCAGCTAATTTTTGTATTTTAGTAGAGATGGGGTTTCACCATGTTAGCCAGGTTGGTCTCCAACTCCTGACCTCAGGTGATCCGCCTGCCTCAGCCTCCCAAAGTGCTGGGATTACAGGCGTGAGCCACCATGCCTAGCATTGTCAATTTTTTTAACGTTAATGTTGTTTGAAACTATGAAGCCATTTCTAAAAAGGTGAAGCAATCACAAGCTGTAAATTCCTAACAAGTCTCTGCAAAGCTAGTGGTAAAACAAAAGGAGCTGAGAAGCTGTTTAAAAGCAAGAAGGGAACTTAATGTACATCAAGTCCAAATGCCCCTCTTTATAGACAATAAACTGAGGCCCAGAAGAGTCCATGACTTGCCCAGGGTCATACAGTTCAACCATGGCAGAGCTGAGCCCAGAGCCAAGCTGGTGGGAGTGGTCAGCTCCAGGACTTCAGCAGAGCACCCTCTACATAACTTCCCCAAGAACCCTCAGAGAGGCCTCCAGAAATAACATAGAATTCCAGTCCTGAGGGAGTTCTAACAGAGATCCCTACGGACCCCGGCAAGCTTCATCATCACAATGTCCTCTTCAATAAAGCTCTCTAACTTTGGACTGAGGCCCAGTTGCTAAGGATCAGTGGCCAAGCGTGTGGAGAGTGACAGTTAATTTTATGTATCAACTTAGCTAGGCTCTGGTGCCTAGCTGTTTGATCAAACACCACCACTTTGGCGCGGTGGCGCAAGCCTGTAATCCTAGCACTTTGGGAGGCTGAGGTGTGAGAATGGCTTGAAGAGTTAGAGACCAGCCTGGGCAACATAACAAGACTATGTCTCAAAACAAAAAAAATTCAGCCAGACGCGGTGGTTCACGCCTGTAATCCCAGCCGAGGTGGGCGGATCACTTCAGGCCAGGAGTTCGAGACCAGCCTGATCAACATGGTGAAACCCTGTCTCTACTAAAAATCCAAAAAAATTAGCCAGGCATGCTAGTGCACACCTGTAGTCCCAGCTACTTGGAAGGCTGAGGCAGCAGAATCGCTTGAATCTGGGAGGCAGAGGTTGCAGTGAGCCAAGATTCCGCCACTGCACTCCAGCCTGGGTGACACAGCGAGACTCTGTCTCAACAACAGCAACAACAAAATTAGCTGAGCATGGCGGCACAGGCCTGTACTTAGGAGCTAATTAAGAGGCTGAGGCAGAGGATCCTTGAGCCCAGGAATTGAAGGCTACATTGAATTATGGTGGTACCGCTGTACTCCAGCCTGGGCAACCAAGCAAGACCCCAACTTTAAAAAAAAAATCAAACATCAGTTTGGATGTCACAGGGAAGGTATTTTTTAGATGGGACTAACACTGAAATCAGTGGACTTGAAGCAGATTGTCCTCCAGCATATGAGTGGGCCTCACCTAATCAGTAAAAGGCCCTAAAAGAGTAAGATTGAAGTTTCCCCCAAAAGAAATTCTTTCCTGGCCTGGCCAACATGGTGATATCCCGTCTCTATTAAAAATGTAAAAATCACCCAGGCATGGTGGCAGGTGCCTGTAATCCCAGCTACTCGGGAGGCTGAGGCAGGAGAATCGCTTGAACCTGGGAGGCAGAGGTTGCAGTGAGCTGAGATCAAGCCACTGCACTCCAGCCTTGTGACAGAGTGAGACTCAGTCTCAAAAAAAAAAAAAAAAAAAAAAAAAAGAAGTTATTTTAAAGACTGCATCATAAAAACCCTGCCTGTAGGCCGGGCACGGTGGCTCACGCCTGTAATCCCAGCACTCTGGGAGGCCGAGGCCTGTGGATCACGAGGTTAAGAGATCGAGGGACCATCCTGGCTAACACGGTGAAACTCCGTCTCTACTGAAAGATACAAAAAGAAAAAATTAGCCAGGCCTGGTGGCGGGCACTTGTAGTCCCAGCTACTCGGGAGGCTGAGGCGGGAGAATGGCGTGAACCCGGGAGGCCAAGCTTGCAGCGAGCCGAGATCGCGCCACTGCACTCCAGCCTGGGCAACAGAGCGAGACTCGGTCTCAAAAAAAAAAAAAAAAACCCTGCCTGCATTTCCAGACTCCTGCCCTGTGGAATTCAGACTCAAGACCAACATCAGCACTCACCTGAGTCACCAGCTCACTGGCCTGCTCTACAGATTTCAGACTTGCCAGCCCTCACAATCACATGAGCCAATTCCTTAAAACAACTCTCTCTCTGTCACTCTGTCTCTCTCTCTCTCTATATATATATGTATATGTAAAATAGAATATATATAAAATCCAAAATCTACTATATGGATTATTTATATATATACATGTATATATATACACACATATATATGTGTATACATATATGATCTCGTTCACTACAACCTCCACCTCCGAGATCATATATATATATATATATATATATCCTATGGATTCTGTTTCCCCGGAAAACCCTAACACATGGAGCATGAATGAATGGTGTGACTCTAGGCTGAACATGGGAAGTAAAAAGCAGATAAATTACTGAGTGCCTATCTCGTGAAAGGCATTGTGCTAGCATCATGTCCCAGGGTACAAACTCTGCCCCTACCCTCAAAAAGCGGAAGTTGAGTAAGGCTTCAAGGCTAAAGACTGGCATACGAGGCGGATTATGTCACCCTCCTTTTTGAGATAAGAACATTGCAGCCTTGAGTGGTTCCAGAACTTGTTCAAGCCTCAGAGCTGGTGTGTGGAGCCAAGATTCAAAACCTCATTTGCATGACTCTGAAGGCACGGTGTTTCCACTTCACCACAGCCCTGATTTATCTACGATATCTCAGGAGTCAAAGCGGGAGAAGGCTTCAGGTAAGATGGAGAGGGCCACAATGTCAAATGCTTCCAAGAGGTCAAGGAAAGAAGGTTGGATGGTGCTGGGGGCAGGGGAGAAAAGCTCCATCTGCTGCCCCAATCCAAGATATAAACAACAACTGAAGACTTCCCATGGTCAGTTCCAAAATAAAGGCATCTCTAACCCATTTAGAAAGAAAAGGAGACATCTTCCGAAATTTCTCCTGGAAGGATTCACCTGGAAATCATATCTAGTGATATCAAAGAGTGAGAAATTTTTTTTGGAGACTCAAGCGATCGGCAAAATATAAATGGAAGAATAGGGTAAACAAAGCCACAAAGAAGGAAGTCTTGATAATAGTACAAATAATAATAAGAATATAAGAAAGAATGGGCCGGGTGTGGTGGCTCACTCCTGTAATCCCAGCACTTTGGGAGGCTGAGGCAGGCGGATCACCTGAGGTCAGGAGTTCGAGACCAGCCTGGCCAACGTGATGAAACCCCATCTCTATTAATACAAAAATTAGCCAAGCGGTGGTAGCTCATGCCTGTAGTCCCAGCTACTCAGGAGGCTGAGGCAGGAGAATCACATGAACCTGGGAGGTGGAGGTTGCAGTGAGCCGAGATCACGTCAGCCTGGGCAACACAGTGAGACTCCATCTCAAAAAAAAGAATATAAGAATGAAGAGAATGATGAATCACAGAGATGTTAAATATTATTAAATCTAGGCCGGGCGCGGTGGCTCAAGCCTGTAATCCCAGCACTTTGGGAGGCCGAGACGGGCGGATCATGAGGTCAGGAGATCGAGACCATCCTGGCTAACACGGTGAAACCCGGTCTCTACAAAAAAATACAAAAAACTAGCCGGGCGAGGTGGCGGGAGCCTGTAGTCCCAGCTACTCCGGAGGCTGAGGCAGGAGAATGGTGTAAACCCGGGAGGCGGAGCTTGCAGTGAGCTGAGATCTGGCCACTGCACTCCAGCCTGGGCCACAGAGCGAGACTCCGTCTCAAAAAAAAAAAAAAAAAAAAATTATTAAATCTATGCCAGTGTATTCCACACAGACCAATTTGTATTTGGTATGCCTTTATAAATTATAAGTAACATGCAACCAGTGTTCCCAGGATGATTCTCCATGAATAAGAAGCCCTGGTATTGGTATATGGGTCCTCTGAATTAAGTATAGTGGGTTCACAAAGTTTATTCAAATGGAGCCATCACTGTTTCCTGCCAGCCCAGCTACTGGTTATTGCCCAGCTGATTAGAGCCAGAGGTCTTCCCTCTGCCAGATTCAACAAGAGGGAGCATGAAGAATGCAGTCTCTTATTTACAAGCTGTGAAGCCTGCAAAAACTTTGCCGAGTGTGTCTGTCCATTTGGTGATAACTGACCTCCAGTGGCTCAAAAGCGGTTGTTTGGATTAGCAAGTGTAGGTGTCTGTCCTGATTTTCTGCTCTCGCAATGCTTCCATTTACTTCAGCAAATGTGGCCTGGTGATTCATTGGAGACCAATGGTCATGTGGGCTACTTCCTGGAGGGAATTCAGAGGTGGTGTTTGGAGACACATGCAATCTTTGAAAACCCATATTGGCTCAAGTCTCAGTATCTTGTTAATTCCTAAACCGATTAATGAAGCATTGAGTAAAAAGAAGTTATAGAGTCTGCCAAAGTCCAAGCTTTTGCCCACAGTGTTTGGTTCTCGCATTTCCTTCAGTGACCTTTCAGCCTAGCCCAGAGCACCAAGGTCATGGATCCCCAAGTCTGGAAATCCGTGCCCTATACTGACCAGCCACAACCCAAACCCTCTGAGACTCAGTTTCCTCAGCTGGACCTCAGTGAAGTCTCTTCCATCTCTCAAGTTATATGAATCGATGATTTAAGTGAATAAATGCAGTGTGAGGTACCTAGATTTCCTTAATCAGACAACACCATGAAACGTGTTTCCACCAACACCTGAACCACCAGCAGTACAAATAGAAACTGCTTATTCCCTCGGAAAACACAAGAGAATCAACTGAAAAAAAATGAGAATTTTAAATGGTTCTGGGAAAGAGGCTTACTACACTCTTAATGAACATGACAATCCATTAGAATAGTTAAACCGACATCAGAAAGTATTGAACACCTGAGAATACACTTAACCAGAAACATGCACAAGATCTATAGGAAGAAAAGGTTAAAATGCTTATGAGGGACACAGAAAAAAATTTTAACAAACAAAAAGACATACTTCATCTTGGACAGGAAGACTTAACAAAATTAAGATATTAATTCTCCCTAAGCTAATCTAAAATTTTAATACCTTTCCAATAAAAATGCCAACAGGATTTTTTTGAAATGGAAAAAGCTGGTTCTAAAATTTGTATGGAAAAATAAGTGAGCAAGAATAGTGATCAAATTCTTATTTAAAAGATAAGATTAATGAAAAGGAGCTAGCTTTCTAAATAGTAAAATACATGCAAAGTATAGTCATGCACCACACAATGACATTTTGGTCAAAAATGGACTGCATATTTATGAAAGTGGTCCCATGAAATCATACTACTGTATTTTTGTTGTATATTATCTAAGTCTGGATATGTTTAGATACATAAATACTTACCATTGTGTTACAATTGCATACATTATTCAGTAGAGTCACATGCTGTACAAGTTTGTAGCCTAGGTGCCATAGGCTATATCATTATAGCCTCAGTACGTGGTAGGCTAAACCGTCTAAATTTATGTAACCACACTCTATGATGTTTACACAATGATGAAATTGCCCGATATATTTCTCAGAAAGTATTCTTGTCGTTGAGGCATGCTTATATAATAATCAAAGAAATATGTATAAGATTGATACATACATAAACATATCATTGGTACAAAATAGAAAACCCAGAAATAGACCCAAATATATATGTAAATTTGTATTAAACATATATCCACATAAGAATTTATAAAAGAATACATATGCATATGAGAATTTATATAATTTTAACTTTCTAATTTCAATCAGTGGGAGGGAAATGGATTATTCAGGAAATGATGCTGTGACAATAAGGTTGCCATTTGGACAAATGTTGAATATATACTCTACATGTTACAACAACCAACAACAAAAGTTCCAGATTAAAAAAACAATGCAAACCTCAAAAATAAAACTATAAAAATACTAGAAGAAAACACGAGATTTAAAAATAATCATCTTAATGGTGGGGAAGGCCTTCCTAATATTATATAAAACTCCAAAGCCATAAAAGAAAAGACCAATAAATTGAATTACTTTTTAGAAGAAAAGATCATCATGCCTTTTTAAAAAGTATAAACAAAGTAAAACAAAAAAAAAAAACAGAAAAAAATATATATATATTTATTTCAAGTATATTTCAGACACAGGGCTGCTTTCCTTAACATGCGAAGAACTTCTCAAATCAATGAGACTGATAATCCAATAGAAAAAAAATAAGTAAAGAAAATGTACAGAGATGGGCAAAAAGTTCACATAAAAGGAATTACACATGGTTTCTAATCATAGGAAAAGATGTTTGACTTCACTCACAATAAGATAAATGCAAAACAAAACTCAGAGAATCAAGACTGACAAGATCAGAATGTTTGACATCAGACTTGTGTGACCAAGAAAAACACTCCTGTCCATTGCTGGTGGGAGTACAAACTGCATAACTGGGGAAACCTCTGTGAGAGCAAGTTGGCAGTATCTATCGAAATGAGAAGTAGATACCTTTGAGTCAGTAATGCTACTTCCATAAATTCATTTTACAGATATATTTGCACCTACGTGAAATGACGCAGATAGCGGATATTAATTGCAGCATTACTTGAAAAACTAAAGGCTGGAAACAAATGTATTTAAATATGGTGCTGATTGAATAATGACCTACCCGATATACTAAGTGAAGAAAGCAAAATGCAAAGCAATGTGTATAGTGCGCTACCCTATGTGTCAAAAAATTGGAATATATTGTGTGTGCATCCCTAGTCAATGCATACAATCTATGCAAGGAATAAGAAGTTATGGCTAGGCGCGGTGGCTCACGCCTGTAATCCCAGCACTTTGGGAGGCCCAGCTGGCAGGCCACCTGCGGTCAGGAGTTCAAGACCAGCCTGACCAACATGGAGAAGCCCCATCTCTACTAAAAATACAAAAATTAGCTGGGTGTGGTGCGCTCACCTGTAGTCCTAGCTACTGGGGAGGCTGAGGCAGGAGAATCACTTGAACCTGGGAAGTGGAGGTTGCAGTGAATCAAAATCATGCCACTGCACTCCAGTCTGGGTGACTGAGGGAGACTCTAGCAAAAAAAAAAAAAAGGAAGGAAGGAAGGAATGAAGGAAGAAAGGAAGGAAGGAAATGAAAGAAAGGAAGAAGAAGGGGGAGGAGGAGAAAAAGAAAGAAAAGAAAAAAGAAAAGAAAAGAAAAGAGGGAGGGAGGGAGGGAAAGAAAGGAAGGAAGAAAGGAAGAAAGAAAGAGAAAAAGAAGTAACATCTGAGAAAGGAACTGACTGACTGAGGTAGAGGGGTGAAAAAGACAATTTTTTTAGTACATTCTAACTTATAACTTTGTGATTTTGTACCAGCCAAGAAATTTTAATTAATGCAAAGGCCAAAATTGCAGCTTCCAAGATGAGGCCTGCAGAATCCAGTTCTCTGGGGAAGTTAGGGACTCTGCCATTTTCACAAGCCCTGTGTGTGATTCTCGTGCGCATGGGAGTTGGAGAACCCCTGACACAGCGCATCCCTGGCAATGTACACTTATCAAAATAATAATAGCAACAATGATGTAAGCAGTAATGAACACTTATTTAAAAAGATAAAGCCCAAGACACCACTGCCAAGATCTTGCGCAAGTTTTCCTGAAAAAATTCTTTGGCACAGCTAAGCACAGAGATTTTACACCACAACAAGGTATTCCTTGTTCCCTCTGGTGTTCAGTTTTAACCACTGTTCATCATTTCACCAGCTTTTTTACACTTTACAAAATGCTTTACCCTAATCTTTTGAGCTAGATAAGAGCATAATAAGCTGCACTTGAAGTTACAAGAAAAGGGGAAGGGACTCACGCCAAAAATAGAACGATACCAGCTAACAACTAGGCACTCTCTTGTATGTTCTAAAGACACAACTAACCGTGAGAAATACACATTTACTCAGTTTCTTCAACCTAGGCATACGTGTGTTGCAAATGATACTTGTGTATTTCTGGAGAAAGAAAGAGCATAGCCTCCGCTTTCAGACAGCAATGGCTTCCCTGTATGTTCTTCTATTTCTTCACCTATTCTATTTTCTTATTTTATTTTATTTTATTTTATTTTATTTTATTTTATTTTTTGAGATGGAGTCTCACTCTGTTGCCCAGGCTGGAGTCCAGTGGCAGGATCTCGGCTCACTGCAACCTCTGCCTCCCAGGTTCAAGCAATTCTCCTGCCCCAGCCTCCCAAGTAGCTGGGATTACAGGTGTGTACCATAATGCCTGGCTAATTTTTGTATTTTTAGTAAGAAGGGGTTTCACCATGTTGGCCAGGCTGGTCTTGAATTGACCTCAGGTGATCCACCTGCCTCAGCCTCCCAAAATGCTGGGATTACAGGCATGGGCTGCCATGCCCTTCCTATTTTTTTGCCTTTAAATCAAGATGAAAAGACAACATGATGTAGTGATTAGGAGCATATGCTCTGGAGCCACACTGCAGGGGCTCAAATCCTAGCTCTGCCACGGTGCAAACTTGGGCAAGTGACTTAACTTCTCTGTGTCTCCGTAGACACATCCCTAAGATGGGAATAGTACCACCCCCTTTACTTGGTATGAGGATTAGATAAATGGGTATATGTGAAGAATTTTGCATAGAAACTGGCACATAGTGCTATATAAATATTTGTTATTCCTATCTCAGACCAGTCTTGGAGCATTAAAGAAATGGAATTCACAAAAGTAAGGGTAAAAACCTGGAAGGGAGTGATGAGACAGAGAGGAAAACTGTAGTAGCCAAAGAGAAGACACAGAAGGCAAACAACAATGAAATGTTGATTGTTTCCAAGAAATAGAAAACCAACTACAAGATATTAAAGCAATGGGCCAAGCAAAGCAAAGCTGTTTTGTCCTTGTTCTGCGGACTGCTCCGATGTCAGACTTTTCCATTTTCCGGTCTGGATTCGTATCACTGTCTCAGTTTCATATGGGGGACCCAGATCAAATAGTTCAGCATTAGGGGGCAGTGGCAGCCCTTACTAAGTCCCTGGGTTCGTGAATATGACTGCAACTCTCACCCTCTAGGGCCTAAGGTTATGGGAGGACTTGGCCTCCAGAGATCAGATCTGAGTGGTGAGGAGACAGGAAGAGAGGAGACTGTAAATCTACCAGCCTCCTTACTCACGGAGGGGCCCTACGAGCCCCTCAAACTCGGCCACAGAGCCGCCATCACCTTGCATACAGTCTGCCCATGGGACTGTGGGACGTAAACGCAGATAGAAAGGACCTTCTAGACCCCAGCTGCCAGATCTCGCCATTTTTTGGCTACTGAGATCCAGAGAGAGCAAACAACTTGCCCCAAAGCTATAGGATATGTAGATGATTATTTTGACAGACCACTGATAACTGAAATATAAGCACTTCTCCTCATTAAACGTTCTTTAATCACTATATTTTAGTCATTTTTAAATGTTCTTTAAAAAAAAAAGCCACCAAGCAAAATAAGTATCTCCTGAGCCAAAATAGTGACATCAACTGTGTAATGGTCACTTCCCTGTGACAGTTGCCAGGCGGCAGGAGCAGTGAAGCACCCGTCGTCACGCTGGTTCCCTAGTGCATACTTGGAATATGCTGGAGAATATTCGGAGAAGCATGGGTGCGTGCTCTGACATGAGTCTCAGAGGTGCAGACACGCACCTGCAACATCCTAACTTTCCTTAGAAGCGATTTGGAAATTTGGAACTATCAACCACAATATATTTATCCAAAGTTCCTATAAACTAAGACTTTCTGGCATCCTTTAAGTTGAACCAACTGAAAATACCCTTTGACTCTTCTTCTGCCTGTCCTACTGATGTCTGTCACCTTCTCCTGCCTGATCCCAGCCCCACCAGAAGGTCATGAGCAAAGTGGCCTTCTCAGAATGCAGCTGCTGAAGGCTCAGCCACACAGAATTCATCCAGGGGCCTCACGCGGTCAGAGCTGTAGGTACCACATTTTTTCCCACAGACCCTGTTTTGAAAGATTTGGTCTAGCAAGTTTATTAAAATGTTTCCCATTTAAAATAATCAAAGCATATGTGACTGCCAATTAGAGCTCCCAAGCAACAGAGCATAACTAGTGCTGCCACACTGACTTGCTAGTATTTCAGCCCAGAAACAAAATGCCTTTTAGCCAGGTGCAGTGGCTCACGCCTGTGATACTAGTAATTTGGGAGGCTGAGGTGGAAGGATCGCTTGAGCCCAGAAAGTTGAGGCTGCAAGTGAGCTATGATTGTGCCATTGCTCTCCAGCCTGGGTGATACAGTCAGACTCTGCTCAAAAAAAAAAAAAAAAAAGAAAAAAGAAAAAAAGAAGAGAAAGAAGAGAAAGAAAGAAAGGAAGGAAGGAAGGAAAGAAAGGAAGAAAAGAAATAAAGAAATGAAAGGAAGGAAGGAAGGAAGGAAGGAAGGAAGGAAGGAAGGAAGGAAGGAAGGAAGGAAGGAAGGAAGGAAGGAAGGAAAGGAAAGGAAAGGGAAGGGAGGGAGGGATCTTAATAAGCCAGCACTGCCTGATTCTGAAAATATTTGCTTCTGCCTGCCACCTTGCTCCCCACTACACTGCCCCAACCTGAATGCACCCTGGAATCTGGCACAGCACTGAAGACTCTTTGGGTTGCCCTCCCAGCAAAGCAGCCAATTTATCTATGATCTGAAATTACATCAAATTTTCAAGGACTGCGAAAAACATTTCCCATGAGCAAGAAGTTAATTTATTTGCACTGGGAAATGAGTGGTTCCCTTTGCTTTCCTGACCCTCCCATAAGCACCAGGAAACAACATTAAGTGACCCTGAAGAGAGACCCCAGACAGAGTCTTCACTTATTTAAGATGGCCTCAAATCAGCCATGTGTGACAGAGGACATAAATTCTACAGTCCACGATATAGGGCCTGGGGGTTCTTTAAGCTGAGGTGCAGCATCTATCTGAATGCATTCCCTTTTGAGAAATGATTAGGTCGTGTTCAGTTTCACATGTCATACTTTGGGGGAGGAGTGCTGAAATTGTATATCTGGAGCAAATTTAACAAACTTCTGCTTTATGCAATCAAAGGTAAGAAAGTAATCATTTAAAAGCCCAGATAGTGGAGTTCATTGTGTTAGGACAGGCTATAAGAAGCCCCCTCTTCCTCTGCCCACTGTAATTTATTTCATAAAAACTAGAATTATTTTTAGAATTGGAAGGAGCAATATTTGAGATCATCCCAGAAAAAGGGTCATTTGGAAGCCCCAATAAGAAAAATTCATTTTCCAATCAAACCGTATTAATTTTAACAACTCCCAACCCACCAAAAAGCACTCCAAGTAATGAGAACCATAAAAGGAGGGAGGAAAACAGACATCGGTTCATGGGGCTAATAATTTTCTTCTGTTGTCAGAACAGCCTTGTTCTATTATTAAACAATCAGGTCTCATGCATCCTCCCTCCATTTCTGCAACCCCCTGGATTAGAGGGAGTCTCTCATTTCACTCTTGGCCTTGTTGAAGCAGCACAGGTGACCCATAGGACATCGGATTCTTACAGACCATAAACTGCTGATATTCCAGGTAGTCAGACATTATTCAAAGGACCTGTTGCAAATCATGCCACTGTCTTTCAAAGTCAAGTTAGTACTTAATATGTGCCAGGTATTGTGCTAGGCACTTGGCATGGACTATCTCACTTAATCCTGTGATTTATATACTATTTGCCTGGATTTTAGATTAGAAAGATGAGAGCTGGAGAACTTGCCCAAGGTCACAGAGCTCATCCACTGCCAAGCAGGGACTTGAAGCCTAGTGATCTGCTTGCATACCCAACAATCTTAACCATTGTTCTGGCCCACCTTATAATATCAGGGTGCATGTGGGCCTTACTGAATTCCCCAGAAAAACACACACACACTGGCTATGGACACTGTCCCTCCAAAGAGTAGCATTCACCAGGACTAAGGAAAACATTCCTTCTCTTCAAAGATTCAGACTGAACCCCACAGAATGACTGTTATAAGTGCAAGAAAAGAAGTAAAAAATACTGTACATTCAGGGAGCCACAGCTATATGCCACCATTCTGTATTGTGAAACAGCCTCCTGGTTTCCTGAAATCTACTCAACAATGAAGAAAATACAAAGAGGCTGTTGGAATCATTTCTACGTATCTTCTGATAAGGGTAACATCTGCAATCTCAGGTGAGTTTTGAGACTTCAAGGCACGTTGCAAAAGGAAAAAAGTGAAAGGAAATCGCTCTGTTCTTGGGCCAGAATATATTTCACTCACAAAGAAAAAAAAAAATCCGAACTTTCTAGAATGTTTTTAACCATTGATCCCAAACAAAATGCTTATCATCTCAAATCTAATACTGGGTCCTTCCCACTTATAAAAACTGTCCCCAATGCCCACGGAGAATGGTAACTAACCCCATGTGTCAACTTCAAATAAGCCAAGGTATAAAAGGCATAAAACAGCTCCAAAGGACTACGCTGTGAAAGGAAGGCCTTCAAGCATTTTGCAAACTTCACATGCACTTGTTTTATATGAGTATCTATAGCCACATAGAGCATAAAAAGAAAGCTTTGAAAAGGGAAGGAACTCACTGTACAGAAGACAAAACAATACCCTTTTTATTTTTAAAACTCTGGTGAAATAGGTTTCCATAGGACATCCCATTCAAAAAAAATTAATGTAAACCAACCTGCCTGTGGGTTAGTCACACTATACAGACTTCATCAGAGTGTTTACAGATACCTAGAGTATTTACAAATTCTATCCGTTAGGTAGTAAAGTGTTGTTGCAATTTTTCCAGCACATATTCCACAGTAAAATAAAGGGGGTATATTGGTGTTCTTGTATAAAAATCCTTAACAAATAGAGAAAGGCAATTTTCCTGAGAGAAGATTTGTTCTTGAAATATTTTTCTTTAACAATTGGAAATATAGAAATGGGATGTAGTTGTAAAAGAAGCATAAGAATGTCTAAGTTAACATTTTTCTTTTAAATTATTTTAAGTACCATTAAGTTAAAATGTTTACATTCATTATAAAAAAAATGCTGTTAAATCTTATGCAAATGATTTAACACTGATTGCTGCAACGCAAATTGCACTTTTTAAAAAAATTATTGTATACATGGAAGAAAAATATCTTGTTTGCTACCCTGTTTACAAATTCTGACTGACTTCAGATCAGCCACACAATATGAACTTTGAGAAACGTCAGTCACAGTGTATGTTAAAGTTACAATGCAGTCTTGCAAACTGAGTAATATTTTTGACAAGAGACCTCATGAACCGACTCAGCCTCCAGAGATGTGTACCAAATGGCCTCAAGTGATCTTCTCCACGAACGCACGTGAAATCTGGATGTGGAAAAGGTATGAAGAAATTCTGGAACAACCAAAATTGATCAGAAGAAGCACATGATTTTGGACAAAATGCAAAATCTTTTTTAAAAAATCTCTCTCAATATTCCTTAGCAGGCAAGGCCCAGGTCCTGGTCCTGGTTTCTGGAAGCGGAGCAGGGTCCGCCCCGGAGGCGGGCTGGCTGGAGTGGCCCTGGCCAGAGAGGGAGGCAACGCGCCCAGTTGCACTGGCCCTTCCCTTCCATCTTCTCTCACTCTTCAGCAAGCCTCTTGGGAAAAACATCTCTTTCAAAATAAAGGCACGAGAATCACGTTCTGTCAGCGCAGTCGCCACTGTCTGGACTGCTGCACAAAAGCAGACACGAGTGGAGTGAGGCCCGCGGCCGAGCCCTCCCTGCCTCTTGGCTGCATGGGCTCAGGCCAGGGCCAGGGCGCACCAGGAATCCTGTCGCACGGAGGACGTGACTTCGGCCGGCGAGGCCAGACTGACGCCTATGTAGAGCCCATCTTGACCCGAATACTTGAGCTCGCTGTTCTCGGGATTGGTGCTCTCTCCCGCGCCAGTCATCACCGGGGCACCCGCCTGGCAGAAGAGGGGGACAGAGAGGAGAGACGAGAAGGGGAGAGGCGGTTACCATCCTGCTAGTTAAACGCATGAGAACTAATGAACGGGTCAGTGCAGCCAGAGCCAGAGCCGCTCCTGGGCGGATCCAGGGCAGGGGAAGTGAGGTCGGCATTACTATCCCCTGCCCCCAGCAAGTGGGGGCTTTTCCCTGCATTGCACACAGTGCCACTGACCTGACCCTGGCCACCCAAGCCTTAGAAACATTAGAACTCAGGGCAGGAGCCACTGACAAGATGCAGAGCTGGACAAAAGGAAGGGGAACTGAAGGAATCCTATTTGTAAAAAGTGCCAAGTTCTAAGATCTCTGACGGTGAAACAAACCTCATTGTGTGGGTAAACAGGTATTAATGATGCATGCACAACCTAATCATTTCCAAACAGAAACGCGCGCACGTGCACACATACATACACACACACACACAGCTCTAACAAGGCTTATTCAATGATGGCAAAGTCTTTTTAGACTTTTTAGAAAAGCTACACAGTTCAACATTCCCTGATAAGTGAAATTTTTTAGCACTGACTTCATGGAAAATGAGCCCGTGCATATACAGGTTTTAAAATCTACCTCATTTACCTTAATTCTTTACAAGAACAGTCCATATCTGAAGCAGACCACATTATAAAGAAAATGCTAACATCCTCTATCTGCCATGCATGATCATGGAAATGATTTCTCTTTTTTTTTGAAACAAGGAGTCTCACTGTCTCCCAAGCTGGAGTGCAGTGGCACGATCTCAGCTCAGTGCAACCTCCATCTCCTGGGTTCAAGTGATTCTCCTGCCTCAGCCTCCCGAGTAGCTAGGATTACAGGCACGCACCACCACACCTGGCTAATTTTTGTATTTTCAGTAAAGACGGGTTTTCACCATGTTGGCCAGGCTGGTCTCGAACTCCTGACCTCAGGTGATCTGCCTGCCTCAGCCTCCCAGAGTGCTGGGATTACAGGCATGAGCCACTGTGCCCGGCCACAATGATTTCTTGAAGCACAAGTTCACCTTTCCCCTCTTCCACCCATTCCTCCCATTCACATGAGAAAGGCCAAATAGGAAACATCATATAATTTAGTAGAATCAAACCAAAATAACTAAAATCTGTTTAGACAACAGTTTGAATAAACTTGCTTTTGAGAAGCTTTTTGAAAAATCTCACTATAATCATGTACTTTTTAAAATCACCTTTTTCCTTCTAAAAGTTCAGGAGCTCTTATTCCTTCCAAGCTTTCAGGGTTCCATTCTATAAATTACCAGATACTTGTTATTTGACAGAGGTAGGACATTGTGTACTTTTCAAAGAATTTCTTTTTTACATACATAATCCCATTAAATCCTTAAAACAGCCATTTCTCTGGCAGCAGACATAGGCAGAACAGAAAGGAAGCGTGCCGAGCCTCTGCAGCCTGCAAGTGAATGAGGTTCAACTCTACTGGTTTTTCCAACAAGATCTGGTTTGCTCTCAACCCTCACCATAAGCGCATGAGGCTGGGAGGCAGGACTTCAGGGAGCAAGCCCTCTGAGTCAGACCAGACAGACCAAACCCAACCCCTCCAAAGGTAACTACTCCTTCCCTTGCCAGCAGAAATGAGGTTTTATGAAAATCCAGCAACAACACTGGCCCCACACCCAAACTTTTGTTTACTTAACGCAAATGTAAAGACTTAAACTGGGGGTTTTAGGTGCACTAAAAAGCAAATTTCACAAAATCAGTGAGATGTCTCAAGCTTCAGATGGATTCTTGTGGCAGTTCTGAAAGAGCTAAAATAATCCTGTCCAACGAACTGAATGCCATGAACGTGGTTATACTTATAAACATAGTGATTAACTTTAGCCCTTAATTCCAGACTCTACGAGAAGTAAATCCAGTGTGGATCCAGATTTAACCCTCAAATAAATAAGCAAAAGAATGATATTCCGTTACAAAAGAATTAGTTATTTAGAAAGGAACTATTAGAGTGAGCTTCCTTATAATGATATATGTCACGTTCAACTGTGCATTGATTTTCTTATTCCAAAACAGGCACATCAGCATGCATCTGACTAAATCTGCCTTCACCGCAACAAGTGTTATTTTCTGAAATGGATAAGGTTCCTGAACTGGCCCAGGAAATAGCCCATCTCAAATGGCAGGGAAATGCCAAGACAGCAGAGGGGTCTGTCACCGCCACCACAGCCAGCAACAAGAAACATAAGCAGGCTGGGCACGGTGGCTCGTGCCTTTAATCCCAACACTTTAGGAAGCTGAGGAGGGAGGATCACTTAAGCCTAGGAGTTTGAGACCAGCTTGGGCAACATAAGGAGACCCCATCTCCACAAAAAATACAAAAGTAAACTGGGCATGTAGTCCCAGCTATTTGGGGAGCTGAGGTGGAAGAATTGCTTGAGTCCAGGTGATGGAGGCTGCAGTGAGCTATGATTGCATCACTGCACTCCAGCCTGAGGGACAGAGCAAGATCCTGTCTCTAAAAAGTAAAAATTAAAAAAAAGAAAAGAAAAGAAAAAAAGACATATCGGCAAAGCACCAACTGACAGCCAGACACTAGACCAGGAGCCTGAAAGATAGTCACGCCCCAGGAGCTCCCAGGCTATGTGGGGAGCCAGGATCCATACACATTAGAAAGTCGACTGTTGGCTGCTTATCATGAATGACAAATGAATGGCTGAGACAGGAAGGTAGCCCAGGAGTCAGAAAAGGAATAGCAGAGGGCAAGGACTCCTGGGCAAGGAACCAAAGGCAGCCCGCACAGGAGCATGGGGAGGAGGGGAAGCAGCTTGGACTCTCAAGTCCTGTCCTGATTCAGTCCCCTGCTGAATGCAGTCCCCCTGAGCCTCCTCTGTGCCCAGGTCCTCACATTTCCCACCTCAGGGATGGCTGTGACAATTAAATGAGCTCATGTTTGTAAAAGCGAAGGCAAGGTGCCTTGCCATGTTAAACATTCCATAAAGGGAAACTATTGTTATCAGCGAGAGAAGGATGTTCAAAATGGGAGGCAGGACGGATGAAGAGAGGCGGTCACCTGGACTGCTCAGAAGAAAAGCCAGCAGAAAAACAGAAGGATGAAGCAAAAGAGTGAAGAGACTATGTGGGAGAGGTAAACCAGAAGCCTGACATACAACTTTGTATGCCTCAGTTTCCACACCTATAAAGTGGGATAAAAAGAGACACCTATGTCATAAGGTTATTGCAAGAATTAAATTGGCTAGGCCAGGCGCGGTGGCCCACGCCTGTATTCCCAGCACTTTGGGAGGCTGAGGCAGGTGGATCACCTTGGGTCAGGAGTTTGAGACCAGCCTGACCAACGTAGTGAAACCTCGTCTCTACTAATACACAAAATTAGCGGGGCAAGGTAGAGCATGCTTGTAATCCCAGTTACTCGGAAGGCTGAGGCAGGTTGCAGTGAGCCGAGATTGCGCCATTGCACTCCAGCCTGGGCAACAAGAGTGAAACTCCATCTCAAAAAAAAAAAAATTAAATTGGTTAATATATGTAAAGCCCTTGTAACAGTGTCTGAGAACAGTAAAGATTATGTCAGTATAAGCTACTCTTGTTATGTAGTTATTATTGTTAAGGTTAAGAGGCTTAGATGTAATTTATTCTCCTCATTCTATCCTTCAGCCCAGGCATGTTACCCCATCACCAGGCAGGGGCAGAAGCAGTGGGAACATAGTCGGAGCTCAAAGAGAACCACCTCCAGAATGACCCTATTCAAAGTGTCACTGACAGTTCTTCACAAAAATAAATCAAAGTGTTCTGGAGCCATTCAAAAGTCTCATGACTCTCTTTTTTACTTTTTTTTTTTTTTGAGATAGAGCCTCGCTCTGTTGTCCAGGCTGGAGTGCACTGGGTGCGATCTCAGCTCACTGCAATCTCTGCCTCCTGGGCTGAAGAGATCCTCCCATCTCAGCCTCTCAAATAGCTGGGACCACAGACATGTGCCACCATGCCCAGCTAATTTTTGTATTTTTTGTAGAGATGGGGTTTCACCATGTTTCCCGGGCTATTCTCAAACTCCTGAGCTCAAGGGATCCACCTGCCTCGGTCCCCCAAAGTGCTGGGATTACAGGCATGAGCTACCACACCTGCTCACTCATTGACTGTTTTTCAACAAGCCACATTAAAGAA
Organism: Rhinopithecus roxellana; assembly: GCF_007565055.1. Lineage (NCBI taxonomy): Eukaryota > Metazoa > Chordata > Mammalia > Primates > Cercopithecidae > Rhinopithecus > Rhinopithecus roxellana. The sequence goes on along the minus strand of NC_044569.1, from coordinate 1,560,202 downwards.
ACGTGAACACCCTGAATGTTATTCTTACACCTGCGTAACAATTCCAGAAGCAACTGGCCAAAATAACCTGTCTTTTTTTCAGACAAAATGTTAAGCTAAACCTCAAATTCCACGAGTGATGCACTCCTAAAAATGAATCTGCTCGTTTGCAATTAAAAGCAATAGCTGAGCCTGTCAGAAGAAAAACGGGGCAAGTACTTGTGCCCAGTGCTTGGTAGCCTTATTTTATGTGTAGATATAATAATATTTAAACATGAAATACTGCAAAGAAAAGCTGATGTTACATGATTAACACCAGTTCCCTCACTCATGGCTGGCAGGGCTACATTCCTGTATACCCACCTTACAGAAGGCAGTTAGCTGCAGTGTCAAGAGCCATCCAGAAGTTTAGACCCTACTTTGCCCTGTAATTTCACTTCTGGAAATGTATTATAAGGAAATAATTCAAAAGAAGGGAAAGGTTCCGCAAAGGAAGCCAACCGTCGCAAGGTTACTTCTAATAGTAGAAACCAAAGAAACAATCTAATGTCGAATAACATGGGAATGGTTTAGAAAAGCAGGGTACATCCGCTCAATGAACTATTATGCAATTATTAAAAATAATAAGATCATGGAGCAAAATGGAAAAAAATCCTGTAACACCATGTTAAACAAAAAACAGCAAGATATTAATGACACGTCATAACTGCAATTTATCCATGCACATGTGTAAGTATTACAAAGGTCCCCTGGGAGGAGGGGAGAAACAGGGGACTAGCTGAGAGGGCCAAGTCTATTAGGCATCTATAACTTTCTTTGGATATCTTTCTTTGAATACTTACATTGAATTGCATAGTACATCTATTCAGGTTGGTGTCAAAGTAATTGCAGTTTTTGGCATTGAAAGTAATGACAAAACTCACAACTACTTTTGCACCAACCTAGTAACTTTGGGGATGAATAGAAGACATGAGTACCAGAAAACACAAGGCACTTGAGGGACAAGCCAACCTTGATGGGATCAGAAAGTGCCTTGAAAAAATAGGAGGGAACCAGAGTCGGGGCACTAACAGAAGGGTGGGTCAGAAGGGCTCCCATCGACCCCTGAAATCATCTCCCTGCCACCTGGCACAGGACAGGGCCTGGCCAACCGCACACATGTGAAGCACACAGTTCCATACAAGTTAAAACACCCAACACGTCGACTCCATGCATCAGTGTAACTTCAGCTCTCAAAACCAATATTCTCTCACTCTGTCACCCAGGCTGGAGTGCAGTGGTGGGATCTCGGCTCACTACAACCTCCACCTCCCAAGTTCAAGTGATTCTCCTGCCTCAGTCTCCAGAGTAGCTGGGATTGCAAGCACCCACCACTACACCAGGCTGATTTTTGTATTTTTAGTAGACTTGGGGTTTCACCATGTTGGCCAGGCTAGTCTCAAACTCCTGACCTCAAGTGATCCGCCTGCTTCGGCCTCCCAAAGTACTGGGATTACAGGCATGAGCCACCGTGCCTGGCCTCAAAACCAATATTCTAAAAGCAGAAGGTGTTCAGAGTTGGCACAACGACTCTTCTTAAGAAGCGTGGCTTGTCCTGTTATTGTTCATCTTTCAAGTCCCTTTCCCTCACTAATGATAGTCAAGAGCTGCCTACTGAGAATCAGTACATGTGTGTGTATGTGGGCCGGGGGCGGGGGATGGAAATCAGAGAAAAACGTAATATGATCCTGGACCTAATACACACACATACAAACACACATATAAATTTCAATTGGTTAATATATTTTCCCACAAATAATTCAACCCTTGAAAGGACTTTAGTTCAGATTGCAGACATCACAACCCAGCAAAAGCAGGCACTTCACTAACCTAGACCAACCTAAATAAACGTTCCTGAACAAAAGGGAGGGAGAACTCCGGAATGCCCACAGCTCAACCATCCTCCCTCCTTTCAGCAGGCAGCACAGGCCAGGCGGAGGTCCCTGCTCTCTCCCTGATCAAAGTGCAAGGAGGGTGGAGCAGAAATCGGCTCTGTGTTTCCATTCAAGGCTTATCTGCCCTCCACCCTCCCACAGCCAACTGAAAATGGAGGTACTTCCTGTTGAAAGAATGTGTTATCAGGGCCAGACCCAGCCTGGGCTTACCACTGAAAGCTGGCCGGGTTAGGTGGGAGACAGGCAGAGCAGCTGGGCTGGAAAACTCTCTCCAAAAGGAATAAATGACTTCAGGGAGAGCTCGGGCTGCTACAGATTGGGACGTGGAAAATATCTGCTAGCCTGAGAGGTAGCCACAGTTCATCTTTAGATCAACTGGAATTTTTTTTTTTCCCCTGTGAGGAGCCTTCACTCATGTTTGGACACACATCTGAAAAACCAAAGATTTCTGATTGGATCAACTCATGGAGACAAATGCCCAGCAGTGTCTCTCTTTGTTTTCCTTCATTTCGCACATCCCATAATGGGGAGGGCGGGAGACAGCTTCTGATGGGAAGGCAACACAGCCGAGAAAAGGAAACCCTGAAAGGGCGTAGCCTTTTCCAAAGAAAAACATGGGTTCTTTGGCTTGTGGATTATGTGCATAAATTTCCTTTAAGGAAGAAAACCAGAGAGGAGTGTATCGGGCATGCTCTATCTTCCTTGCTGGAATCTCTCTTCGTGCAGTCTCGGTCTGAAGAAAGAAAACACGGCGCCCCAGGCAGGCTGAAGGACGACTGTGTGATCCTTCCCAGAGCAGACGACTTTGATGGTGATCACACTGCCTCCTTCACTGCAAGGCAGACTGTCGGCTCCCCCAGCCTCTGATCCGTCCTTCCTACACATCTGAGTGAGATTGCGCTTTCGGCTTTTTCTTGTGTGAGGGGAAGCCAGCCGTCCCTCACTGCCAAAGCTCTTCTCTGCTTTTGTAACCTCTAGGTTAGACTCCTGTGGTGCTTTATAGCTGCCTTCCTCAAAAGAGGAATTAAAAACTTTGTATAAATTCCAACAAAGGGGAAATGCTTTCCTGCAAATCGTAACTTCCACTATATAAACTATGATCATTTCAGTTTGGCTGGAGGTAACAGAGGACCAGACACGAAGTGACTCAATAATAGTTTAGAAGGTGACACATGAAAGACGCATGAACACACAGATTCTGTCTCCACCAGGACATGTGAAAACCAATCACAATGAAACTCTCAAATTCTTAACAACTTAATAAAACAAAAAAACACAGACAACTTCTCTCTAGAGGGAGAGTCACCGTCACCTCAGCTGATGACCTAACTATTCAGCAGAACAGTTCTGTATTTTTTTTTTTAATTCAACAAACAAATTCCTTACTGGAAATTTCACCAGCTGCTCCCCCACTCTGCCCCAACCCCTACCCCTCTAGCCCCTTCTAGGCCTGAGTAGGCAAGGATATAGCCACACCAAGGGATGCTGCCCTTTTCAAGAAGAGGAAAGCAATTTATGCACGTAATCTATTCTGGACAAAAGAGCAAATTGTTTTATGTATCTGTGCACACTCAACAGCAAGCATGTTGTGGTGAAGAAAGGCACCAGTGAAAGTTTGTAAGTACTCTGTGATTATCACCAAAATACTGGTGTACAAATAGAAATCGCAAGGGAGAGGGTCTGTCCCACAACTTGAAGTCAATGAGCACCCTAAAGAAAAAGCTTATCCTCTAAATGAATCAGAATGAATCACACTACTAACCTTCAAATTAAGTGGGACAGAATCCTGAGGCAAGATTTAAAACCTGCTGAATTACGATCTTAGTTTTTATAACAAAACTCACTTTTCAGGAGATGGATGACCATCTTAATCTCTCCATCTTAATTACAGAAAACATACCAAGAAGCATTTACAATGCACTTAAACCACAAAAAGCATTAGGAAAGTACTAAGTATCAGAAGGAATAAAAGATTTGCTATCAGAGAAATACAAATCTCTAAAATGTGTTTATTTTCTTAACACAGTAACTCTACACCTCTAAATGTCCCCATTAAGAAAGTGAGGATCTTATTCTAATATCTTGGGATGAAAAAAAATGCCATGCAAATAAAGCTGATCACTATTAACTTCCAAGACCCGTATTTAAGTAGTGCTATTCTTCTTAAACTTCAAAGAGGGCTCCAGGCATCTCCCACTTACTCTACACAATACTCCTAAGGACCAGATGGTAGGAATTACTTTTCCCCTTTAGTAGAAGGAGGAAAACAGAGGATTTACAGAACCTTGGCAGCTCGCTACACTCACACAGACAGAGCTGGAACTAGCGCCTGGCTGCTGGAATCTGTTTCCTCCCAGCTGCTAATCCGTGAACCCCCAGAATAAACTTTTGACCATATTCAGGCTTCACCACGAATCAAGCAACTAAATTTAATGACAGCTTTAAATGTAAAATACTTGTGTTTAATAAAATTAAAATATGGTTCTGCAGCATGTGGCCCAGCTCTGGTGAAACCGTGCCAAGCCAACAACCAAAACAGGCAGCACACCATCAAGTCGGATCATGATTTAAGCATCGTCAGATGTTGACTTGGAACTGTTTACTCATAAGACCCCAACAGGACATTAAAATCAATGCCTTGTTATGTATTTGTTCAAATCATTCTTAAAATATGAGGTTAATAAAATAATGTCTTTGTGCTCAGTCTCACAAATTCTGAGTACTGAGCCTTTAAAAAAGCCTGATGTGATGATGTGATGGGTAGCTGAGTGGTGAATTGTCATATTGCCAACACCTGTCTTTGGAGATGGTTTTTTAAATTATTAAAATTTCAGAGAAAATTAACAGGTAGGTCTAAACACGAACAGAACTAACAGATTGTACTTAATTCATATCCACTGGATCTTCATACTGCTAGTAACTCTTCTGGCAGACACCCATGAAATGCATAATAAATTACTTTTGTTCCAGTAAAGGAATTCGTTTTCTTCGAAGATTCATTTAGCAATAACCTTTCAGAGCAATCTAAGCCAGATTTCTTAAATTTGGCCATGTTTTCCCGTAACATTATTTCATGTTTTCTGACAATTTTGTATATTCTTATAGCGGTGGCGGCAGGGGGGAAAGAAAATTGCAAAGAATCTGTAATTTGAAAGAAAAGCTGTGTTCTGGGATGAGGCTATAAGAAATGGTGAATAACTTCTACCCGTACTTATTCTTTATCCAGTATTCTGGCTATCAGATAGTGATAATGAGTCACTTATTAAATAAACCACAATTCTGTGATAAATTATGTGGATATATGTTACAAACTATTTAAAGCTTTACTGTTTCCTAATGTACATACAAAGCCATTGGATATTGATATAGCATACAATGCATTTTTTAACTATTTCTTACCATCCTCCCTGTCATACACACACACACACACACACACACACAGGATTCAAAAAAAAAAAAAAGGAAGTCTAGAAAAAGCCTTGAGATCAGAATGAAAGTATGCAAATCCACATGCTTGAACATTCCCTGCCGGGGTGACGTGTGACTTTCATGCGAAGGCCAATGTGGTCAGACAAGAACGTGAGTTATTAGAAGGGGCTGTGAACGTAGAAAGAAAGGGAGCCTGGCACATAGGGAGCATGAAGATAAAACGCCAACGAAATATTTATGTTCATGGCTTGTAGCATGTGGCAAGTGGGATATTAATAACTGTGATGATTGGTCAACTCCCTGGGAGTGGTAACAGCCCTGGACTGGGAGGCAGGAGACGTCGGTTCCAGTCCCGGCTTCAACACTGGCTTGTTTTGTGACCTTAAGGAGTCACTCCGGATCTTGGTTTATAAATGAGGCAATAATAATATCTAACCACACAACTCTCACAGATCCTTTGGGAGATTAATGATTTTAACCCCTTTGCTACTCATTTAGAAACGAGTGTTTTGGACGATAGACTCTGAAAAAAAAAAATAGGTACTTGCCTATTAAGAAATGCTTTTACAGTGATCTCTTCATAAATACTCATTAAAGACAATTTGAACATTCTGAAAAGTTCCAAACCTTAGCATTTGCTTGTGTATGGATTTAAATCGCAGTATTAGAAGGATTTCAGTACTGCAATCTTGTGTTTCTCTTAAAAGAACCTTGTTATAACCAGATTAGGTATGTCAACAAAAGTTAATTTTTACTACTTTTTTTTAACTTAATGTTACCCAACTGCCATATTCTTACTACCATTACACATTTGATTTCTAAATATAACACTGATAAGAAAATTTGCATTAAGTGCCTTAAATACATTCTTGGTCAAGAGCAAAAAACTTCTCTCACACTGTTTTCCCACCTGTTTCAGTGGGAGGATATTTGATGCTGAAATTATTCAAAGTTAGTCAAATTTCTTTAAGAAAACATTCTTTCTTCTCTCTAAAGATTTCAAAGAAATGAACTGATATCACATATTAATCTAACACGCTGTAGTGGCAACAACATTGACCACATCAGTCAGACCTGCAGCCAATGTGAAACCATGCTTCTCAATTTGACACCGGACCTGAGAACTGTTCTTTACCTTCTGCATCTCACTTAGAAGAAGGAGTAAAAAATGAAATGTATCTAAAGCACCTGGCACATAAAAGGTACCTGACAGAAACTAATTTCCTGCCTCCCTCTGTTCACTATCTTACAAGTGAGAGAGTACAGGAAAAGGAAAAACAAAAGAACACTATGATAAAATCGAAGACCAATCCACCACTGTTTGGGTCTCGAGTCCTCTAGAAGCTCTGTGGCATATTCAAGTTAAAAATGAAGCAGTAATTTTCTGCTCCAGCCCCAGCAGTCTCTTGCATCAGAGCTCGCCTTCATAGGTTCCTCTGAACAACTTAACAGTATAAGCTCAACACAAGTCCTTCACAAACGTTCCTTCCAGCTCTTTCACAGGAACTATAATTTTGTGACCAACCAAAGTGCACAGTAAATCAAAAATAATTCCATCACTTGGAGAAAAAGACAGCGGAGTGTAAATCTGCTAATAGAGACTCCCCCTCTACTGGAAAGTGCATGGTAAGCTACAGGACCTACTAAGGTGTTTTTCTATTTCCCCCACGGGATGCAAATATTATATATGAAATAAAATCTATAAAAACAATTTAAAATATTTACCTGCCTAAACTTTCTTCAGAGGCCTTATAAAGCACATCAAATAATCTTAACTTGAGTCAGTCCCCAGATCACTGCTGTAGGCCACAAGCACTTATGGGTGCTTAACTCCCTCAAACGACCACACAGCTCAGGGGTGACTACAGTAGGGAAATAGGTCTAGCTAAGCACACAGCGTCCCAGAAGCACACAGGGGACGGGAACGATGACACCTATTTACTAGCAAGAAACAGAACAAAAGAGTGGTTAAGGTGCACCCAAACAGGCCCAGATGCAGCCAGCGAGGAACCTGAGTCTCTCTCTCTCAGGTTGTCTACCTCTCTTTGTGGAAGTTGTGTATCACCAGCAATGCCCCACAAAGGTGAGGAAACACATTTCCCATCCCTAACACGCCATGTCTAATATGTTTCCATTAGAAGAGGTAACCAGGCAGCCACTCCAACCATCCTGCCCCCAGAATCCCTGGAGGCAGAGAAATTGCAGTGCCTGCCTAAAGAAGGTCAGCACATAGAATCAGCTGGCCGGAGATGTTTTTCCTCCCTAATAAAACTCTGCTTGTAAACTTGACAAGCAGGCGCATGCTACATTTGTTTACATCAATTATCAAAATACAGAACCCTCCAGTAAGAAGGTCCTAATTGTTGAACTCAAGTGTACAGACAGAAAACACATTTGTCACCGAAGCAGGATTTAAATAAAGTCCATCACATCATTTGGGCCCTGACGTTGATTTGAAATATTTTCGACCGGGCGCGGTGGCTCAAGCCTGTAATCCCAGCACTTTGGGAGGCCGAGACGGGCGGATCATGAGGTCAGGAGATCGAGACCATCCTGGCTAACACGGTGAAACCCCGTCTCTACTAAAAAATACGAAAAACGAGCCGGGCGAGGTGGTGGGCGCCTGTAGTCCCAGCTACTCCGGAGGCTGAGGCCGGAGAATGGCGTAAACCCGGGGGGCGGAGCTTGCAGTGAGCTGAGATCTGGCCACTGCACTCCAGCCCAGGCGACAGAGCGAGACTCCGTCTCAAAAAAAAAAAAAAAAAAAAAAAAATATTTTCAACGATCTACTTTCCACCCGTTCTATCAGCCTCACTTCCTGCCTTTGGCTTCTTACACCCTACACTCCAGCCACAATGAACTAACTATTTCCCTTCAGCTCCAAAGATTCCCATGCCTTCTTCTTTCCTGGATACCTCTGTCCCAATTTTTTCCCTGCAAAAATCCTAACTAATTGTAATTTCCTCTACTCTGTGAAGCCGTCTCCAACTCTAGCTATCACTCCTTTAAAACAAGTCCAAATCTGACCAGTAGTAAGATCTATGTCTATACCTGTCTCTCTCCACCCACCCCTACCACCTGCATGTTTTAAACAATTCCAGATGTGGCACTTTGTTTTACTCAAATGGAACAAGGACCAGTAAAGCAAGGGCTGGTCAGATATATTTCTCTCTGCATTTAACTTCAATACTTTGTGTTTAATGATAATTTCAATATTATATGGGTAGTTTTAATATTAACTTAAATAGGGTTTACATTTTTTTTTTTTCATTTTATTTTAGAACTAGAAAGAGACAGGAGTCTTGCTATGTTGCCCAGGTTGATCTAACTCCTGGACTCAAGTGATCCTCCAGCCTCAGCCTCCCAAAGAACTGGGATTACAGGCATGAGCCACTGCACCTGGCCTAATTTTTTAAAACAATTATTTATAGAAACTATTTTTAGGCAGGCATAATATGTTCAGTGACTTCTCATTCTCAGACATTGTCTTATTGCTAATTTTTCTGTAGCTGCCATTTTCAGATATTATTGCTAATTTCATCTCCAAATTAATCCCTATTACAAAAGAAATTAAGAAAAAACTTTTTATCTATAAAATTTGGGGATTGAGCTATAAAGTATCCTACAGTTTTACAAATTTTCTCCTCTTATAGAGGAGAAATAGGAGGAGTAGGGCCATTTGTGGACTACTTATTAAATCTTATTGCAGAAATAGAACATTACCATGTTTCTCTCCTAAATAACAACCAAATATATATATATATATAATACAATTCAGTCAATAAATGAAATTCAAGGGAAAAAAAGATTTTAGTATTCTTACAATCCATAGAGAACAAAAGCCAAAGAAATTTTTTTTTTTTTTTTCCTGAGACGGAGTTTCACTCTTGTTGCCCAAGCTGGGGTGCAACGATGCAATCTCAGGTCACTGCAACCTGCAACTCCCGGGTTTAAGAGATTCTCTTGCTTCAGCCTCCAGAGTAGCTGGGATTACAGGCATGCGCCACTGTGCCTGGCTAATTTTGTATTTTTAGTAGTGATGGGGTTTCTCCATGTTGGTCAGGCTGGTCTCGAACTCCTGACCTCAGGTGATCAACCCACCTCGGCCTCCCAAAGTGCTGGGATTAAAGGGGTGGGCCACCGCGCCCAGCCCAAAGAAAATCTGATTATCTATTTAGATCAACTAAATATACATTTTTTAGTAAATCTGCATGGATAAGAAAATTCTTAGCCAGAAAGAAAGACTATTTTTGCCACAGAAAGTAACCATCTATCACAAATTAAGTTTAACATACATTTTTAATAAACAAAAATAATTTCAAAAGAAAAAATAGGCAATATTTTAAGCAGGGCTGCATGGCCATGAGTCCTCCTGATCTCAGACAGAAACACACTGCCCTCCCTGTGCCTCCAGCACACGCACAGCCTATATAACCAAGAGAAACTGAGTCATAAGGTGGCGAGGTCATTGACTTGCTGACTCTTATCTGAAGGAATGTCTCCTTTCTGCGCAGACACAGGTCTCATGAAAGCACAGATTAACAAGGATATAAAGCTAAGACATGAGGTTTCAGAGCAGCACAAACATTTTCATGGCATTAGGACAACTTATCCCGGAAGAATGCCGTGCACTAGGAATTATGCCCACACCTTCATTCCTGCTAGGGGAGGGGAGCCCTGGAGCCCCCTCTCCCAGAAGCAGAAAACCACGATAGACCCTTCCACAATACTCAGCTCCTGTGGCTCCTTTCACCCTGGCCAAGAGAGCTCAGGACGTTGGTGTCATGCTAAGGCCCTGGTGCCATCACTTAAATGGCCGCATGAAAGGCAGGTCAGAACCCTGTTCCTGTCATGTCCCAGGAGTTAAAATAAGCCTGCTGGGAATGCCTACCAGTGATCTACCACTGATTTTTCAAGGGGGAATTAAAGTAAATAGCATGTTTCATATGGGCCTCTGGAACAGTTTTTTACTTCCTTGCTATAACTCACAATCATTAAAGAAAGGCAGTGATACTGCTACTTACACCTCTAAATGGAGGGATATGTGGTCCCAGTTCCATCTTCTGCTGGGAGTGTGCCTGAGATCGCCCTTTGCTTTGTAGCTCCGTGGCCCCATCAAACTAGGGTCACCCTGCACTACTAATTTCTACCAGTCAGTCACAGGGAGCGCTGGAGATCCATGGGGTGGACGCATTACCTTAGGAGGCTTAAACTCCAAGCCAACCTCAGTGCTGTGTATGTAATACATATACTTTCTAAACACCAGATACAACCTGGCTGTGTGGATCTGATATTTTCTTCACCCACAGCATTTCACAGAATCCTATAGGCAATCAGTCACAAAGCCAGCTGCCTTCTAACATCACGCACTGTGACCAAAATGGGAAAATGACACACCTTTGTCAACACAGCCACCTTTTAAAAATGCTTCTACCAGCTGTTCACAGATGGCTCCTCCAGCAGACTCTTCATAGCTACTCGGCTGCCACATGGGCCATGCCATACACATGAAGGCTCAGCCCACCCAGAGAGGACATCAAAAAGTGCTAAGGGATCCACGGTCATATGCGGGCACCCCATTAAAACAACCTGGGGAAACCACTCAAGCCTACTACAGGTATTCTTACAGGGGGACAGCTTCCAAAGGCAGCCAGCAGACGAGTAGCTGTTTCCCCACAATGGCCACAGCAGGTAGAGGCTTTTGGAGACATCCATGAAATAAAACCCTGCAAGCCCAGGCACCAGCCGTGTGCTCGGAACAAGGCCAGGAGTCAGTCCCTGGGGAACTGGGGAGGTCTGTAGGCAGGCCGGCAACCCTACCCCCTGCCCAGGTAATTGCAGTCAGACAGCGTTTCTGCAGCCCAGCCCAGAGGCTGGAAAGATGCCCCCTGGCTGCAGCTCACACCAGCCACTCCCAGCGTCTCAGTCCCCATGGAGGCTGCCTAGGCTACCGAAGGGATGGAAGCTTGCAGCTGAAGGCCTGGTATGAAACTAGTACTCTCAAACTCCATCCTTAACATCCTTGTTGCTTTGCCTCCTCCCTGGTGGGGAACTGATCTTTCCTCTGAAGAGCACTGACCCAGCAAGCCACCTCCATTTGCTCTGTCCCTGGCAAGAGATCCTTGGACAACAAGCCTAGGACCAGAGATAGAACTCCCAAGGCCCTTCTTCTAGCCAGACCATAGCCCTTTCCACTGCCTTTTCACTCCTTTCCCTGGAGGGCAACTTATAGGACTTGCTAATAGCCAATTTGGAAATTTTACATCACAAAATCACAAGACTCCACCCACAATGGTTCCAAGTCCCCAAGCCCACTGTTGGGTATATATCAACTTCAGTGCAATTTATCATTCAAATTAGTCTTTTTGCCACATTTAAGCTGGACTGTACCACCAACAAAAGTGACTTGGAGCTGGCAGCAGTCTTCATTTCAGTTAGGAGAGAGGCAGCTCCCTCCCTGCTTTAGAAAACCAAATTGTTTTGCCTCTAGCTACATAATTGCTCCTGAGGACTAGGGCATAATAAAGGATATTTTTAGGCCAGGCATGGTGGCTCATGCCTGTAATCCTAGCACTTTGGGACACCGAAGTAGGTGGATCACTTGAGGTCAGGAGTTCGAGACCACCCTGGCCAACATCCCGTCTCTACTAACAATACAAAAAAAAAAAAAAAAAATTGGCCAGGCGCGGTGGCTTACACCTGTAATCCCAGCACTTTGGGAGGCCGAGGCGTGTGGATCACGAGATCACGAGATTGAGACCATCTCAGCTAACACGGTGAAACCCCATTTCTACTAAAAATACAAAAAAAATTAGCTGGGCGTGGTGGCGGGTGCCTGCTAGTCCCAGCTACTCGGGAGGCTGAGGCAGGAGAATGGCATGAACCTGGGAGGCGGAGCTTGCAGTGAGCTGAGATCGTGCCACTGCACTCCAGCCTGGGCAACAGAGCGGAGACTCCGTCTCAAAAAAAAATTATCTGGATGAGGTAGTGTATGCCTATAATCGTAACTTCTCGGGAGGCTGAGGTGGGAGGATTGCTTGACTCCAGGAGGTAGAGGTTGCAGTGAGCTGAGACTGCACCATTGCACACTCCAGCCTGGGTGTGCAAGACTCAGCCTCAAAAAAAAGGAAAAAAAAAGTTCTTAAATAATCTTTTCATTTCCCAAGAAACATGTTCTATTTACCACTTTCAATCCTCAGTTACATCTAACCTGCCTGTAAAACACAACACCCTGGCATGGAGTCCACCTTTATAAGCCTAAAATCATTCTTTACCATGAGTCTGCAACAAAAAACAACTAAAAGGTTTCTTCCCTTGTGAAACTCTGAAAAGATGTTTTGTTTCATTACAGAAAAAGCTCAAAAGAATTTGGGTTGGAGGACAAAGAAAAATATCAAATATAATTTTAAGCACAGTTTAAACATTCTGTTTTAAATATTTAATTTTTGTTTGTTAAAGCCAGTAAAAATACGGTGGAAAGAAACCAGGTCTGTGGTTCCCAAACACCTCCGGGGCAGTAGTTCCAATTTCACCTGGGGCACTTGTTCAAAAACAGATATCCAAGCCCCACACCCAGAGACTCTGACTTGGAAAATCCAGGGTGGGGCCCAGGAATCTCTAGTATTTTAAAGTACCCCAAATAATTTCAGGATAAAACTAAATGTAGAAAACAATTACTAAGTAAATAGGCATTTAAATGCTGGTGTTTAGTCCTAATCTAGTCTCAGTATAGTCCCAAGGGTCACAAGGGCACATTTTAGAGTCCTGCTTACCGGAGGCCCTGCCTTGGAGCTCACTGAGGTCTGAGGAAAGGCCCAGTATTTTTTCGAAGGGCATTCCAGGTAAATTTGGGAACCATTAGGGTGGGAAAATGCTCTTTACTTGAGGCAAACTGAGTTTTGGTCACAGCTTTACAAGAAACTAAGTCTATGATCCTCACAAAGACCCAGGCATCTCCTGTCCACAGTGGCACAAATCACTTCTAGGTTTTGTCATAGCTGACATAAACCCCGGTACAATTAAGGTGCATTAGAAGAAGGCAAGCTCTCCCAGCAAGAACACAATTGGACAAAGGAAATCAGTGAATACAGCAGCACATAACACTTTACGATGAGCTTTGCTTTGGGTGGATGACAAAAAAAGGCTGGAATTGATACGATCAACAAAAGCTACTTAAATGTTACGGGCACTGTGATCGATGACACCACTGACCTCATAGTTCTTCTGATCTACATTAGAAATACATAAATATATACATTAATATATATAGCAACTCTGATAAAAACCTGGAAATAAAACAATTTAAAACTCTTTAAACCAAAACGTCTTGCTTTTACTTGGGTTAATTTAGCCATAAAGAAAATGATACAGATCTTAATTAAGAGGTTTGTAAAGTACTTAAGTTTGTCATTTTGTTGACATTTAAATGTAATTTCCTCTGAAAACTATTCTTAGGTATCAACTAACTAAACTGAACTGTTGGTTTAGATTATTGTACTACCAGATAAGATAAAATTTGAGATAATTTACTGGAGAGCAACCCAGTCATTTAGGAGTCTATGCTGTTTTAACACTTACCCCTGAGGCTGTAGGTTGTGTTGTGGGGGAAGTATTTTTGCTGCAATCATCTGAGTTAGAAGAGGTGGAAGTTGGAGTCATGGGAATGGAATTATTGCTATTACCTGCAACAGCCAAAATTAACCTTATAAATACACATATGCTCTACTGTTAAGGTTGGCAAATACTTTACAGTCAAATGTCATTTTAGTCTATTTACCAGAGCAAGTCTTTGATTTATTTATGTTCTTAGGTTTTCGTTTCCTGGTTTGAATTCCCTCTTTCTTCATAGCAAGTGGTCTGGGCACCTAAAAAATTTTCACATAGGCCATAAATTTAATATTATATTGAAGAAAAATCAAAGACCCAACATTGGTACTAAAAGCCCTCATTTAAAAGAATTTGGCAGCCGGGCGCACTGGCTCATGCCTGTAATCCCAGCACTTTCAGAGGCCGAAGCAGGCGGATCACCTGAGGTCAGGAGTTCAAAACTAGCCTGGCCAACATGGCGAAACCCTGTGTCTACTAAATATACAAAAATTAGCCAGGCACAGTGGCAGGCACCTGTAATCCCAGCTACTTGGGAGGCTGAGGCAGGAGAATCACTTGAACCCAGGAGGTGGAGGTTGCAGTGAGCCGAGATAGCACCACTGCACTCCAGCCTGGGCAACAAGAGTTAGACTCCATCTCAAAACAAGAAAAAGAAACAAGAAAAAAAAAGAACTTGGCATAAATTTCAATCCAATTTTTATACACACTCAAGAGATCCCACGTGCACAAAGACTACACTTTCCTCATCAAATGCAGAGATTCCTTCAGAAAGAATGAGATGATTTGTCAAGGAGAATTTAATTCCTTCAACTTAATGTTTATTGTTTGAAATGAGTAGCTATTCATTGAATAAGAATTATTTAAAAGAGATCATGTATTTCCTTCCTCCTACAGATGCAAGGTTATTTTTCTATTTTTTAAGATTGAGGTGTTTATAATGCTTTGTGCAATCCTTTAAAATGAACTATGAAATATTTCAAACTGTAACTATTCAATGCATTATTCCTTTGCATAAATGTCTGATTACATTCAAAATTTTTAAGAGATATAGACCAGTGATTGTGCATTTTTGATTGATTTCCTTAACTGTGCAGTTTTAAAAATGGTTACCACCATATTACCCATTCTAAAATACACATTTTTCACATTTTTGCATTTTGAAAACTGGAATGTGTCTTAAATGAACGTTTGCAATAGTTCAATTGGTGGCATTTTTTGTTTCCTACTTGTGCATAAGATAATATTTCATATTATAATTAAAAGCACCTTCGATTCAATAAAGTAAATATATTCAGTATGTACACTGTAATAAATCAGATGCATTCAAATTTTTCACTTGAGTATCTTTCATTTGCTGATTTTTTGTAACTGAAATCACATACAAACCAGACACTAAATGTATATATAAGTGAGCAGAATACATGGCATACCCCATGGAGTTTCATGTAGAGTCCACAAGCATTGCACACAGGTTCACCCTCCGCGTTTCTGCGCCATAAGGTGGTAGTTGTGGTGTGACAGTTGGCACAGGACAATCCAAGCCGCCGTGATGAAGGCTACAAACAGTACAAGAACATAAGCGGAAAAACATAAGTGACATATATATGTATATATATATATATGCTACATACATACATTAAGGTATTTTGTCCCTGTCATCAACAAGCATGTATCTGTTTTATTATAAATGAAATGGTCCTTAAGAAAAAAAATTGCAGTGTACTTAGACTGACTTTTCTGGACCAAGAAATCTGAGGTCTGCATAGTGTGCTAGACCCTATAGATTTGATTTACTCCTCCAGCTACCCTGTCTCCATGGATTCAAGAATACCAGGGAGCAGTCATATAGTTGGCCAACAACTTCATGCAAAGCTTTTACCAGCGTTCTAACAAGGAGAGTTTCACCCACGGTTTCTTCTCCAATTTAGAGTTTCCCAGATACTACTGGTATCTTTTTTAGGGGAATTAAAAGATTTTCTAAAAGTTGGCCAAATAGAGTTATATTCAAAACACACCGGAAGTAACAACACAGGTAGACATCAACATGAGAGTGCCCCACCTCCCCCCCAGCCCGCCCCCTACCGTGGACAGCAGTTGGCGGTGCACTATCACAGGTCTGAGATTTAAGTCATGAAATGCAATCACAAGCCACTTGCCAATGTGCTAAATGTCTCTGGGCAGTCTCCACTTCCCCTGAAAACTGGAGATCATCAGGTCTGTTTCTCAGATATACGTAAAGGAGTAAACCAGAAACTTTGAAAGGGCCTTTGAAAGTAGATTAATGGAAACTTTGAAAGTACATTAATGGAAATGGATTTCAGAAGAGGGGTAAATGTTTTGTAGAAAAAAAAAAAAAAGAAATATATTTGAGCACATTCCATAATTACCATCATGATTGCCTGCTGCCTGTATTTTTGTTTTATCTATTTTACAAAAGATACAAGCAAATTTTATGGCATCATCTTAATGCTGCCATTGTCTTAGATGCAGTGATACTAATGTATTTGCCCTATCAGTATTATTCTCAACTTTTGTTCATACAAAGGGTTAATTGGTATTACCAGAAAAGGTAAAAGGCCACCTGTCTGCCACTGTCACTCCCATTTCCATGTTTTCTTTATGCCCACAACATCCTTAAAGGGAATTTATTATCTCTGGATTACTACATGTTAATTATAAGGGATGGGAGTTTAAGCTAATATAATTTCCTACCCAGAACAGCAAAATATAAAACTTGTTTTTAAGTTGCCAAGCTTAAATTTCCTTTTAAATGCTGTAAATTACTATAAAAATTGTGACACAGCTTCAGTTAAAAAAAAAAAAAAAAAAGGAAGGATACAGAGAAGATTAGCATGGCCCCAGCACAAGAATGACACCCAAATTCGTGAAGCTTTCCATATTAAAAAAAATTAATTAGAGAAAGATTCGGGACCAAACTAAGTTGAAAATTACAAAATTTGCAAAGTTAAGAAAAATCAATTGTAAAGAATGAAGAAGAGAAATATAAATTGAATATGTATGGAATATTCACAGATTACAGGACAGAGACTTCCAAAACTTTTGCTGGCAAATTTAAAAGATGAAATTAAAATTTGCATTTATGATTCACATCCTGTTGCATTACTTGGCATCACTCTTTACAGATAAGTTATAAACACAAAGAGACACTGGCAAACGTTTTAGCACTACAACATTTCTAAGAAGTCAGCGGTAAGAATCAATTTGCCTTTAGCTGAAATGAGTATGCTTGGCTCACAGGAGAGCTACCTGGGAAACTGCTTTGCTAAAATCACAACATATTAACAAAACTTTACACATCCAGGCTCTTCTTTTTTCTTTGCGGTTAAAAGAAAATAATTTTTTAGGAAAGGGTTCCTTTCTCTTCATAAATGTGAAATTAGTAAACGAGGGACAGGAAGGTTCACTTTATAAACCAGTCATTTATGACAGTTTCCAGTGGAATTTGGAGCCAATGTGAAGCAAACTTGTTATCAGAATTTGCCATTACAACAAAGGACTTTATGACTGTCAACTGCAGATCATAAGTGAAGCCAGTCCTCATAAACATGTGAAATGCAGGTGAATGGGTTATAAAAGTTCCTTGTAACAAGTGATCTCAGTCATACTCCTCACTGACAAAGAATTCAAGTTACACCATAAATCTCTTATTTTGCAATGTATTGCAAGTTCAGATTCACAGTGATTGGTTCTATACTGCTGGCTAAACAAACTTGAGTTCAACATTCTGTTTCTGAGAACTAAGCCAGATCCATCAAAACCATAAATAAGAAGCCCACAAGGAGACCTCATTGATAGTGACACACCCTTCAATTGGTATCATTTATAACCCATTTACAAAGCATATTTGCTGACCTTGGTTATGGCCAAGACACCTGCTAAGCACAAAGAAAATTAATTGATTCAGAAATGCTAAAAACTGTTCTTTTTTTTTTTTCTTCTAAGTTATTTCTACTGGTACATGCACAAAACAAATGGCACTATCTAAATATGTTACTAGATCAAATTTATAATGCAGCTGGAACCTAAATGGCTACTCTTCCACCAAATTTTTGCTCAATCTCTAGAAAATGTTACCTTTGAGAGTTCAGTTAGTACTCAGCTCAATGTGCCTTTCCAGAAAAATAAATCAGTTTCATTGTTCGTGTGTTGTCTATTATATGAACACAAGGAACTTCTGTGGGATATTTTCCACTTACTACTTTTTCTTCTTTAGTATGATGCATTTAAGAAAAAATGAAACTCACAGAGAGTCACACAATGCAGTTAAAATTTCTTTAAAGAAAATTTTAAGCTGTGGGAGGTTGTGACGAGTGTAAGGCATATACATTCATTAAATTAACCTCGGCCACTTTATTTTAAATGCATTAAAACAAAACCAACCATAAAACTAATTGCTTCTCTTTAAGGCGTCAGACTTACATTGTGATGTAATTTCACTCTAATCTATTTAACACAAACAACATGTGTAGCATTTGTTCCTGCTAATTAGAGTATAACAAATAAATTACTGGGATACTTAAGACGTCTGGCATCTAACTGTAACATATTTAGCTTTAAAGGGTTATTAGATTATGAGTACTTCGCTAAACAAATGTTAGCCTTACAATGGGGCTGGTGAAAGCTTTCCTTTATTTTCTCTAACCATTACAGCGGTAAATACTCTCTCCGGCTAAGAAGCACACATAACAATGACAATACAAGATTAATCCCTGAAATCAGGATTCCCTTACTTTAAAACAAGGTGGCCGGGCGCGGTGGCTCACGCCCTTAATCCCAGCACTTCGGGAGGCCGAGGCGGGCGGATCACCTGAAGTCGGGAGTTCGAAATCAGCCTGACCTACATGGAGAAACCCTGTCTCTACTAAAAATACAAAAAAATTAGCTGGGTGTGGTGGCGCATGCCAGTAATCCCAGCTACTCGGGAGGCTGAGGCAGGAGAATCGCTTGAACCCTGGAGGCGGAGGCTGCAGTGAGCCGAGATCACGCCACTGCACTCCAGCCTGGACAACAAGAGTGAAACTCCGTCTCAAAAATAAATAAATAGATAAAAAGTACTACGTGTGTGCGAATTGGTGAAAATGCTCAACTTAAGAACATACACACCACACGTTTTCTCAAGTTCTACGAGGTTCTCTGATTTCGAAATAACAAAAGTTAGAGCAAATAAATTTTCACTAGGTTCAAGGGCAATCCAAGATACGGAATTTGGGGATACACCTGAGGATAAGAAGTAGAAGTGACGAAGAAGGTGGAAAGGACAAAGTAAAAGGCACCCAAAAGAATGTGGCTGTGAGGAGGCGAGAGGGTGGGTGGATTTCTGGCATATTCTATTCGGGGGGTTGGATGGTATAAGTGAGCATGGTTTTTCAAGGATAAAATCTAAACCATACACAGTGAAAAAAGTCTTCCTTCGCCCAGTCTCGGTAGGTCTGTTTTTCTCCTCGGGTTACCATCACCAATTTTTTGCCTATCTTACCAGAATTATTACAGTGCTTTGGCAAGTACACCTAGAGATATATAGTTTTTTTTTTCTTTTTTTGCTTGAAACATGGTAACATTTTGCACCTTCCTTTTTTGTTTGTTTTTGTTTTTGTCATTTAGGAACGTCATTCCCTGCGCGTAAATATGTGGAAAGGCTATCTTGGCTTCCCAGACGCCGGTTTCGGGGTAACCTCCACTTGGGCGCCAGCGGGTGGGCGTTGGAACAGCCGGGACAGGATGGTACCGCTGGGTCCCAGCTCGGGTGGGACCGGGGCAGCCGCACCTGTCCCCAGGGAGGGGGACGCCGGAGGCAGGCAGAGCCAGGGCGGGGCGGGCAGGGCCAGGAGAGCCCGGGGCCCGGCCGCGAGCCAGGGGCAGGGCGGGTCACACTCACCACGCGCTTCTGCGGCTTGATGAGGGGCCGGCTGAGGCCGTTCATCTTGCTGTAGAGCCCGCAGGCGTTGCACAGGTAGTGGCCGGTGCCGTCCCGCCGCCACAGCGGCGTCTGGATGGAGCCGCAGTTCACGCACTCGCGACTCTCGGACAGGTCCTCCAGCAGGTCTGCGGCGACAGCGGGGCGAGAGGGCGCGTGAGGCCGCCCCTGACCCGTCCCTCCCCGCGTCACCCAGGGCACCCCGGCCCCCAGCCCGGGTGCCCGGCTTCCCTGCCCGCACCCTTCCCGGCTGCGCTTTTCTCCTTGGCCGCAAAGCCAGGAGCAGGGTTTTTATTTCGTCACTATCGATCCGCTGACCATTTGTCCAATACTTCTGCACACCCGGGGCGCCCCAGTAGAGACCCCGGGAAAGAGACAGTGCTGGAAGCAGAGGACGTCAGAGTCCGAGATGAGCGGTGGGGAGGAGGTCGCTTGAGTCCCCTGATCCCTACTCTCAGGCTGTCCCCGAGCTTTTAAAGACTAAAATCCATCATCATTACAGTACGTCGTTGCCAAACCCGAGCAAGCCACACAGCAATACTGACCACTGAGCCCCGCTGCAACCCACAAATATCCGGGGACAGACCGAAGCTGCCTCATTAATTTTTATCTCAAGTAATTTTAAAAAGTATTTTCTACATCTGCCACCGGTCCATATGTGCCTCTTCTCCAATTAAAGATACACAAGTGAAATTAAAAGTACTATTCTTAGGCACCTAC
The DNA here is from genome assembly GCF_007565055.1 of Rhinopithecus roxellana. NCBI lineage: Eukaryota > Metazoa > Chordata > Mammalia > Primates > Cercopithecidae > Rhinopithecus > Rhinopithecus roxellana. The sequence goes on along the minus strand of NC_044569.1, from coordinate 1,539,598 downwards.
GTTAGTTAGAAACTAGAAATGAGAAAATTACTCTCATCTTTTCAGGGGGAAAATGCACTAACATTAAACACAGAGTTTATTTTCATGCCACAAAGATCAAATGCTAAAATCCCCTGATTTAGAAGTGGGTCCAACTGCTTCTATCCGCAAAATTTTGATAAAAGGTTGACACCTTACTGATTAAGAAAATTACCAAGACCTTCCCAGTGATCATTTTGAGTTATACAATCTATTTAAAATGCGTTTATTTTACATAATTTTATTATTATTATTCTTTGGTTAGTTTTCAGAATTCACAATAACCTAAACCTGCTAATAAAACAAATCTTAATTAAGAGTAAATGTAACATTTATTACTTCTCAAGAAGGTTAAATATGGAAGAATAAATGTCTCTAAAAACGAGATAGGTACTTATAAGTATAGACCAAAAAAAAAAAAAAATGTATAGACCACCATTTAAGGTTCTTTAGATTATAGAAGGTTTAAATGTTCTAGTTTTGCATTATTGAAGAAGCATTTCTGCATCACTTTTTAAAGTAAATAAACATCACACTTTAGAGTTTTAGCTGAAGATTGTGTGCTGGTGAACCTTTTCATTCTTTCTCATCCCCTTGCAGTTTATTGCTTGTGTCTACCATCAACTGTGGGGTAACGATATTTAAATATGACTTTAGCATAAAAACTCTTTAATTCCATTAATACTATTTACAAAACAAGTCTCCTTTCTCCTTTCTTATTAAGTTTTAAAGAAACTAGCATCCTACACAGCCCGAGTTCAAAGTTGTCATGGGGATACTGCAACTCACAACAGATCACAAAGATTTATTCTTCTCTGCTCTAAAAGCCACTATTGACTATGGTAATCAGTAAAATACTCAGGACTTCAAGGACACTGAAGTTAAACAAGGTATTTGTCTTTGTTGTTGACTTTAAAATGTTACCTATCAGAGCCCCTCTGGATACAGGAGTGGGGCATTCCCTGGAAAACCCAGTCCTCTGCCTGGGAACAATAAGAATCCCAATACAAGACAGCGTGAACTCCCCAGGTAGAACTATTTAGTCATCTGAAAACCCAAAGACAAAATTTAATTAAAAGTCCACTTTGAATAAATAATAAATACAATCTAGGAAGTTTGCTTATTTTTAGTTAAATAAAATCTCTCTCATTCCCTCCCAACCTCTTTCCCAAACCCACCAGGCAGCTATAATCCTCTAAATGACTAAAAACGAAAAAAAAAAAAAATGCTGTCTGTATATCTGATTGTGCTGGAGGCTTGCTCACCAAGTTCCCCCTTTTCAACTCACCATTTCTCTCCTAACATGGCTGTTTGGGGTGCCCTTGGGGAGTGACAGATTCAGGGCAGAAGGGCACCACCACCTGTCTTTCTGTGTGTGGCACCAAGACACAGGGACTCAAACACTGTTCTGCAGGAGCTTAGGAGGGTGTAGGATCCAGGAAATAAAGGGGTGTGAGAACTCTGAGCTCACCCCAGAGTAAGCTCATCCCATCTACCCAGTCAGCAAGAGATGCATAGCATGGGTTCCAGAAGCCTCCAGATTGTGCGGGTTGATCAAGTTCAGCACTCGGGTTTTAGCTCTGGTGTTTAAAGTGTCTGCCTCCAAAAACAGTTTGTTTAAAAAAAAAAAAAAATCTAAGAAACAGGAAATCTAGCTAGGAAGCTGGCCCCAGAGTACCTGTGAGGACAAGCAAAGTTAGGGTCACTCACTCCCCACCCTTCACCCCAATACTGGCTTGGTCCCAGTCACTTCCTGATTTCCTAACAGACTCTATGCAAAAGCTGGGTGTTCCCAAATCCCTTCCCATTTTTTTAAACATACTTTTAAAAAAATGCTTAAAAAATAACAAATCTTCTAGGTCTACAGAAAATTTCTCTAACTGTGGTGTGCCCAGAAGATGAAAAAATTAGGAAAAGTATAGGCTAAATTTAAAACAAAAAGGAACATATTAACTTGCCCACAACTGCCCCATACTGCCTCTAAAGGGATTTCTCATACAGAACCAGTTATTGTAAACATCTAAAGACTCTCTCAGCCATATGAAATGCTGGAAGATTGGAGGAAAGGAACCTGGAGATCAAGCTAAGGTGTGTCAAGAAATAGGCAGAGTTGCAGGCGCTGGCTCAAGCTGCAGCTAGCCCTCACCCAACTCACACACCCTTGCACATTCCCTATGAACTCCCCGACTGACAAAATAAGTTTCACACCCAACCATTGCCTCTTTAGAGATTCCCAGTCTCTCCATCTCTCTGCTCCTGGGAGCCAAACATGGGTCCCTATGCAGCGGTAAGGAAGAGAGCCCTCGACTCTCAAGTCCCAAGTCAACAGTGCAAATCTCAACAGGGTCCCCGATCCCATTCCACACATGGAAATATGGTCTCCAGGGCCAGCTTTGCAGCAGAAGCAAAAAGAGGGAATTTCGCTGGGCGTGGTGGCTCACGCCTATAGGCCCAGCACTTTGGGAGGCCGAGGCGGGTGGATCACCTGAAGTCAAGAGTTCAAAACCAGCCTGACCAATATGGCAAAAACTACTAAAAATACAAAAATTAGGTGTGGCGGCACGTTCCTGTAATCCCAGCTACTTGGAAGGCTGAGGCAGAAGAATCACTTGAACCCGGGAGGTGGAGGTTACAGTGACCACTGCACTCTAGACTGGGTGACAGAGCAAAACTAAAAAGAAGGAATTTTGAGACCAAGTCTTGCAGCACTTGGAAGAAGACAGAAAGAACTTAGGTTATCAGGGAGCTGTTCAAATTTGTTCCTTCACTTTCAGACCACTTGCATTTCCAGGGTGTCTTTTGCAGACAAGGTTGGGAATGTCCCATTTTATCCTAAGGAATCCTGGCCCCTAGAAGGACTGACTTGCTGTCCCTAAAGGCAGCATCGAGGCTCCCACGAGAAGCAGAGACCTGGGATACACAAGACACTGGGGTAGGACTGTTTGGATTAATGTGCCTTCCTCCACTCTGCCACCTCTGTGACTCAAGGGGCCTCCCCCACACCTCCCCTCAAACAAACAACAATAAAAAAAAGGTGTTGTTTCCTTAGAAAGATTATCAAACAGGTGAAATATATAGTAAGAGAAGCCAGTTGAAAGCACCAAAGACGCAGAATGCTGCATCTGAGAAAAGCAGCCTAACAGGGCTCACACACTCCTGTGCTGGAGTAAACAAAACACTTTTCAAAACGAGGTATTTCCAGGTATTTTTGACAATAGCGTTTTCACGGTTTACCCCCTAATGGCTCCCAGACACAGGAATTAAGAGTATGAGTCAAACTGGAAACTGAAAAACTGGTGGGCTAAACTTCGAAGGGAGAATAGGTGCCCCAGCTCCAGGATGCCTGAGTTACAGCCTGGCCATGTGAGCAGCAGTCCCAGACTAGGGCCCAGCTGATGCCAAGCAAAAGGGCCTATCCACCAGCTCTCCTTCAGCATAAAGTCACAAGTCTGACCACTCCAGGTGCCCTCTCATCTTTTCTTTCCCTCTCTCCCTTGTGGGAGAGAAGACGCCAACCAGCTTCCCTAGGAACATCTAAGTTCTTCTGTTGTGCTTTTCTAAATACCCTTCTCTAGGAAAACACAAACACACACCCTTTGGAGAGTTAAACTGGGTGAGTCTGCAAGTGCTTGTGTGTTTGGGGGTGGATCAAGTGTCCGCCACTCTCCCAGACTTACTCCCATCGTGGAATCTCTTCCACTCACCCAAAGTAGGGTCTGCGATGGGGCTCAAGCGCTCTTAGCTCCCTCCCAGCCTCGTTTTTCCCCAATAGCAGAGGCCATTCACTACTCATCAAGGCCCTGAGCTTCTCCAAGGCACAAAGGTACAGATGTGCATTTAGTCTCTTCCGTGGAAAGGAACTTGGCACAAGAGAATCGCCTCAGCGCTACCAGACTCTCGTCACCCAGCCACAGGCCTGCAAATCCTTCCTGGGACCAGGCCGACCTCCGTGCACCCGGACGAGAAAGTCCTGAAAACAGGGCCTCAAAGTCCTGAAAACAGAGTGGAGTAGCTGCTCCACGTCCCCCGTGCGCCCCAGCGCTTTGGACCCGCAACTTGACCCTGAGGCGCGACCCTTACCTGCACTGGGGCCCCGGGGCACCGGGAGTGGGGCTCCGGCGCGGCTCTGCAGGCTGTGCAGCACCGGGGTCTCGAAGGGTCCTGCAGGCCAAGCGGGTGTCAGTGGCGCCCCCACGTAGGGCGAGTAGGGACTCGGATGATGGTGATGGTGGTGGTGGTGGTGATGGTACGTCCCGTTCAGCGGCCGTGCCGCCGACAGCGAGCTGTACTGGGGCTCGCGGCCGCCCATGGCCGCCAGGCTGCTGCCGCCGCCGCTCACGCCTCCCGCGCCCCCACTACCCGCGGCCGCGTAGCCTCCCGGCTCCCGCGCGGCGCCGTTGGCCATGGGCGGGCTGGGCGAGTAAGGGAAGCGCGCCGAGACGTGCGCCGCGGCCGAGCCAGCGCCGCCAGGCCCAGCGGCCCCACCGCCAGCCGCTCCGCCTCCGCCGCCGTACGGGGGGCTGTCGGCCGAGGCCTGGGGCCAGCCGGGGTGCGCGCCCGCGCCGCCCGCGTGGTTGGCTGGCCCACTGCCCGACCCCTGCAGGTGGTACGGTAGGCCGGGCAGCATGGAACCCACACGAGTGGTGGGCACGTAGACCGGGGAGCTGGCCGCCGCCGCGGCTGCTGCCGCCGCGGCCGCAGAGTGCACGAAGCCGCCGGGCGCGCCGTCGTAGGCGGCCGGACCCTGGCTGGAGAGAGCGGCGAGGGTCTGGTACATCTCCTCCGGCTGCTCGGGTGCGAAGGGGCTCAGCTTGGCGCCGCGGCTGGACCACAGCAGCTTGCTGGCGGTCGCGGCTTGGTCGAGGTCAGTGAACAGCAGCAGGTCTTCCCAGCTCGACAGGTTGCCCCCGGGGCCCGCAACCCCAGGCGCCGAAGGTCCGTGGGGAACCCCGAAGGGATGCGAAGCGTATGAGCTGAGCAGCAGCGAGCGGGCCGGGGGTCCAGCCGCTACCTCCGTGTCGAGCTGAGGCGTCCCGCAGTTGCTGGCGCCGCCGGGGCCCCGCTCTCCGCCCCGGGAGCAGGAGGAGGACGAGGAAGAGATGGGGGAAGGCGGCGTGGAGGGGTCCCGCGCTGGAAAGGCTCCGGAGTCGCTGGTGTCCGCACCCGCGGCCCCGAAGCGCTTCGGCAAGCACCAGCCGCCGTCAGTCAAGGCCATCCACGGTCCGGCGCCGCTCCAAGCTGACGTCTAGCTCCTGAGGCGAGGTGGGGGAGACGGGGATGGTAGGAGATAGACGAGTTACCAAGAGCGTAGGCTGCACACTACCTCGCCTCCACTCCTTTATTCTAGTTCAAATGGGATCCACCTCCAATGGGATCTTTGAGAACTCCCATGGCGTGGGGATTAATAAGGGAGAGGGGAAAGGAACCTACGCAGCCGCCACAGGGCCTTGGAAGGGCTGGGATACCAGCCCTCCCTCAAAGGCACCGCTCGGGTCTCCGCGTCCTCCCCGCCCACCCCCTCGGCCGCATCCTTTCTCCGTGCGCGCGCCAGATCCCAGGGGTGATCTGCAGAAGCTGGCTGAGGCTTTCCTTCCGCCCTAAAGTGTCTCCCCCAGGCTGATGACACACAAAAGAATTTAAGTAGATGTGCGTGCTGGCACCGCAGCATCCCGCCTCTCTGCGGATGCCCCTCTCCCGAAATGCCTCGGGGTGAGGGTTCCCCACGGGAAAACCGTTCGCGTAAGGAAGGCAACCTGTCCCCGAAAACGAAACCGCCGCGTTCTCCTATACTGGCTCTCCCAAGCTTCCCGGACTGCGCTGACCAGCCCGAACGCGAGCCCCAGAGAGAAATGCCACTGGGCCCAGAGAAAGTGGGACGCCAGGGCGGGGGCAGCAGTCCAGGTCCTTCCCAGCAGAGGCAGAGCGGGGAGCTCGCGGGGCTGGAATCGCCAGCCCCACCGGCGTCCCCGCGGCGCCGCACACCTTAAGACACGGCCCGCGCCTGTAGCCACCAGCGTGCGCGCTCACGCCGGCCGAGCAGCCCGGCCCACCCCGAGGTCATCCCCAGCAGCAGAAAGGCCGGACCCTCCCGGAATCGGACGTAGCGGGGTGGAGCGGGGAGCAGAGAAAAGGAGGGGGAACGCAAGGGGCTGGGGGCGGGGGGGGGGCGTGAGACTGCCCCAGAGCCGAGGCGACCCCAAAGGGGAGAGCAGGAAGAATGACAGGGAGAATCGGAGGAGTGGGGGAGGGAGGAGAAATGCAGCCGGGCTGGCCTCCTCTAGGCTGCTCTTCCAAATCGCCTCGGCTCATCGGAGATTACCACACTAAAATTAATGCCCACACACAGACCTGGCTAGATAGCAAGAAAGAAGTTTCTCTGCCTGCCTAACTACCGGCTCCCGCCCCTTTGCGCCGAGATAACTCGGAGATAAGGCTGCGCGCAGATAAGCGCTTCGAGGAGAGGAAGAGACTAGAAGTTGGTCCGCGGTGTCCCGGGAGCCTGGGAGCCGCCTCAGCCCGCCCGGAGGGGAGGAGGGAGACTCCCTCGGAGCCGACCGCGGCCTGGAGAGAGCCGGAGCTCCGGAGGCCCAGGGGCCCGCGACGAGTAGGGGTGGAGGGGAGGGAAGGGGGGAGATCGCGCGAGGAGGAAGCAGCCGAACCTCGAGCGGGCGCTGCGCATGGAGAACGGCCGCGGCGGAGGGTGCTCCCAGGCGTGGAGAGAGGCCGAGGGCGCCAGCAGGCGAGCGCGAGTCCGGGGTCTGCGCCGCGCTGCTGGTGAATAAAAAGGAGAGAGGAGGCGCCTCTTACTGCTCTGCCGGAAAACTGCAGCCTGCGCTCCTGATTGGACTCACCGAGCCCTAAACAAACAGCGCTCGCCGAAGGGTGCCAGGCTGTGGGTCGGAACTGCGCTCAGCGAGCAGCTGGGCGCTGGAGGTGAAGAGGAGGAGGAGGGATCTAGGGGAGGAGAGAAAAGAGGGTGGGGAGGGGACGGCGAGGGGGAGGGGAGCGCGCCGCCCAGGCAGACAATGAGCGCCGCGCTGCCTGCGGGCGTGGACTGAGCCGCGAGCCCTGTCCCCGGAGTGGGGGCGAGTCCACCCGGGGGACGCCGAGCCCAGGGACGCTGGGGGAGGGGCGGAGGCCACAGAACGCCTGACCTGGCTGGCGACCCGCACCCACCCAGCGGCTGTGCACCCTCCCGCTCCCGCAGTCGCACACACACACCCACACGAGGGAGGAGGAGGGAGCCTTGGCACGGGAAGAGTTGGCAGTGCACAGCCCCGCGTCGCCGCCGCGGCGGGAGGGGCGCTCCAGCCCCTGGGTCAGCACGCCCCCAGAAGGAGGGGAGAATGTGCTCTGCGCCCCCCCGCCCCCCAACCCGCACCTAGCCCCTTCACAGCAAATGCGCTTTTTGCCCTGCGGTTGTGTGCGACAGACCTTAAACTTTCTCCGACCCTATCTCGCTAGGGATGCTAGGGCTCAGGTCGTGGTGGTTTCGGGAAGCTCACGACAAAATTCCCCAGCTGACCTTTGGGAAATTTAACTCGGGTCGTCCTGTACGGAAAGGTAGTCTATGGGGTGCGCAGAATGGAAAAGGGCTTCCACATAAGTCGTGTTCGAGGACGCTCTCCAACTTTTGATGTCCCGTTTGCACTGAGATTTCCCTGGAGAGTTTCAGGTAAGTCGCAGGTAAGTCACTGCGAAGAGGGGGTGTCACCTTCCCTGGACCCAGAGCTGAATGCTGCTTCCCCACCCCCACGTTCATATACACACCCCCTCTTCGCTCCCTCCAAACAGTTATCACAACTCTGTACAAACTGATACGGTCCCTAGCGGGCAAAGGGACTGGAAATGAACGTCGCGGGGTTATCAGCGCCGATCTGTCAGCGGCGACTCGCGCGGCCGCAGGCTCGTCCGCTGCAGGAGCCGTGATATATGTGTCGCTCCCTTTCGCTCACAGAAAGGATTTCTTCCGACAGACGTGACCCCAGAAGGCTGCCGAGGGAGACTTTAGGACAAAAGGAGTTGTTTTTGTGAGAATGCATTTTTATACTTTCCCCCGCCCGCCCCCCCCCCCTCCGCCCCCGCCAGGTAAATCGAAGTAAATGATTTTCTGAAGGTCGGTCTCCCAGAAAGCATTTGGGCTCTGGTTTTTTGTTTTGTTTTTATTTTCGTGTTTTCCCAGTTAGGGAAGGGAGAGGAGCCTGTGCAGAGTTGAACTGGGGTGGAGAGGTGCGTTGTAAAGTATGGTTTCCAGAGACGGTGAGACCTCGTCGCTAAGCGTTGTTTCCTCTGCATGTAACTGTGAGTTGTGAACTTGTGGCTCCTAGGGGAGCGGGGACAGGGCCTGGCAGTGCGGAGGAGGGGGCGAGGAATTCAGGAAGTTGGAGAGAATTCTTCTTTTTTCATTCTTCGTTGTAAATTGCTTCTAAACGCTTGTGAATTTTAAATTGCTACCGAGAAGGTCCAGAAACCGTTCTCGTCCAATTTAGTCACTTTTATTACAATCCACTTTGCCTCCCCCAATCACTGCGGCGGCTCCCAGTTTCAGCGTGGCCGCATTTTGAAAAGGCTGAACGTAGAAAACTCTGGAATGGAGAGGTTGGCTACTGGAGCAGGATCCAGGGGCTTTAAATTTTAACCTGAGTGCGATTGAATGCGCGACTCCCAGAAGAGATAGCCAGGCGTCCGCCCGGCCGCTCAACCCCCGCCAGGACTCGGAATGCGTTGCTTTTGGTTCTTTTCGTGAGTTCCACCAAATGTTTAAGTGAACTGCGTTCTGCAGAAGCTCAATTGTAAGCAGTGACGGAAATGTGTTGTGGACATTTGATTTCCTTTGATTCCAACGTTTTGAAATAATGGTTCTCAGGCTTGCTATTAAAAGCAATTTTCTAAAAACTCTATCTTATTTGCTAAAAATAAACTCTCTGGCTCAGTTTGTGTCCAGGCTGTGAATGGCCTCCAACGCTGAGCCCCGAGGAGATCGAGCCCTGGCGCGAGCCTGATCTCTGTCCTGTGTGTTTCTTTGTATTTGCAAGTACAAGGATGTCTGCGTGGATATCCCTGGACACTCGATACCCCCCGGGGACCTGCTCTTCCCGCAGCTCCGCAGACGCGGCAGGAGGGCGCGCTGGCCCCGGCGCTGCTGGGACAGAGGTGAGCGGCGGGGTGGACATTGACCGATTCGACAACCTTCGGGCTCTCAGGGCTCGGGAAGGGACCCGGCATTTTACCCTCCAGATTCCCAATCTATTTTTAAAAATAATGTTCAAAACAAATGGGAAAAATAAGTGATTGCTCCTTTTCATGGTCACAGATTGTATTTAGTTTTTCAGACTGGTTTTCCAACCAAACGAGGGAATGGGTAGTGAATGTTGTTGTTGTTGTTTTTATGGGTTGGTTAATTTCAAAATAAAACTGTTTAACTCGTACAGTTGATTCAGACAGAAAACCAGGCTGCCTGACCTCTCCAATGTGCCTTTTCCCCAGTGCATCTTTGGCGCTAGGGACAACTCTGGGGAAGACAAGCATGTTTTCAAAGCCACTCCCATGAGCCCCAGGCCCGCGCGTGGAGCTTCCTGGGCGCGCCCCAGCTGGTCTAGAAGGCCGGCAGATTAGGAAGTTCGGAGGGAAGAGGTGCACCCCAAACTAGGGAGAAACCCAAGAGCTGGGGAGAAGGCACCCACTAGTGTCCAAAGTACACGGACAGCTCTTAGAAGTTCCTGTTTTCTTCGTGGGTATATATATATTTTTTCTTTTCCTTCTTTTTTTTTTTTTCACCCCCGCCTGTCTCCTCTTTCGGGATTTGCTAATCTTGAACGAAACTGTTTCTCTCCGGACTGTTTAGACCCAATGAGCGGCCCCTCCTGGGCGAGTCGTTCCCCCTTACCCTCACAGAGGGCTGGCTCCCGGGCGCGGCCTGTCCCCAGGATTGATTTATTTGGGCCGCGCCACACCACTATTCGCGATTCAAATCCACCCAGAACACTGCAGCCAATTGGGCAGGGGGCGGGGGGCTTGGCTGCCAAACGGGAAGGGTGTTTGGGGACCCAGTCTTGCGCCGCTTCCGGAGGAGCGGCGAGACCCGGCAAGGACCCGCGTCCCTGTGCACCTCCACCCCCGCGAACTCACACTCATTTTACTATCCTGTCACAAAACTGGCTGCTTTGGCGATGTTTCATAAAGAAAAAGAATGCATTTCTGACTTAAAACATATTTTTAACTTAGATTTTTAACAGCCCAGATTTATGAGGCCTTCTCGCTTATACCATATTTCTTCCCGTCTCGGGAAGCTTTTACCCAAGGACCCAGGGTCACCTCAGAGCCCCCCACCCCTGCCAGCGTCTGGGGCCAGTGGCGAGTTCCGGGCAGCGTGTCCCGCACTCGGTGGTCGCACTGCACCGTAGGCCGTCGACCAGAGTCCTGGCGGTGATTTTCTTTCTTTCTTTTAAGTTTAAATCTCGGAAAACCAAAAACACCCTTTAGAAACGTCAGGTGGTGGCGGCGGAAACTCAAAGGTCGCCCCCACCCCCAGCGCGGGCTCCCCGCCGCCGGCCACTTCGGGGGAAGGACCGCGCAGAGGCAGCGTCGGGGTCCCCGGGCGGTCGGAATCGAGGCCCCGCGCGTTGCGCAGGCCAGGCCCGGCTCGGAGGCCCCTCGCCCGGCGCAGCCCCCGGCCGACCCCCGCGCGCCGCCGGCGGCCGCCAGCACGGCGCGGAGGTGGGCTCGCGGCGGCGGCGCACGAAAGGTCACCGCGGTGGCATTCCTCTCCGCGCTGTTTACGTGACTTAATGTACTCGCTGCGCCGCGGGTAAGTTCGGGCCGCGATAAGGGGGTGGGCGGGGGAGGGTCGCCGTAAAAGCCCCACGCCGGGCGCCTCCAGCCCTCCCCTCATCCATTAACCTTTTTACTTTCTTCTCCCCTCTCTCTCCAAGTCTGTTATCTAGGCCACCCAATGACCGACGAAAGATTTTCCCTCCCTGCTTCTCCCGTAGCCGCTTTAAACCAAATAAATTTAGCTATTAAGGGCCAAGATGTCTGACAAAAGATCGAAAGGTGTCTTTCCGTGATCGCTTAAAGAAGCGAAGGAGAAGCTTGCGGCTCTCAAATCCCGATAAAGAAATTCCGCGCCGGCGCCGGCCTCCCTCCCCGAGGCCTGGTTGCTCCCTGACGCCCTAAGACCCCGACTTCGGCGGCCGCAGACCTCGGATGGGCCCGGCGGGACCTGTGGCTGCCGCCTGGGGAAGGTGGAGGTTCCCGGGCTGCGGGGTCAGGGAGTGCCAGGTCCTAGGAGACAGGGTGGACACGGGGGTCCCCGGGAGCTCTGGAGCTCCAGGTGGGGATCTTAAAACGGCCCCCCTGCACTTGGGGGAAAAACTAAACCGAGCTCAGGAGGCCGAAATTACCACCCCGTTTTGATTATTTTCTGATACTAAATAATAAAGATAAACCCAACCGCCCCCACCTACCATCCCACTCCCTGTGGGTCTGCTAAGGGGCAGTGTGCTGGTCCACGTCGCTGGTCCTGGGGCAGCGCTCCCTTTGAATCCCAGGCTGAAGGTGGTGGGTGGAACTGAGGCTGCCCGGGAGGGTGTGGACTCGCAGAGTAACCGCACGCAGGTGGGAGGCAGAGGTCCAGTCATTCAGTCATCCTCGGCTTGGGTTTGGTTTGAAGTGTGGCATTTATTATCATTATTAATTGCTACTGGCATCACTACATAAAGCCTAGGGCTGCCAGCTGGGCCAAGGCCCTGCCCCTGGAGTGATCCTTTCCCTTTCACCAAAGGGTGACGGCAGGGAAGATCCAGTTTCCTGATCCTGAATACTAAAAAGTGAGCTTGGGGAGTCAGTTGTGATGTTTTTGAAGTTTTCTCCTCCCCTTAAGTAAAAGGAGTCCATATTCCAGACCAGCATAAACCTTTTCTACCTCTTAAGGAGGTGATGGGGTGGGGGTAAGTTTCAGATGAGACCCCTTGGCTTCCCTGCAGGGGCCTTTCCCAAGTCTTCTGCCTCCCCCAGTGTGTTCTCTGGCAGATGTTGGGGGCAGGACTCTCAATTCCAAAAGGCACCCCAGGGTCTGCTGTCTGCCCCCTCACACTGGGCTGGGAAGTGGAAGATGCCTCTCTTTTTTTGTTATCCTTCCAAATAAGGTGAATGCCAAAAATCATCCATCTTAACTAATCCTTACCCCACCAGCCTCTGGGGAGGGGAAAAATTAGAGCATCAGAGGAAAAGGGAACATTTCTGCTCCCAAGAAGGTGAAAGAGATGGAGAAATGTCCAACCCACTAGACAGGCAGGGCCTAGGCTCTTCCTGGATTTTGCTGGTATCACAAGGTGTGCAGGCCACACCAGTTCTAGGGCCAGGGTCCATACGCCACTGTCCCTGGGCTGTCTCAGCTCAAAGACCTTCCTGACTGTTCAGTAGTTTTTTGGTTTTGTTTTTTCAAAACCAAGAAGTGTGGGACAGGGAATGCTAAAGGGAAGCAAGGAAAAGAAGGAAATCAGCTTTTGGAGACTTGCTAAATTACAAATGCCCCACTTTGAGTCAATTAAAGGGGCAAAATGTGCCCAAGAAACAAACAAAAAAATTACCCAGAAATATGACCTCTCCATACAGCTATGTTGCAAATATGCAGAGAATTAGGACCAAAGGCTTGTCTACCAGGATGCAGTCCTCCAGTTCCCTGCCACTTGCCCAGTGCATACTGAGTATGCACTGCATAAGGAAGAAAGAGAAGAGTTAGCTCCTAGTTTTGAAGTGTTTACAGTCTAGAAGGTTGGCACCTCTGTAAAGCCGGTTGGGCAAAATCCCACTTTCCAAGATGGAAGGAGATGACTGAGTCTTTTTCCCTTCTCTAAAAAGTACTCAAGTCCAGATTGCCCTCTAGGCAACCCAGTGGGTTTGAAAAGAAAGGAGTGGCTCATACACTGAGGGAATTTCTAGGAGCCATTGGGCCTGCGCAGGACCCTAAGCCAGCCTGCCTGAGTTTCAGTCCTGATGCCACCGTTTACTAGCTATGTGATCATGGCAAATAGCCCAACCTCTCTGTGCCACAGTTTCTTCATCTGCAAAATGGGGATAATAAAAGTACTCCCCTTATAGGATTGCTAAGAGGATGAAAAGATTCCTTACATGTAAACTGCTAATAGTACCTGGCACATAGCAAGTGCTATATGAATATTATTACTAATATTTATTGTAATAGACTTTCATATACTACACCAAATTTCGATTTCTTGTTTGGCCCAACAGGAGCAAAATTAATTCTCAGTAAATAACTTCTTTGAGCACTCATTCAGTTGGGACCTGTGATTGACCAGAGGTCTCAAGCCTTTTCTATGTACCAGCAGTGAGGACTTTATTTATTGCATTATGGTAGGAAAGGAGGTGAAGGGTGAGACAAACATAGGTTCTCTACTTGTCTTTGGTTCCTTTGAAGAGGAGACATCCCTTGTTGTTCCCCTTGCAAATGCCAGCAACAGATCTTCTGCAATGTCTTCTGCAGGACAAAGACAGTAATCTTGAGGCTCCTCCTCTGCTCCAACAAAAAAATCCCTGTCCCAGCAGCACCCCTTCCTGGGAACCTCTTTCTGGCAGTAGACAGGAGTGAATTAACAGATCACTAAGAAGGGTAACCTTGAGGACTGGCATTAGATATTAGCAGGGGTGGGGAGCGGGGAGAGAACTAATTAAAGTGACCTGATCATCTAACTTTAGACTTCTCTTATGCCTTTTACTCTTCAATTTGGTTTTGCTATATATGCAGATTTATTATACTTTAATCACATTGTTTTTTTGAAGGAAGAAAAAAAGATCTCTGAGAAGCTAGGGAACACGTTATTGAAAGGGAAAAAATCTAGGCCATTCCAGTCATTTTTCAACTGATTTTCTGTTTTGTTTTGTTTTTTTTTTTTTTCTTATAGCACCCTATCTTCTAAAAGAAGATCTAAACCTCCATAATGAAAACTTTAAAAAGGAATTTATGGGATATAACAAATAATACTCTTTTCTAGATAAAACGACAGGGAAAGAGATTTGTTTTTCAGAAGGCAAAGTCTGGAGGGAACATAAAAGTCTTCCCGTCCCTGGAGCTTTTCTGCCCAGTTTGTGCCCAGCGCCTGTTTTTCTCTTGTCTTTGACAGTTCTGATCTTCTCTACGTTTGATTTACTGAGTGCTGTCATTTCTCTGCTCTTTACTTTCACAATCACACATTCAAACCTGATAAAGTTCAAGACCCTGAATACTTGCAGCTCTCCCAGATTTACAACCCTCCTGCCCCCCAGCCCAGCCAGCCGCCTTGAGGCTGACTGAATCCTCATGGACAGAAGCCTTTGGGAATCAGCGGAGAGCCAGAAGGTCCAAGAGGGCCAGGCCCAGGGGGAACGTCAGTCCCTGTGTCAGTTCTGTTACCCATAGCAAGCCTGGGTAGGTCCCTTCCCCTTGAAAGCGACTGTCAACATCCTCTTGTTTTAGTTCTCACTTCCAGCCTGTAACCTGCCTGTGGGCAAGTACAGGAACTGTAATTCACAAAACAGAATTGGTGAGAATTCAAGAGGCTGAGATGGGAGTATGGCTTGAGCTCAGGAGTTCGAGGCAGCAGTGAGCTATGATCACACCACTGCACTCCAGCCTGGGCAACAGAGCAAAACCCTCTGTCAAAATAAAAACAATAATTTTAAAAAGGCAAGGTGCGGTGGCTCATGGCTGTAATCCCAACACTTTGGTAGGTTGAGGCGGGCAGATCACCTGAGGTCAGGAGTTCGAGACAAGCCTGGCCAACATGGTGAAAGCCTCTCTCTACAAAAACCGCAAAAATTAGCCAGGCATGGTGGCGTGTGCCTTCAGTCCCAGCTAATCGGGAGGCGGAGGTGGGAGAATCACTTGAACCCGGGAGCTGGAGGTTGCAGTGAGTCTAGATCACTGCACTCCAGCCTGGGTAACAGAGTAAGACCTTGTCTCAATTTAAAAGAGAGAGAGAGATAGAGAGAGAGAGAGAGAGAGAGAGAGAGAGAGAGAGAGAGAGAGAGAGAGAGAGAGAGAATTGGATGCAAAATTATGGTCAATGTGCATGCATGAGTGCTAGATTTTCCTGGACTACTAAACAGCCTTGTAATCAAGGGCAAGACACCTAACCTCTTCGTGACTCAGTTGCTCCATACATAAAATGGTAAAAATATTGTTTTCTACAAACATTAATCACAAACTAATGACTTGAGTCCCCTTTCCTGCATGTACATCTGTCAGGGCCCCAGGAAGACCGCTAGCATGTGGCTGATCTGGCTCTTTGGTTTCTGTGGGGTTAAATACAAACTTACACATTAATCTAAATACTACACCAGTGGGCTAAACAAAAGGGATGATCCATTTCCAAAGGCTGAACAGTTAACTTAGAGTCAAGATTTTCTTTTTTTTTTTTTTTTTTTTGAGATGGAGTCTCGCTCTGTCACCCAGGCTGGAGTGCTGTGGCCGGATCTCAGCTCACTGCAAGCTCCGCCTCCCGGGTTCACGCCATTCTCCTGTCTCAGCCTCCCGAGTAGCTGGGACTACAGGCGCCGCCACGTCGCCCGGCTAGTTTTTTGTAGTTTTTAGTAGAGACGGGGTTTCACCGTGTTAGCCAGGATGGTCTCGATCTCCTGACCTCGTGATCCGCCCGTCTCGGCCTCCCAAAGTGCTGGGATTACAGGCTTGAGCCACCGCGCCCGGCCGAGTCAAGATTTTCAAACCACTGAAATGTCTTCCGATAGAAGTTGCTATCTAAATTATTTATTCTTTGCCTATGAATATAAGCCCACTGAACCACAGAAGGCTGACCAAAAGCAATCACTGAGGATGGACTCCCTTATTCTCAATGATTACTCTAAGGGGACTTCATACTTACCAAATAAGCAATTATTTTGCATGAGCTAATGTTTTCATTTATCTTGAACTATCAGAGTTTTCTGACTAAGGTAAACATTTTAGGTAGCAGCAGTTTAAGTAGGTTTTTTTTTTTTTTTTTTTAATCACTGTTCTAAGTCAATGGACTAAGAAAGGTATGATTCCCCCCACCCCGCCCCGCCTTTAATGTTCATGTCCTACAGAGAGCCAAATTGTCATAATACCTAAGGGGAAAATTGTATTAGCCTGTTAGGGAAGGAAGCAGAGTAGTTGCCTACCTTATTCAGAAGGGGTTTTTATTTTTAATCTATCCACTCAAGAGACACCCTTTAGAGTATATTACAATGTTGCTTTTTCCTGGCCGTAATAATATTCATCTCTACAGAGGTAGATAAAGATAGAAACCTGACTTAACGGATATCAAATAACTTTTTCTGGCTACTCTTAAGCTAGATTACTGCTGTTTATAATACCACAAATTAAAGGCATGCAATTATCCAACAAAAAAAAGTGTGAATATTATACCATTTTTAAAGATTGACTACCAGTGCCCAGCAAACTCTAGCCAAAAACCACAGTGTGGATCCACAAAGCTGTCAACCTTTACATTTCAAAGTCATCTTTCTGTCCAGAGCTCAGCATGCTTTGGGCAGAAGTGCAAAAGGCTAGGTGCATAGGAAAGAGTCTACCCAGTGCAACTGCTGCAGCAGCTGCCTGAGCCTCTGCACCTGGAGCTAGATTAAGCACCAGTTATGGAGGCATGGGTTCAAATCCCAGATATGCATCTTGCTGTTTCTCTTTAGTTGTGTGATCTTGGGCATGTTCCTTAATATCTCCTGGCCAGGCACGGTGGCTCACGCCTGTAATCCCAGCACTTTCGGAGGCCGAGGCAGGTGGATCACCTGAGGTCAGCAGTTCAAGACCTCCCTGGCCAACCTGGTGAAACCCTGTCTCTACTAAAAATACAAAAATTAGCTGGACATGGTGGCAGGCACCTGTAATCCCAGCTACCTAGCAGGCCGAGGCATAAGAATCACTTGAACCCAGGAGGTGGAGGTTGCAGTGAGCTGAGATCACGCCACTGCACTCCAGCCTGGGCAACAGAGCAAGACCCTTCTCAAAAAAAAAAAAAACCATATATATATATATGGTTTTCATGAAGATTAAATGAATTAATATTTATAAAATGCTTAGAAGAGTGTTTGGCTCACCATACAGGCTGTTTGAGACGTTTGATAAATAAGCAAAAACACAAACTTCTATTTCAGGCCACTTTTTAAGAGGAAGAGAGGAGGTACCAAGGCCTTAAAGAAGTGAGGTAGGAGGGTGATCAAAACTAAAAAGAAAAGACAAGAAGAAGCTTTTGTGAGCATCAGACATTTCTTACAGGGAATTATTTGCAATCATCAACTCACCCTGTCTGTCCCTAGCTGATAGTGCAAGTAAGTTTTTGTTTGTTTTATTTGGTCATTCAAACTCCTTGATCCTGCTGAGACAAACACTATGGAGCGTACTAGGGGTGCAAAGATGCATGACAATGCCCTGCCCTCAAGCTGCTCCCAGACAATCAGGAGAGGCAGACAAGGTTACAGAAAATTGTCACACCAGGTGGTAAGTGCCACCGTAGAGAGAAATCAAGGGACTGTTGGAGTGCAACCAGGGAAGGCTTCCTGGAGGAGTCTTAAAACTCACTGAGTTTTAAAACTCTTAAAACTGAGTTTTGAGAAATGACTTAATCAGACAAGGTTTAGGAAGTGAGAAGAAGCAAAGATAATTAACTGGAGCATTAGTGTGAAGGGCCAGCAAGAAAGCGGAGAGGTTGGCAGGATTCGGATACATGCAAAGATTTTTTAACTACAAAATTATACTAAAACTGTAGATGCAAAAATACGCCTTTTAGAACAAAAGATAAAGAGTGTCAGTGAGGAAGAAATGATCAGATCTCTAAGCGTATTCACTGGAAAATTGACCCCAAGGATGAAAACCTCTTCAGACAGAGAGATCACTGTTGCATGCTATGAGGGCCAAGTCATGACTGAGTCTCCCAAAGTAAATTATAATTAGATTTGGGGCATTAAACTGGAACCCAAAATGATAAAATTAGGCTGGAACACTAGAATGTAAGCTCAACACGGCCGGGCACGGTGGCTCACACCTGTAATCCCAGCACTTTGGGAAGCCAAGGTGGGTGGATCACGAGGTCAGGAGATCGAGACCATCCTGGCTAGCATGGTGAAAATCCATCTCTACTAAAAATACAAAAAATTAGCCAGGTGTGATGGCGGATGCCTATTGTCCCAGCTGCTCGGGAGGCTGAGGCAGGAGAATGGCATGAACCTGGGAGGCGGAGGTTGCAGTGAGCCGAGATCGCACCACTGCACTCCAGCCTGGACGACAGAGTGAGACTTGTCTCTTCTGTTCACCATGGTTTCCCCAGAGCCCAGAGCAGGGCCTGGCCCATAGCAGCCATGTCATACATATTTGTTGAATGAATGGTACATGAAAATATATAGTGCACTCCCCATAACCTTGCCACTCACTTCTCTGATGTCAAGACATGATATCACCGGCCTCCTTGATATGCCATCAAATACTAATTCCCACTCACCAGCATCACAACCTAATGCCACATCCCAGGGCATTGTTGATTGCTTTCACTTAAATAATACCCTCACTGTCTGTGGGCCTGTGGCATATTCTCCCCAGGCCCTGGCAACCTCTTTCTTAGACTGCTGTAGGCTTCTTGGGAAGCAGGTGCTTGAAGGCTGTCCCCTCACATTGGAACTGTAAATGAATTCTCTACCTGGCGTCAGACTTTCTGCTTACTATTTAATAGTCTTCATTCTCTACTTTCAAAGTCCTGGCACCTGCACCTCACCTGACCCTCCTTCCTGTCCCACCTATGGCTTCTCTTCTCCCTCAAGCCTTCTCTCAAGCACTGCTCTAGGGCTGAATAGAAATTCAAGCTCCCAGCTGGGCGCAATGGCTCATGCCTGTAATCCCAGCCCTTTGAGAGGCTGAGGCAGGTGGATCACCTGAGGTCAGGAGTTCAAGACCAGCCTGGCCAACATGGCGAAACCCTCTCTCGCTAAAAATGTAAAAATTAGCCGGGCGTGGTGGCGCACGCCTGTAATCCCAGCTTCTCAGGAGGCTGAGACAGGAGAATCGCTTGAACCCAGGGGGCAGAGTTTGCAGTGAGCCGAGATCGCGCCACTTCATTCCAGCCTGGGCAAAAAACAAAACTCTATCTCAAAGAAATAAAAAAGAAAAAAGAAAGAAAGAAATTCAAACTTCCTCCTTTCCTATTCCACCAGTCCCTGAGATTCTACCTCCTCCATGAGATCTCACCTGACAAATTGGAAGAGGAACAGTGGGTTTTGTTCCTACCTAATCACCTCATGTCCATGGCAACAATACTCATGAATAGTCCAGAACCAATTTAACCTCGGTATACAAGAGGCCTCCCATGCTTTAAGTGCTAGTTATGTTTCTGAAGAGTTGTGGGCATGTAGCATTTTTGAAATTCAAATTACTCAAGCCCACCCTGAGTGAAGAAAAAAAATCAAATCACTTTCTGGTTGATTTACACTACAGCTGTTAATTCTTCGTTTCAAAGTAGTTATCAATTAGCAGTAACCGCCAATGTTTATAGATGATGTTTCTCTGTTCCCTATTGACTCTCCTTTAAGACTATAATGAATTTTTTTTTTTTTTTTTTTGAGATGGGGTCTTGCTCTGTCACCCAGGATGGAGTGCAATGGTGGAATCTCGGTTCAGTGGAACCTCTGTCTCCTGGGTTCAAACAATTCTCATGCCTCAGCCTCCAGAGTAGCTGGGATTACAAGCATGCGCCTCCCTGCCCGGCTAATTTTTTTTTTTATTTTTAGTAGAAACGGGGTTTCACCATGTTGCCCAAGTTGGTCTTGAATTCCTGACCTCAGGTGATCCATCCGCCTTGGCCTCCCAAAGTGCTGGGAGTACAGGTATGAGCCACTGTGCTCAGGCAAGACTGTAATGATTTTTAAATAAGTTCATAGTTAATGCACTGGGAAGTACGGTTTTTACTTTCAGCTCTTTAAATTAATCACCTATATATTTTTATATATTTGTAGCAGAGGCTGCTCTTTGCCCTCTAATATTTGCTCTCCTTTGTATTTTAATTTTGGGGATGGAGTCTCGCTCTGTCACAGACTGGAGTAAAGTGGCACGATGTCAGCTCACTGCAACCTCTGCCTCCTGGGTTCAAGCGATTCTCCTGCCTCAGCCTCCCGAGTAGCTGAGATTAAAGGTGCCCACCACCATGCCCAGCTAATTTTTGTATTTTTAGTAGAGACAGGGTTTTACCATGTTGGCCAGGCTGGTCTCGAACTGCTGACCTTGTGATCCACCCGCCTCGGCCTCCCAAAGTGCTGGGATTATAGGCATGAGCCACTGCGCCCAGCCCCTCCTTTCTTATACAGGAAAAGGCGTTTTAGTTCTGTTAATTGTTGCCCAGCTAAAGACTACATTTCCTAGATTTTTTTGCACTTCAGGGGGTCTAAGAGACCAGGTTCTAGATAGTGGGATGTGAGATCGAATTGTAACTTCTGGACCAGGTGCAGTGGCTCACGACTGCAATCCCAGCACTTTGGAAAGCTGAGACCAGTGGATTACTTGAGGCCAGGAGTTCAATATCAGTCTGGCCAACATGAAGAAACCCATCTCTACTAAAAATACAAAAATTATCTGGGCATGGTGGCATGCACCTGTAATCCCAGCTACTCTAGAGGCTGAGGCACAAGAATCACTTGAAACTGGAAGGCAGAGATTGCAGTGAGCTGAAATCATACCACTGCACTCTAGCCTGCGTGATGGAGTGAGACTCATGCCCTCCGTCCCCCCTCCAAAAAAAATCGTAACTTCTGGGTCATTCCCTTAAAAGCAAAGAAACATGTTTTTCCCCTAACCTTTGCTCAAACTACTGGCTAGAATTTAGACATGATGGCAGGCACTGGATCAGCCACAATGAGACAGAAGCCACATATTGCACAAAGTTGCAGTAAAGGGTGTCAGTCTGTGACATCATAGAGCTTTAGAAAAGGATCACTTATTCTCAGACTGTTCTATGAAAGAGAAATAACTTTTAACTTGTTTAAGTCACTGTAATTTTGGTATTTATCTTGGCAGCAAAAACATATAAATATGTACACTTATAAGAATATATGGGCCGGGCACGGTGGCTCAAGCCTGTAATCCCAGCACTTTGGGAGGCCGAGACGGGCGGATCACAAGGTCAGGAGATCGAGACCATCCTGGCTAACCCGGTGAAACCCCGTCTCTACTAAAAAATACAAAAAACTAGCTGGACGAGGTGGCGGGCGCCTACAGTCCCAGCTACTCGGGAGGCTGAGGCAGGAGAATGGCATGAACCCGAAAGGCAGAGCTTGCAGTGAGCTGAGATCTGGCCACTGCACTCCAGTTTGGGTGACAGAGCGAGACTCCGTCTCAAAAAAAAAAAAAAAAAGAATATATGTAATATATATGTGTGTGGTCTATAAGAATACTGAAACAAAACCCAGTGCAGGTATTATCCAGCTTAAGAAATAAAACATTATCAATATCGGCTAGGCATGGTGGCTCACGCCTATAATCCTAGCACTTTGGAAGGCCAAGGCAGGCAAATAGCTTGAACTCAGGAGTTCAAAACCAGCCTGGGCAACATAGCAAGACCCCTTCTCTATTTCAGAAACTTTTAAAAATATAATAATAATTTTAAAAAGACATTATCAATATCTCCGAAGCCCTTGTGTGAACCTCTTTGGTCATTTCCCCCTTACTATCTCCACAGCCAGCAGCAATCAATACCATGAACGTTTCTGCAGATAGATAGCTCAGTTTTCTGACAGGCAGCACCTGGCACCAGGCCCTGTGCACATCAGCATTTAGCAAGAGTTAGTGCTGATGGAAACGGTAATATTACTGTGGTCTCTTGAGGTTTCAGGCTGCCCTTCAGGCCAGGGCTCAGAACCCCCAGGCTCCCCAGGAGATATTCTTGCTGTTCCTGCCCAGAATCCCTGGTGCCCTGCATTCTATTGCTGAGTCCCTCCTCCTGATCTCTGCTGACCAGAGTTTCCTTCACCCACACAGTGGGTGGTATGTCTGCCTTCACCAATGGCACTCTCTTTTGGCTCCCTGGGCAAAGCAAAAAATGAGAAACTGTATCATCCATTGTTGACAGTCTCTTCCTTGGAGTAACTGCATAGGAGAGTTTAAAATATCTATATAGCCGCAGATCCACAAAATTATCTACATATATCTATAGTCAGCTATTAGCTTACCAAGTTGTTAAGACGTAGAACATGATCAGTCAATGTCTAGTGAGTGAATTCATGGTTCTATGATTGAGATTGAGGCAAGCTTTGAAGATTAGTAATGTTAATAAGAGTTAATATTGGACAAGCACATGCCTTGTACCAGGCATTGTTCTAAGAGCTTTTACATTTTGTCTCCCTAACTCTTTGAGGTAAGTACACATTCTACAGGGGAGGCACAGAGAGGCTAAGAAAATTCCCCACGGTCACTCAGCTAGTTAAATGACAGAAATTAACTTCAAATACAAGCAGCCTGGTTCTAGAGTCCAGGTACTGTCATTTCTTTTATGCCTAAGACTTTCAAAGTCATGCTATGGATTCTTCTTTTTCATCCAATCCATCTGTTAAATCTAGACTTTTCCTTGCAGCAGTGAGAGGCTTTAGAGACCAATCTCTCAAAATAGAGACTAGGACAAGATCAATTTCCTCTTCTTGCCACCACTCAGAAAGGAGCTAGTATTAAAATTATTTATTGAATGGACGACTTAAAATAATCTCAGTGTAAATGTGATTTCTGGCCCCCAACATACTTGTTCCAGTAAGCCCAACTCACAAGTCTGACTCTCAATTCAAAAGAGCCCCATTCATTCACTCTCTGACACATTTATCAGCCATTTTGTAAAAACAAAAAATCATACCTAAGTATATATATACATTTGTATGCACACATACATTTATACATACGTATACACATACATACATACATGCAGTTGATTGTTATTATTAATGATAGCTATGTGCTATAAAGTTACCACAAACACTCAATTGGTGAGTACGGAGCCATTGCTCCCAGGGGAGATAGAGGGTTAAGTTTCCATGAGCCTCTGGTCACCATGTTTTCATCAAGCTTGTTTTATGTGTGTTTCTGTTTAAAGACACCTTATTTCATATGTAGTGTTGATTCATTAACATTGAATTCACAGCCAATGGCACTATAACTCATGCCTGAATGAAGCTTCTCTAACACATATATTTTCTGGGTAAGGCACATTATAGCTTTCTTGCACTTAGGAACACTAGACAGCACCTTCATACTATGCTTAGAGGCCATTTCAAACGGCAAAATCACCAACAAAAGGCACAAAAATGTGAAAAACGTGGCACTACAGAGACTTTGAAAGGACACTTGTTTACAGTATGAGTGCTGAAACAAGGCAGAACATAGTCCTGTTCAACCTCAACTGGAAACAAGCATGTTGAACAACTCAGACTTTTTACTGCTCTGCACATAGCTGAGACTGACCAGGAAAGCACTGTGAGTATTGATTTGGGGATTAACAATAAACATTATTGAATATGCAAATTTGCAAATATCAAATCTGCCAATAATGAAGATCACATCTATATAGTCTCTCTGCCCTTTTTAAATAATCTATGATAGACTGGGCACGGTGGCTCACGCCTGTAATCCCAGCACTTCGGGAGGTCGAGGTAGGCAGATCACGAGGTCACCAGTTGGAGACCAGCCTGGCCAATATGGTGAAACCTCGTCTCTACTAAAAATGCTAAAATTAACTGGGTGTGGTGGCACGCGTCTGTAGTCCCAGCTACTCAGGAAGCTGAGGCAGAAGAATCGCTTGAACCCAGGAGGCAGAGGTTGCAGTGAGCCGAGATTGTGCCACTTGCACTCCAGCCTGGGCAACAGAGGGAGACTTCATCTCAATAATAACAATAATAATCTATGATAACCAAAGTGTGGGATCAGCATTAGACAGTGATTCCATGATGTCAAACCTTCTGATTTAAAAGTGAAAACAGGCCAGGTGCAGTGGTCATACCTGTAATTCCAGCACTTTGGGAGGCTGAGACGGGTGGATCACTTGAAGTCAGGAGTTCGAGACCAGCCTGGCCAACATGGTGAAACTCCATCTCTACTAAAAATACAAAAATTAGCAGGGCCTAGTGGCAGGCACCTGTAATCCCAGATACTCAGGAGGCTAAGGCAGGAGAATAGCTTGAACCTGGGAGGCAGAGGTTGCAGTGAGCTGAGATTGCACCACTGCACTCCAGCCTGGGTGACAGAAGAGACTGTATCTTAAAAAAAAAAATAAAAGTGAAACATTTTATGTGCCTTCCAATGTGCTGTCTACACAATGACAAATGTGTCAGTAATTTCAAATATGGAAATGTTCCTCCAAATACCTAGGAATAGTACTAACAGCAGCTAACATCTCCCCAGTGCTTTCCGTGAGCCAAGCTCTCCATGTGGATTGTCTCGATGTAATTCCCATAATGGCACTGCAAGGTGGGCACGGTTATTATCCTGAGGGTGAGATGAAGAAACTGAGGCCTGAAGAGTTCAGAGGCTTAACCACAGAGCTCGTCACTCCAGTTCTTCAGCCCACATGACCGCCTGACCAGCCCGAGAGGCCAATCCCTTCATTATTCTCTCTCTTCATGTTATAGGTGAGGGAACAGAAGCGAGGAACTAGCCAAGTGCTGAAAACCAGTCATACAATTGGGGTAAGACTCAGACTTTCCACTCATCATCGCTGCACCATTTGCTCCCTGAGTCTGTGAGATCTAAGGAGGGCCAATTACATATCATTCATCTTTTTATTCCCCTCGACGCAGTGTCCAGCACAAAGAACTCAGTAAATGCTGGTTGAACAAGTTGTTGCCTAAGGTTTTAGATAATTCCCCAAGCCCAAAGCATACATTCCAGCATTATCCATAGCATACCATTCCACACTAAAGACAATGATCTCTTTAGATGGCTTTTTACATTTCAACTTTTTTTTCCTCTCACATCCTCCTAAATAGAATTCTAAGTCAGAAGGTTTGAACATCAGTTTTTGGGAGGATTCCACGTTGAATAGAGTTGATGATCAAATGACATCATAAGTCATTTTCTGATCCAATTATCTGAATATAAACAAATCCTTACTGTAGCCTGTGGAAATCCCAGGCATTGTACAATTGGTCTTAAAGGGATTATTATTGTGAGGGTATTATTGCATTGGGCATTGTTCCTGTACTTCTCAGACTTTGAATTTTTATAAACTTTATATTTCACAACATTCCATTCCTTCAACTTCAACTCCAATTCTAGACCCCCAACTTCAAAATACACTCCACATTTTTTCTCGAATTCAGCCACTTATGAATATTATGTTGGTTGTATTTACAATTCTGAATTGGCCAATAATTTATTAAGCCTCTTAAAACAACTGCTGAGGCAAGAGTTTGAGACCAGCCTCAGCAACATAGGGAGATTTCATCTCTGGAAAAAAAAAAAAACAGTAAGTCAGGTATGGTGGCACATGCCTGTGGTCCCAGCTCCTCAGGAGGCTGAGGTGGGAGGACGCTTAAGTCTTGGAAGTCAAGGCTGCAGTGTGTCATGACTGCACCACTGCACTCCAGCCTGGGCAACAAAGTGAGATCCTGCCTCAAAAAAATAAAAATAGTGGGAGGCTGAGGTGGGTGGATCACCTCAGGAGTTCGAGACCAGCCTGAATAACATGGTGAAACCCTGTCTTTACTAAAAATACAAAAATTAGCCAGGCATAGTGGTGCACACATGTGATCCCAGTTACTTGGGAGGCTGAGGCAGGAGAATTGTTTGAACCTGGGAGGCAGAGGTTACAGTGAGCCGAGATTGCACCACTGCACTCCAGCCTGGGTAACAGAGCAAGATTCCGTCTCAATAATAATAATAATAGGCCAGGCGCAGTGGCTCACACCTGTAATCCTAGCACTTTGGGAGGCCAAGGCAGGCGGATTGCCTGAGCTCAGGAGTTCAAGACCAGCCTGGGCAACATGGTGAAACCCTATCTCTATTAAAAAAAAAAAAAAAAAAAGTAGCTGGGCGTGCCGGCATGTGCCTGTAGTCCCAGCTACTCAGGAGGCTGAGGAGGAAAATGGCTTGAACCCGGGAGGTGGAAGTTGCAGTGAGCTGAGATGGTGCCACTGCACTCCATACACTGCAGCCTGGCAATACAGCGAGACTCAGTCTCAAAAATATATAATAATAATAATAATAAAAGATTTAATGGCTAATAAGTACAAATCACCATGAATTTATTAAACACCAACAATGTCTTCAGCACCCTGAATGTAAAACGTAGGCGCACCTTCCATTTTCAGGACCCAGCTCATTCTCCTCTTTTGTCTTCATCATTCTAATATTAAGGAACAGATTTCAGTCTTGAGAGTGGACAACTTCCTTTTGCCATTAGGTATAACATAAAGAAACAGAATGATGACTGGCACATGCCAAAACAAAAACAAACAAAAAGAGTCACACCAAAAATAGAGAGAAAAGAGTACACAAGAAATAAGGGTCACTGTGAAGGGCTCATTCAAATAAAATGTCAAGGTTTTCCTTTTTGTTGATCTCAATTTAAGAATACCATCACTTGGTCAGGCACGGTGGCTCATGCCTGTAATCCCAGCACTTTGGGAAGCCAAGGCGAGCAGATCACAAGGTCAGGAGATCGAGACCATCCTGGCAAACGTGATGAAACCCCATCTCTACTAAAAAAAAAAAAAAAAAAAAAAAAAAAAAAAAAAATTAGCAGGACATGGTGGCCTATGCCTATAGTCCCAGCTCCTCCGGAGGCTGAGGCAGGAGAATCGCTTGAACCTGGGAGGCGGAGGTTACAGTGAGCCGAGATCATGCCACAGTACTCCAGCCTGGCGACAGAGTGAGAATCTATCTCAAAAAATAAAAAATTAAAAAATTATAATAAAAGGAATACCGCCACTTACATTTTCCACTGCTTTGTTCAGCATGGACTAGGGGGCCAGGGCAATGCATAGTGTGAGAACTGGTAACTTACTTGAGGAAAATCAGCCATCATCCTCACCAGTGCTCCTCCCTTCCTGGAAGCCCCCAGTACAGGGAAACAGGGACAAGACTGCCAAGCAAACAAAGTTCAAGCACACTTCACATAAGACACAAGGCAGAACTTTTATAAGAATACTAGGCTGGGCGTAGTGGCTCACGCCTGTAATCTCAACACTTTGGGAGGCTGAGCGGGGAAGACTGCTTGAGCCCAGGAGTTCGAGACCAGCCTGGGCAACGTGACGAAACCCCGTCTCTGTTGAAAAAAATGAAGAGAAGGTAGGTGAGGTTGCTACCTTTTTAAAAATGTGTCACCATCAGATATTTTACCTAATGGATGCACCCCAAATAGATCCATAGCAGATACTCAGCAGAGACTTACATCAGGTCCCCTGTCCTTCTGTTCCACAACACCAAGAGCAAACATCAGTATCATCCTTTCTCTTATTTGCTTCATATCTCTCTCCTTGTTTTGTTTTGTTTTGTTTTGTTTTGTTGTTGTTGTTGTTGTTGTTTTTAAAGATGGAATGTCGCTCTGTCACCCAGGCTGGAGTGCAGTGGCGTGATCTCGGCTCACTGCATCCTCTGCCTTCTGGGTTCAAGCAATTCTCCTGCCTCAGCCTACTAAGTACCTGCGATTACAGGTGTGTGCCAGCATGCCCGGCTAATTTTTTGTATTTTTAGTAGAGACGGGGTTTCACCGTGTTGGTCAGGCTGGTCTCAAACTCCTTATCTTATGTGAACCGCCTGCCTTGGACTCCCACAGTGCTGAGAGTACAAGCATAAGTCACTGTGCCCGGCCTTATTTGCTTCATCTCTAACACAGCTACAAGGACTGTGGGCTGGAAATGAGGAGGAAACAAAGGAATTGTTTCTCACTTCCTCCCCCTCCAAACACCAAATCAGGGGCCCAGGCATTATTCCTGGATATAACCCTAAGGCAGTCATTCTGAGGAGAGAAGCAGCGTCCAAACGGCTGTTCTTTTGCCAAAGAGCAACTGCCAGGCCACAGCAGAGGGGCCCCAGTGAGACTTATTGATAGGTGACCATACGTTAAGGAGCAAGAGATGTAGAAGGAAGGGAATGATGTAGAAGGAAGGGAATGATGTAGAAGGAAGCTGTCTTCCAATCTGAACCCTCAGAGACTCAAGGAAAATGAGATCCATTGACTTCTTTTGAATCAAGATACATAGGAACACCCGAGAAAAAGTCATGAAAGGAGCCAGATGGTCTTTGGGCCCCTGCTCCCATACCCAGAGCTGTGTACCCAACAGGGACTTTCAGTAGGGTACCCCAGATTCAGTCCTTCCTTCCTCTCTTTCTCAGCACTCACCCCCCAAACAGGTGGCCATCAGGCTGATCTCAGCTAGCGTGCCACTGGGAGGTAATGGGTTAAAAAACTTTTTTTTTTTCCAGTGGACACTCTGTGTAGCACAGTTTCTTTAAAGAGTGAGTGGTAGAATTTCAGACTTCATGGTGTGGTCTAATGGGAGAGAGTTTTTTGTTTTTTTTTTTTTTTTTTTTTTTTTTGAGACAGAGTCTGGCTCTGTCTCCCGGGCTGGAGTACAGTGGCCGGATCTCAGCTCACTGCAAGCTCTGCCTCCCGGGTTCACGCCATTCTCCTGCCTCAGCCTCCCGAGTAGCTGGGACTACAGGTGCCCGCCACCTCGCCTGGCTAGTTTTTTGTATTTTTAGTAGAGACGAGGTTTCACTGTGTTAGCCAGGATGGTCTCGATCTCCTGACCTCGTGATCCGCCCGTCTCGGCCTCCCAAAGTGCTGGGATTACAGGCTTGAGCCACCGCGCCCGGCCGGGAGAGAGTTTTTAGAGGAGTCTCTTAGAAACATTTAATTCCTGCCAGGTAGACAATCACTGACCACACCTACAGGTAAAGTAGGTTTTGCCTAATTATAACTACAGACACGGATCTTTTTATTTCAAGGCACTCTCTGTGCTTCCTAGACCACTTATTTTTCAATCTGTAACTTAAATATTGAACCAAAGTATTATGAACCACTGCATTTTTGTGTTGAAACTACCTCAAGCTGGCCAATGTCTCTACTCTTAGAAAAAGTCCCTACTTTGACTAACACATGGGTGGAGAAGGAGGAAATTACTATTTGCTTTTGCTTAGAAATGTGAGCCTGTTTGGATCTCTCAGGTTTCCATAAAAACTGACAAATCAAAATAATAAGTTTGCTGCAACAAATAAGGTGTTTTGTGTATAAATATTTAGTGGCAAGATGTGAGTGCTAGAATTTCAAAAATAGTTAAAACAATGGTGGTGAATCCTCAACTGCTGTGAAAACAAACAAGATACAGCTTGCTGAACAGGGAATGAAGAATCTTCAAGTGCTGTATTATTCAAGAATGCTGCCCTATTTCAGGAATTCCATTTAACTGACTTAAAATGAACCAGTAACAAAGATTCATAGAATGTTAAACTTAGAAGATACCTTAAAGTTCATCTAATATGACACCCTCATGGGAAACTTGAGACCCACAGAGTCCTGACAATTTCATTTGTAAGTTGCTTATATGGAACTTGTAGTAACAGATTTCTCCATAGAAATAATATGATACCTGCCTGGGCAACATAGCAAAAACCCACCTCTACAAAAAATACAAAAATCAGTCAGGCATGGTGGTGTGCACCTGTGGTCCCAGCTACTCAGGAGGCCGAGGCGGGAGCATGGCTTGAGCTTGGTAGGTTGAGACTGCAGTGAGCTGTGATTGTGCCACTGTATTTCAGCCTGGGAGACAGAGGGAGACCCTGTCTGAAATAAAAAAGAAAGAGACAAAGAAAAGAAAGAGAGAGAGAGAGAGAGAGAGAGAGAAAGAAAGAAGAAAGAAAGAAAGAAAGAAGAAAGAAAGAAAGAAAGAAAGAAAGAAAGAAAGAAAGAAAGAAAGAAAGAAAGAAAGAGAAAGAAAAGAAAGGAAAAGAGAGAAAGAAAGAAAAGGGAGGGAGGGAGGGAGGAAGGAAGGGAGGGAAAGGGAGAGAAGAAGGGAGGGAGGGAGGAGAGAAAGAGGGAGAGAGAGGGAGAGAAGGAGGGAGGGAGAGAAAGGGAGAGAAGGAGGGACGGAGAAAGGAAGGGAGGGAAGGAGAGAAGGGAGGGAAGGCAGGAAGGCAGGGATAAATGATGGTTAGAGCCTCAAATACTGCCCTTCTCCTCCTCATTGTACAATGTTGTATACTTGAACTGCATTGTTTGCTGCTATTGTTAACTTCAAGGGTATACATTCAATCTACATTCTAGGTGCATATGAGCAATTAACTACCATTCATAACATCATGTCAGAGGGAAAACATGGCCCCCAGAGATGGGTGTATGGAGGCACCTCCAACCGTTGGTAAAAGGCTAGAATATTTTCGGTTCCAAGAAACAATATCTTCTCTAACTGGGTTAACAATAAGAACATTTATGTGTTCATGTAACTGGAAGTTCAGAGCAGAATTGGCTTTAGAATCACCTTAACCAGGACCTCCTGCCGCATTTCTCTGCCACTCCCTTCCATGTGCCTCTCTCATTCTTTGGACTTCATCTTTAAGTTGCTTTTCTTAGGTGGCAAAAGGAACATGATGGTTCCTGCACATCCTGGCATGCAAATGAAGGGTGGTCTGTCACAGGTTCCCAAGCAGGAGTCCTGAGATACACCTTGACTGGACCTGGTAAGTCACATGTCCACTCCTGAACAATGGCCTTCAGTGGGAAATGGAATGCACTGATTGGTTTAGCCAACCAACTGTTAAGGTTGAGATCTTCTCTTCCCCAAGTACGTGGGTGACGATGTAAACTAAAGTAAAAATGTGAGTTCATTGATATAGGTGAAGGGAAGAATGGATAGATAACCCACCATGTCCACTAACCTGTCTCTCCCCATAGTCCCCATCCCCAACCACCGCAGGGAGGTATTGGGTGGCAGAGCCGAGGAAGCTAGATTATCCCAGGCAGGTACACAAATGTGGGGAGCAGAGAAGAAAATGAAAGGATTCTACTTCTGTTCACCCTACCCTAGTGTACACTCTACCCTCACCCTCTAGAAGCCCCAGATCACAGACAGCCACCCCC
Organism: Rhinopithecus roxellana; assembly: GCF_007565055.1. Lineage (NCBI taxonomy): Eukaryota > Metazoa > Chordata > Mammalia > Primates > Cercopithecidae > Rhinopithecus > Rhinopithecus roxellana. Next base: position 1,508,498 of record NC_044569.1, on the reverse strand, counting down.
TGTCTCAAATCCCAGCGACACAGACTTTCACTCCAGTTTAAAACGTTAGGATCTGCCCACCACTAGAAAGAAAAATATTAATAGAAACATATATTTTTCCTGCATAATTTAGAAGCATCTTATATGTTTTCTGCCTTCCTCTCAACTCTACTTCCTTGCCAAAGAGAAATATAGCAGCCCTAGAAATATAACGGATTCTGGCCTGGTGTGGTGGTTCACGCCTGTAATCCCAGCACTTTGGGAGGTCGAGGCGGGTGGATCACCTGAGGTTGGGAGTTCAAAACCAGCCTGACCAACATGGAGAAACCCTGTCCCTACTAAAAATACAAAATTAGCCAGGCATGGTGGTGCATGCCTATAATCCCAGCTACTTAGGAGGCTGAGGCAGGAGAATCACTTGAACCCAGGAGGTGACAGTTGCAGTGAGCTGAGATCATGGCACTGCACTCCAGCCTGGGCAACAGCAAGAGACTCCGTCTCAAAAAAAAAACGAAGTGTCCCCAACTGTCTACAGAATATCTTTCTCTTTTTAGCTTACGATGGTCATAGTGTTCATTTAGGGGCCATGAAGCTATAAAAGGCAATACATAGGATTGTGATTAGAAAATAAGCTGGAATTAGATGCATGACAGTCAATAACAGCTTGAAAGTAAAATAAAGGGTTAATTACTCGGCCTTTTCAGCAAAATTGTCCCACATAGAGTGCATTCAGTCTCACTCACACTGTACTCCTAAAATCCCAATTTCTGAAGTGGTGGTTTCCCACTGAGTGACTGGCTCGGAGCCTAGGACTCTATCGCTAGAAGTTTCCACAGGGTTCCACGTAGAACAATGTTTACTTGACTGAAAACCTGAAATAAATTGTCTTGTTAAGGGTTAAATTTAAAACAGTTGAGCTATTATCTTGCAATAATAATACTATTTTAGTGTTTGTAATGGTTCACAGTCATTTTAAATGCTGCCTAACTGAAGAGATGTGTATGTGCTGTATCGAGGGGCTGAAGTGCAACTCAGTGCCTGTGGTAGGCCCTGAGTGAAGTTTCCATTCTAATGTCTGCTCTGCCGGTCTTTGCAGTGAATGAAATACCAGTATCTGAGGTAAAATATACACCAGAAAAAGACAGCTATAAGAATGGAATATTCTTTATAAAAATGGCAAATAATTTTTGAAAGCTTTGGCTTTTATTGAATATTGTTGAAAATTAAGTTTTTCTTTAAAAAAGAAACAAGTACATTCCTCAGAGTAGAAATGAATGCTACCTTTTTTAAAATGATTTTTTTTTATTGATTTCTCTCCCAAATATTTGCTCCTTTTAACTAATGTGATTTTATATTTTGTTTTTGTTTGAAACAGCGTCTTGCTCTGTCACCCAGGCTGAGTGCAGTGGTGCAATCTCAGCTCATTGCGGCCTCAACCTCCTGGGCTCAAGCAATCCCCCAATTTCAGCCTCCCGAGTAGCTGGGACTACTGACTTGCACTCTCATGCCCAGCTAATTTTTGTATTTTTTATAGAGATAGGGTTTTGCCATGTTGCCCAGGCTGGTTTTGAACTCCTGGATGCAAGTGATCCTCCTGCCTAGAGCGTCTCAAAGTGCTGGGATTCCAGGTGTGAGCCACTGCATCCATCCGATTATTTATGTATTTATTTATCTGAGACAGAGTTTAGCTCTTGTTGCCCAGGCTGGAGTGCAATGGTGCGATCTTGGCTCACTGCAACCTCCGCCTCCTGGGTTCAAGCGATTCTCCTGCCTCAGACTCCCGAGTAGCTGGGATTATAGGTGCACGCCACCATGCCCAGCTACTTTTTGTATTTTTAGTATAGACAGTTTCATCATATTAGCCAGGCTGGTCTTGAACTCCTGACCTCAGGTGATTCACCTGTCTTGGACTCCCAAAGTGCTGGGATTACAGACATAAGCCACTGCGCCCAACTGATTTTATCTTTTGTAAATAAAAAATCATTTTTATATTTGGAGTTAAGAAAAAAGTGACAATAATCAGTATAATGATATTAACCATGTTGTGTTATTAATAGCTCAGTTTCAGGTATTGATTCTTGGGACCACGAACTTCTACTTTGGTGTGACCTAATGCTTCTTGCCTCTCTCACAAGCTTTTTCAGAAAGGACCAATGCTTTCTGGCTAGTGCTCTCTGCTATTGAAATTGAGCTTTCAAGGCATGTTTTCCAAATTAAGTACTCACCTATGGTTCATTTGACCCTTCACAGGGATTGAGACGGGAGGAAAACGAATGTTCACTGTAAGCTGGAACATGCTGGAAGCTGTTTAAATGGAAGGGGCTGTTTCTAACCCCTCGGTTTCCCAAGAAGTTAAATGCTGACCGTTTGAAACTGTCAGCGTTTCAAATATATGGGCACTAGCAAGTGGGCTTCAATGGATATAATCTTTTTGTAAAGTAAGTTGATAATCAGCTGTAATAGAGAGTTTATTGTGTAACGTTACATTATTTCCAAGGGTGACAACTCGTACAGAACATAGATGTTCCACAACACAATGGTTAAGTATGGCACACCCACACAATGGGGCATCCTATCGCCATTATAAACATATCTTTGAAGAATATGTAATGAATGAGAAAAGGCTCATCTTTCTGGCATAATCATCTCTATGGCCAGTAAGATACCGGAGAGCTTTATTTTCTCTTTTTTGTATATGTGACTTTCACTATTTTACAAGTTTCTTGAATGAGCGTGTATTGTTATTTGAAATAAGAAAAAAAAAAAAAAAAGAAAATTCCAGGAATTCAGGAAGGCCCAGGCTGGGTCCTCGCCCTGGGTGTGAAGTTAGTCTGGCTGTCAGTGGGTCAGCAGGTCAGTCAGCAAGGATTTATCCAGTGCCTACTTTGTGCCAGGCATGGCGACAAACACTGGAAACACAAATAACGTAAAAACAAAACAAAGCAGGCTGGGTGTGGTGGTTCACTCCTGTAATCCCAGCACTTTGGGAGGCCAAGGCAGTTGGATCACTTGAGGTGGGTGGATCACTTGAGGTGGATCACTTGGTTTGAGATGAGCCCGGCCAATCTGGCAAAACCCCATCTCTACTAAAAATACGAAAATTAGCTGGGCGTGGTGGTGCGTGCCTGTGGTCCCAGCTACTTGGGAGGCTGAGGCACAAGAATTGCTTGAATCCAGGAGGTGGCGGTTGCAGTGAGCCAAGATTGAGTCACTGCACTCCAGCCTGAGCAACAGAGCAAGACTCTGTCTCAGAAAATAAAATAAAATATAAAACAAAACAACAACCAAGAAGGGTTCACTGAACACTCAGAATTCAAAATGAGTCCTGACGGTTTATCTAAGGTGAATGTTTGCTGTCCTCCTTAGGCTGGAATCCTAAGGAAAAGAAGCTAGCCTGAAAACAAACGTATTAATAACTTTAAAAATGCAAGATATCAATCACCAGAATGTCCAAATAATCTAAAATTTTTTCTCCTACATGCCACTTTAGAAAATACAAAAAGATAAATGACAAGAAAACAAGACAATGTAAAAGAGGAATTTGAAAAACAAGAGCTGATGGCCATTGGTTTTATATGGGACTACACAATGAGAGTTGCTGTTCACATCGATGTGAAACATTGTCCAGTTTTAAGGTAAATACTTTCCTCCAGTTTTGTGTTTGGATTCTTTGAAGAGTGGAGATCCTGCTATATATGGGAATGTTAATTAACCAGAACCTTGTCACTATTCTGGATAAATGGAAGCATCTGTGTTCAGAATTTAAAGTTGTTGTTAAGAATTCAGCTTGAGGTAAAGATAATTTTTTAAATTTATGTCTATAAGAAGCTTCTATGTAAATAACTACTATTGTTGTTTGCAAATAATAGATTGGATTATAATGGGTGAAAAAGTATATAATAATTAGCCAAAAGAATGGTAATCTTTTTTTTTTTTTTTGAGATGGAGTTTTAGTCTTGTTGCCCAGGCTGAAGTGCAATGGTGCAATCTCGGCTCACTGCAACCTCCACCTCCCGGGTTCAAGCGATTCTCCTGCCTCAGCCTTCCTGAGTAGCTGGGCTTACAGACATGCGCCACCACGCCGGACTAATTTTGTATTTTTAGTACAGATGGAGTTTATCCATGTTGGTCAGGCTGGTTTCCAACTCCCGACCTCAGGTGATCCACCTGCCTCGACCTCCCAAAGTGTTGGGATTATAGGCGTGAGCCACCGTGCCCAGCCTAAGAGTGGTAATCTTATTAATAATGATTTTATTTAAAAGCAAATATACCAAAGGTGTCAAATGAGGGGGAAAAACTGAAATAAAAAATAAAAAGAAAGAGCAAGCAAATAGCCGAGCATGGTGGCTCATGCCCATTGTCCCAGCTACTGGGGAGGCTGAGGCAGAAGGATCACTTGAGCCCAGGAATTCAAGGTTATAGTGAGCTACAATTGCACTATTGTACTCCAGCCTGAGCAACACAGCAAGACCTGGCTCTAAAAATAAAAATTAAAAATGGCAATAGTTGTAAAAGCAAATGTCTTTTCTTGAAGACATATCATATTATCTGTATAATAGAAGTAATGTAATTTTTAGAGAGGTCCTAGATAAGAACTAAAAATCTCTGGGCACTGGAAACTAGTTCTAGCTGTGCCCCTGTCTGATCTGAGACAGTGTATCTATATCTCAGGTTTTAATTTTTCTCATCTGTAGAACTGATTCTTTGGCAGAATTGTCTACACCTAGCTGAGGAAGACAGAAAGTCACACATGAATACAGATACATGAAGATGTCCTTCATCTCGGTGTGTGTGCCGGGCAGCTCACCTTTGGTGGTTTCTCTGTGATTTCATAACAGGAACAGCACAGAATAAGTGATAGATTACTATTCTCTTCTTTTGCTTTAACTAAAGGAACATTTAGGCCTATTTAGGTTAAGGATAAAGCTTGTCAAGTTAAATTACTACTAATAAACATAGAACAATGAAACTAGAAAACTACCATCTGGAAAACACCACAGTAACAATTGGTTAGGGGATGACTCATCAATGAAATCTAGGCAGTCACATTATGATGAGAAACAAGATTTTTACATAGTCACAAAACAGGTCCCTAGAATACTTACTGAGGAAACAATCCTAAGTTTACAGTGGAGAAATCTGACAGATACCCACTTAACCAGGCGATTAAAGTTAACGTTACTTGTCATGCGACAGACCTATATCACATGCCTCCTGAGACGTTCTGAGAAGAACCCAAAGCCTCTGTGGTGGCATGAAAATTCCATGAGGAAATATGAGACAATCCAAAACTCAGGCCATTCTATAAATAATGGACTAGTACCTTTCAAAGGCGTCAAGGCTTTGGAAAGACAAGGAAAGATTGAGGGACTGTTCCAGATTAAAGGAGACCAAGGAGACAACTAATGCAACCTGGGGTCTCCGGTTGGATTCTGGGCCAGAAAAAGGACACAGTGGAACAGTTGCTGAAACCTGAATCAGGTCTGTAGATTTGATAAGAGTGTGTTTTAAACTTAATTTCCTGATTTTGGTAATTGTACTATGGTAAGGCAAAATATTCACTTTGGGGGAATCTGAGTGAAGATTATACCTGTATTCTTTGTACATTCGTATTTTTTCTGTATGCTTGAACAAAAACCATCTAGGATAGGCAACGATACAGAAATTTCTTAAAATTATTTTTGTGAAAGTGATACTCAGAGGAAACAACAGAAATCTAACTAAATGTAACATACATCAGAGCATCTCACAAGGTGCCCCTTAAAAAGAATTAGAGAAGATAATTTGAGAAGTGGCTTGCATTTCTCTTTGCCAAACATAGAATCTCAGTACTGGAAGAAACCTTAAAGAGAATACTGAAAAGAAAGAAACCAGCCACAACCTTACCATCCAACCACAGAGGAATAATTCTTTAGGGTTCACCCATTCCATAGACTTATACAACCATTAAAGTTTCTACTTATGAGAAATCGTGTAGCAAAATGGGAAAATGTTTTTATTATAATTTCATTTATTTAAAAATCAGGATACAAGGTATATGTACACTTTCTGGCAGGGATTGGTGGCTCATGCCTGTAATCCTAGCACTTTGGGAGGCCAAGGTGGGCAGATTGGCTGAGCTCAGGGGTTTGAGACCAGCCTGGGCAACATGACAAGACCCTATCTCTAAAAATACAAAAAACACAAAAAACTAGGTATGGGGACACATGTAATCCCAGCTACTTGGGAGGCTGAGGCAGGAGAAAAGCTTGAACCCAGGAGGCAGAGGCTGCATTGGGCCGAGATTGCGCCATTGCACTCCAGCCTGGGCGACAGAGTGAGACTCCATCTCCAAAACAAAAACAAAAACAAAGCATAGGTACACTTTCTAAGTCCAACTATTTAAAATATACACACATGAAGAAAGACAAAGGAAATACATGATGAATTTGGTTAACATGGTGAGATTGTAGGAGTTTTCTTTTTTTTCCTATTTCTATTTTCCAAATTTCCTATGACATTTTAAATTTCAAGTGTTTTCATAAAGAAAAATAAAAGTCTTCCCAATTTTGAGCCAAAATTTTCAACTTTATTCCATATAACTACCTCTTACCTACACCCCCTCCACCATGGGTACCTGGGGACTTCCACATACACCAACCTCACCCAGCCACTGGGCCTCTCTCCATGGAGGCAGCCAACCTTCCTAGGGTCTTGCTGCCCTAACTTGATGATGGGAGACTAGTCCTGAGGAAGCCCCTGAGCTGTGTAGCTTTAATATCACTGAGTTAGCCCAAAGCCTACCAGGCATTGTGTTGGTGCCTCTTTTTCATTCTTCTTCCCCCCCTAGGGTGCAGTTTCACTCCTCTGCTTGGCTGCTCCTCTAACATCCTGCCTGGGCCTTGCCAGTACTCCTCCTCTTCTCAGGAGCTGAATCCTATTCCCCTTGTAAACAGTCTGCCCGGGCCGCTGTGACAAAGACCACAGGTGGAGAGGCTTAATAACACTATTGCATTGTCTCATTAGTGAGTTCTGGAGGCTGGAAGTCCAAGTTCATAGTATCAGCAGGGCTTATTCCTTCTGAGGGCTGTGAAGGGGCTGTCCATTCCAGGCCTCTCTCCTTGCCTTATAAATGTCCATCTTCTCCCTCTGTCTCTTCACAGTGTTTCTCCTCTGTGTGTGTATCTATGTCCAATTTCCCTTGTTTAATAAGGACACTCATCATTGGATTAGGGCCCCCCTAGCCCAGTATTCCTCATCTTAACTTGATTACATCTACAAAGACCTTATTTCCAAATAAGGTCATATTCTGAGGTACTGGGAGTCAGGACTTCAACATATGAATTTGGTTGGGATGGGGACACAATTCCATTCATATCTCAGGTACTAATGGAGGTTTGCTCCAAAAGAGATAGAGCACCCAGCCAGGCTCAGTGACTCATGCCTATAATCCCAGCACTTTGGGAGGCCGAGGCAGGCAGATCACCTGAGGTCAGGAGTTCGAGACCAGCCTGACCAACATGGAGAAACCCCGTCTCTACTAAAAATACAAAATTAGCCAGGCGTGGTGGTGCATGCCTGTAATCCCAGCTACTCGGGAGGCAGGAGAATCACTTGAACCCAGGAAACAGAGGTTGCGGTGAGCCAAGATTGCACCATTGCACTCCAACTTGGGCAACAAGAGCAAAACTCTGTCTCAAAAAAAATAAAAAGAGAGAGAGATAGACCACCCAAGGGCATCAGGGTGCCTCTGACCTGACACTTCCTAGATGCTCCTACTGTTGAATTTTTATCAAAGTCCTTTGGACAGCCTCATGATCCTTGGCTACAGGTGGTTATTAATCTGGCTGGAGGGTTGTCCCCACAGGCAAAACATGAGTGTGTCTGTCCATCATAAATAATCTGTTTGTTATATGCGCTCATATGCGTATAGCAGCACTTTTCACAATGGCAAAGATATGGAATCTCCCTAAGTGTCCATTAACAGGGATAAAGAAAACAGGGTATATATACACAATAGAATACTATTCAGCCATAAAAAAGAATGACATCATGTATTTTGCAGCAACATGGATGGAACTGAGGTCATTATCTTAAGTGAAACCAGTCAGACCCAGAAAGACAAATATCACATGTTCTCACTCATAAGTGGGAGCTAAAAATTGTGTATCCCAGGAGGCAGAGAGTGGAATGATCCATAATGGAGAGGTAGAAGGGTGAGAGGATGGGAAGGGGAGTGGATGATGAGAAATTACTTAATAGATACAATGTATGTCATTTGGGTGTTGGATACCTTAAAAGCCCTGACCTGAGCTCTCTGCAGTGTAAGCATATCACAAAATTGCACTTGTACCCCATAAACTTATACACATTTTTAAAAAGGGGACCAGGCGCGGTGTCCCATGCCTGTAATCCCAGTACTTCAGGAGGCAGAGGCAGGAGTTTGAGACTTGAGGTCAGGAGTTTGAGACCACCTTGGCCAACATGGTGAAACCCCAGCTCTATTAAATATACAAAAATTAGCCAGGCATGGTGGCATGTGCCTGTAATCCCAGTTACTCAGGAGGCTAAGGCAGAAGAATCGCTTGAACCTGGGAGGTGGAGGTTGCAGTGAAACGAGATCATGCCATTGCACTCCAGCCTGGGCAACAGAGCAAGAATGCATCTAAAAATAAAATAAAATAAAGAATCTATTTGCCTTATCACAAACATTACATTTGTCAGTGAAAAAAGGAAGTATTCTTAGACTCCCTACATTTCAATTGTTTCACATTTTTAATAGTTACAAAAATATTTTACTTTTTTTTTTTCTTTTTTTTGAGATAGAGTCTCACTTTGTCACCCAGGTTGGAGTGCAGTGGCATGATCTCTGCTCACTGCAACCTCCACCTCCCGGGTTCAAGCCGGATTCAAGTGATTCTCCTGCCTCAGACTCCTGAGTAGCTGGGACTACAAAGGAGTGCCACCACACCTGGCCAATTTTTTGGTATTTTTTGTAGAGACAGCGTTTTGCCATGTTGCCCAGGCTGGTCTCAAACTCCAGAGTTCAGGTGATCCACCTGCCTCAACCTCCCAAAGTGCTAGAATTACAGGCATAAGCCTCAGTACCTGGCCATTTTTTTTTATCAGTGATGACTACTGCTAATTTCAAGAGATCATTTTGTACGTCCTTGTCAAGAATTATACATGGCCATTTCAAGTATAAAAATTGATATAAAAATTTATGAAATCAGTCATATTTCTCATTAAAATGTTTCAAGGGATTTTCTTTGAATGTCATACAAATTTTGTATTTAATATTTTCCTTATTTTTTCTCTGGTCAAATGGTATATAGTAATTGCTTTATTTTATTTTATTTGAGATAGAGTCTTGCTCTGTTGCCAGACTAGAGTACACTGGCACAATCACAGTTCACTGCAGCCTTGACCTCCCCAGGCTCAAGTGATCCTCCCACCTCAGCCTCCCGAGTAACTGAGACTACAGGCACGGGCCACCACGCTAAATTTTTGTAAATTTTTGGTACAGAGAGTTTTGCCATGTTGCCCAGTCTGGTCTCAAACTCCTGGATTCAAACAATCCACCTGCCTTGGCCTCCCAAAGTGCTGGGATTACAGGTGTGAGCCACCATGCCTGGTCATTAATGCTCTAACGTTAAATCTCCTTCTAAATATTCATCTTTATGCTCTTCAATGGCCTTCCACTTAGTTTCTCTACAACACACACCAATCTCCTTCCCCACCTCATGGCTACGTTTCTTTTAAATAGGATGTAAATTCAATTTCCTAACTGAATGTCAGGCTCAGGTCCTATCCCACAAGGTTTCAATGAGATCATGTTTTACTGCCTGGTGTTATAATCCCCAGTTTGCCCCGTTTGTTACGTATGCCCTGTGTGTTTGTATATAGACATCTAAAACTTCAGTATTGTTTCTGGCCTCCTTCCAGCTGTTTTCTCATGTGAATCACTAGGCCCCTCCCGCTTTGCTATTCTCCATTCTGCATTGTGCCTATTACTCTTCAGAGTGGCTGGGATCACAGGTTTACCTGCCATTTTCCTCCCTTTCGCTTACTCTTTTCAAGCTCCATGTAGAAATTAGTATTTATACAGTAAACTCCTGGGTTAATCATTATGTCCCAATTTTGTGAGATGCTCTCCATCCCAAACCAAAAGGCCATCATTTTAATAGCATAACTACTCAGAATCAGGATCCATAAATCCAAATTCAGTAACAAAACATCTTGATGGCCTGCCAATCACGTCTCAGACCTTCCCTCTTCCAGACTTACAAACGTCAGTAGTGAGATGCAAAGAAAATAACCAACTGGGCTCCCAGGTCCCAAACTTCATAGACTCTTAGAAATGCCTCCTTTCTTTTCTGATGAAGCCGTTCATCCCCACCGGAGGAAGGGTGATCATTTTTCAAAGTCCTAGGTATTATCTTCAAGCAGGCCATCCTTCTGAACACTCATCTCACTCAATCCATTGTTCGATCAATTCTTCCTCCCTCAGTGTTTCTTGGATCCATCCCATCTCTATCTCTGCTGCATTGCCTTCATTGAAGCTTTTATTATGTTCTGCTTGAAACATTAAGATGATCTTTTGTACAGGTCTCTATCTCAGCTTAGTCTCCATACTGCCACCAGAGTTATTGCCTGATGCTTCTCAAAAACTGTAAGTAGCTGGCTGGGTGCCGTGGCTCACTCCTATAATGCCAGCACTTTGGGAGGCTGAGGCAGGTGGATCACCTGAGGTCAGGAGTTTGAAACCAGCCTGGCCAACATAGTGAAACCCCATCTCTACTAAAAATACAAAAATTAGCCGGGTGTGGTGGTGCACAGCATCTGCACTTCCAGCTACTTAGGAGGCTGAGGCAGGAGAATCACTTGAACCGGGGAGGTGGAGGTTGCAGTGAGCTGAGATCGTGCCACTGCACTCCAGCCTGGGTGACAGAGCAAGACTCTGTCTCAAAAATAAATAAATAAATAAATACTGTAAGTAGTTCTCATTACTGCACAGCAAAATGCAACACCTTTGATCATATGGTCCCAACCCCCTTTGCTGGCCTCATTCTCCATTTTGTGCCAATAATCTTGTGCAAAGAGAGCAACTTGAAATTCCCAAGTGTCTTATACACTTCTGCACCTGGGGCCTTTCCCAGTCCTCTATCTATTAGAGGATCCATTCTTTCAGAGAACCCCCTCTGATTCTTCCCTTTACCCATACTCTGCCAAAGTTAATTCTCCTTCTAGTTCCTCTTGTAGCTCACCTACTGTATTTCTGCTGCCAGGTAGACAAGGACTACATCATAACCTTTTTTTTTTCTGAGATGGAGTTTCGCTCTTGTCGCCCAGGCTAGAGTGCAGTGGCATGATCTTAGCTCACTGCAACTCCCACCTCATGGGTTCAAGCAATTCTCCTGCCTCAACCTCCTAAGTAGCTGGGATTACAGTGCCTGCCACCATGCCCGGCTAGTTTTTGTATTTTTAGTAGAGATGGGGTTTCACCATGTTGGGCAAGCTGCTCTCAAACTCCTGACCTCAAGTGATCTGCCAGCCTCAGCCTCCCAAAGTGCTGGGATTACAAGCATGAGCCATCATGCCCGGCCCATAATCTTTTTCCAGTCTTCCCCTTAGCACTTGACTTGGAGTCCAGTACATTATAAGTGCATAAACTGTTAAATTTTCAAAAATGTTTGAGCTACTTGACCTTATATTGGTTGTTTAAAATCAGCCACAGGAGAAGTATTTACAATTTACATGATGGAAATTGACAAACACTACAACAGGGACTTTGGGAAACATGGGAAAAGAGCACTTTCTGAAAAGTTTACTAGCACTTGGTTGGACACAGTGCCTCACGCCAATAATCCCAGAACTTGGGAGGCCAAGTTAGGAGGATAACTTGAGACCAAGAGTTAGAGACGAGCCTAGGCAACATAGTGAGACACCATCTCAACAAAAAAAGGTTTTTTTTCAATCAGCTTGGCATAATGATGCACACCTGTGGCCCCAGCTATTCTGGAGGCTGAGGTTAGAAGAATCACTTGGGCCTGGAAGGTCAAGGCTGCAGTGGTAGATGATGACGCCACTGCATTCCAGGCTAGGTGACAGAGCAAGACCCTGTCTCAAAAAAAAAAAAAAAAAAAAATTTACCAGCTCACCACTGATTATATAAGTAATGCATGAATATAATCAAAGTCAACTGCTCTCTTCAGTGTCCCTCACACCCAATCCCAATCTCTTCCCCAGAATTGAACACTTTGTGATATTCCAGACACCTTTTTACACACTTTATGTATTACATCATTTCGCAAATGTAAAGCCTGCTAATTCATTGCCTCTGATCCATGAAGCCTTCTCAGGCTGCTCCTGCTGTCACTCTTGTGACTTTCCTCTGACTGTCAGCATCAACTAAGTCATTGCTAACTCTTGTGTACCTTGTGTTTGTAAAGATTTTAAGTTGTTTGGAGAAAGATAACATTCATATTTTTGTTTGCTTGTTTCCTTTGAGATGGAGTCTCCCTCTGTCACCCAGGGTGGAGTACAGTGGTGTGATCTCGGCTCACTGCAACCTCCACCTCCCGGGTTCAAGCAATTCTCCTGCTTCAGCCTCCCGAGTAGCTGGGACTATAGGCATGCACCACCACACCTGGCTAATTTTTGTATTTTTAGTAGAGACAGGGTTTCTCCATGTTGGCCAGGCTGGTCTTGAACTCCTGACCTCAAGTGATCTGCCCGCCACAGCCTCCCAATGTGTTGGGATTACAGGCGTAAGCCACCGCCCCACCAACACTCATATTTAAATGCCTCTATGTCACACAGAACAGACCTTCAAAAATGTCAGTGATTTAATTCTATTTAAACTTTTGCTTGGTTGTTTGGTTGGTTGGTTTTTTGTTTTGTTTTGTTTTATTTTGCATTCTTGAGACAGTTTCGCTCTGTCGCCCAGGCTGGAGCACACTGGTGAGACCTCGGCTCACTGCCATCTACGCCTTCTGGGTTCAAGTGACTCTCCTGTCTCAACCTCCCAAGTAGCTGAGATTACAGGCTTGCACCACCACCCCCGGCTAAGTTTTGTATTTTTAGTAGATACTGGATTTCACCATGTTGGCCAGGCTGGTCTTGAACCCCTGGCCTCAAGTGATCCACCTGTCTCGGCCTCCCAAAGTACTGAGATTACAGGCATGAGCCACTGCGCCCAGTCAAAAGTGTCAATAATTTAATTCTTTGGTCCAAAATCTGCTAGCAATCATCCATTGCCATCCGAATATACCATTAGACGTGGAAGTAGACAAAAAATCATAAGTACATTTTGTTTTTTTTCCCTTATTTTTTACATAAAGGGCAACTTCAGTTTTCTCAAGGTACTGCAGTGCCACAGTTAGGAATAAAAGACAAGGGAACGAGCTGTGTGTTGATGTGTTAGCATGTCTTTAGGGAAGTAAAGCCTCCATCTCTTCCTATTTCACTCTGCTGCCCTGACGCCACAGGGAATGAGAGAGAAACTTCATGAGAAGCTTTGGGCTCTCAGAAAGCACTCTAATGCTCAGAGAGCACTCTAACACCCTTCCCTGCGGGCATGGAGCATGCCATCTGACCAGTGAAACCACTGCCTTGCCCAGCAAGACACCGACTCAGCCTGAGGGCCAAAGTGAGACCCCAAGTTTGGTTGACAGACCCACATGTCAAATGTGGGAAAAGGGATCCTATCTCACAATTCACCCAGTGTAAGTGAATTTCTTTATGACTCCAGAAGTAAAAAGAGAGGGGGTTCGCCAGCAATCTCTGCCCTCTCTGCCACAGCCCCTCCTGAAGTGAGACCACCACAGTATCTTATCTGAAGAACTCCAAGGAAAAGGCGATAGTCTATTTACACAAATTAAGCCAGCTAAACCAGCTCTTTCTACAGTAAGATGATAAAATTTAGATATCTGAGGAGAGGTCATAGAGGTCACAGCTTTCAGTTCTTATGAGTTGTTTTCTTAAGGGTTAAATGAAAAAGTTAAAGCAAATATAGTTATGCATGTGAGGGCTTAGCCTTCTTTTTTTTTTTTTTTTTTTTTTGAGACGGAGTCTCGCTCTGTCGCCCAGGCTGGGGTGCAGTGGCCAGATCTCGGCTCACTGAAAGCTCCGCCTCCCGGGTTTACGCCATTCTCCTGCCTCAGCCTCCTGAGTAGCTGGGACTACAGGCGCCCGCCACCACGCCCGGCTAGTTTTTTGTATTTTTTTTTAGTAGAGACGGGGTTTCACCAGGAAGGGAGGGAGGGAGGGAGGGAGGGAGGAAGGAAGGAAGGAAAGGAGGGAGGGAGGGAGGGAAGGAGGGAGGGAGGGAGGTAGAAAAAAGTGACAAAAAAAGATGAATTGAAAACAGGTCCCTAGAGTTCCGTGTCACAGTACTTAGTATGTTCAATCTGATGAGCTCAGTCCTTCCCCAAGGGCAGCAGTCCTACCAGGAATGGAAAGCCCCATGGAAAGGGGTTCTGTCTGCATGTGAGTGTGAACTGGAAGGGGTAGGGCAGGATTACTGGAATACAATATCTCAGCTTCTGGGAGGAGGAAAGGGGTTGTTCCCGAGCCTTGGGTCTGCTCTCTGCACCCATGGCTGTCAGCCCATCTGCCCAAGGAAGCCTTGAATTAGTACGTTGGAGAGCAAAAATCTGAGATCTAGAACTCCTCCCACTCAATACCTCAATACACAGCTAGCAGGTGTACAAATCCTGCCCCTTGGAAGTGGCCACTGGTGATACCACAGCAAGGCACCTGGCTCCATAAGTGGGTCTCTGTAGGTCTCTAAGCATTGTTTTCTCAGGTTCTTACTCTTCTGCCACCAGGCCATGCCTACTAATCTGAGTAAGTCAAGACCTCTCTCCCCTAAATCGTCACCGCTCTTTTTTCTGTGTCAGCAGCCACAGAGGAACCCTCGGGGAATCCTAACACCTTGAGAATTTTTACTTAATAAAACGATTAGCTATCATCTACTGGGTTCCAATAGTCTAATATCCTGCTAAGCACTAATGTTAATAATAGCATTAGATATTTGTTGAGTGCTGTATGCGGTTAGTGCTATCTAAATTTCCTCATGGAATCCTAATATTGATCGTTCCTGAGCAGTGTTATCTCCATTCTACACATAACAAAACACACGCAGAGACGCCAAAAGCAGTAGAACCAGAATTTGAAGCTATGTCTCTGTCTCCAAAAACTCTGCCCTTTATACATTATGCTCAAGTTCTTTACTTAGGCAATTTAATTTGAAATGGATGAGTAGTTTAAGTTCAAAACAGTGTTGAAAAGTGTGCAAAATTTAACTTCCTGAAAAGGGTGAGGTTTCTGTTCTCTCGAAGAGGCCCACATTTTATTCCTTTTCTTGCAGCATTAATACTATCCTAAAGGGGTTAGGCCAGTGATGCTACCCCCCAAACCTCCAGGACCATGCAATGCTGCCAATAAAGGTAATCCCAGCATGTTTTCCCCCAAAGCTCTGGGCGTTAAGAATGGCTGGGAGGGGTCAACAATGGGTTTGAGAACAAAATAACTCAAAGTTCAGCACCATAAGATAGGGCAGGGAAAAAATGAAAGATGGCCAGGCAAGGTGACTTATGCCTATAATCCCAGCACTTTGGGAGGCTGAGGTGGGTGGATCACTTGAGCCCAGGAGTTCAAGACCAGCCTGGGCAACATGGCAAAACTTGGCCTCTATGAAAAATTAAAAAAAAAAAAAAATATTAGCTCAGCATGGTGGCATGCATCTGTAGTCCCAGCTGCTCCAGAGGATTGCTTGAACCTGGAAGGCAGAGGTTGCAGTGAGCCATGATTGTGCCAAAGTGCTCCACAGAGTGAGACCCTGTCTCAAGAAAAAAAAAAAAAAAAAAATAGATAACTCAAGGTTTCCTTCACAGCTCTGACATTTGCTCTATGACGTCAACTAAATCACAGTTAAATTGATTGTCCTATTCCTTAGCCCCCAATTTAGCAAATGGCCTTAGCTATACTTGTGTTATATGTTGTGCTAGTCATTTGGAGGATTAAAAATCAGTAATTAATATAAAAATATTTTAAAACTAAAAATAATCATATATATCTTGAAATATGTGTATAGACATTATTATATAAGCCACAGGTTATATTAATCCCAAACCTACATTTACATTTATATGTGCACAGCAAGTCACCCAGATAGACATGTTAACAGGGATTTTGTGTGGTTCTGGAAATGTTGGCATTTGTTTCTCTTACTTTTCTTTTTTCTTTTTTTTGTGATGGTGATGGAGTCTCACCCTGTCTCCAGGTTGGAGTACAGTGGTACAATCTCAGCTCACTGCAACCTCCACCTTTCAGGCTCAAGCAATCCTCCGGTGAAGCTGGGACTACAGATACATGCCACTATGCAGGGCTAATTTTATATATATATATATAATTTTTTGTAGAGATGAGATTTTGCCATGTTGACGAGGCTGGTCTCCAACTCCTGACCACAAGTGATCCTCCCATCTTGGCTTCCCAAAGTGCTGGGATTACAGGCATGAGCCACCACACCAGGCCTTTTTCTCTCACTCTTGCTTACCCAAATAACTTCTTTCAATTTATTTATATTAATTCTAAAGTAAATGGGCCAGGCGCCGTGGTTGACACCTATAATCTCAGCACTTTGGAAGGCTGAGGCAGTTAGATCGCTTGAGGCCAGGAGTTCCAGACCAGCCTGGCCAACATGGCAAAATCCTGTCTTTACTGAAAATACAAAACATTAGCTGGGCGTGGTGGCGTGCACCTGTAATCCCAGCTACTTGGGAGGCTGAGGCCGGAGAACTGCTTGAACCCGGGAGGCGGAGGTTGCGATGAGCTGAGATCACGCCATTGCACTCCAGCCTTGACAACAAAAGCGAAACTCTGTCTCAAAAAAAAAAAAAAAAAAAAAAGATTAGCATTAATCTCAAAAGGACATAGCCAATTTAAATAAGTCCCTACTTGTCAACAACATGCCCATTTTGTGGAGCACAGTGGCTCACGCCTTTAATCCTAGCTCTTTGGGCGGCCGACACAGGTGGGTTGCTTGAGCACTCAGATTGCTTGAACTCCGGAGTTTGAGACTACCCTGGGCAATATGGTGAAACCCCGTCTCTACTAAAATACAAAAAGTTAGCCGAGTGTAGTGGCAGGCACCTGCAGACCCAGCTACTCAGGAGGCTGAAGCAGAAGAATCACTTGAACCCTGGAGGCAGAGGTTGCAGTGAGCTGTGATGACGCCACTGCACTCCAGCCTGGGTGACAGAGCAAAAATCTGCGCCCCCCCCCCCAAGAAAAGTGCCCATTTCCACATTAAAAAGGATAATAACTACATTGGATTGAAGCACATCAAATATGTTTAAGTCTTTGAAATCATAATGATACTCAAAACCAAATAAAACTAGTTCACCTGTGGAAATACAAAGGAACCATTATTTTGAAAACTGGTAGAGAAAGCATTTAATCTGCCCTTCCTATATAAACACTATCTCAGGGTAACTGCAGAGTTGAGGAAGAAGATTTTCTTAATTGAGGTATTCCAACTCACAAAGGAAGAAAAAGTGATAAAATTCATCACCATTTTGCAAGCCCTAATGAATTTGTTATCTAGGCAATGACCCTCAATGGCTACAAACTTAAAAACACAGACAGCTAGACGTTATACTCCTCCTGAAGGAAGTATATGTGTATATAAGAAATATTGATTATTATAAAATCTGAATTTTATCAAGCCTAAAGATCTATCAACTTACAGGAAAAACAGTTCATAGGTGAACATATACATCAGATATCAGACTATAGGGACACTACAGGGCTAACAACCGCTTTCTTCAGCATCATTCATAACAATAAATCTAGACATATTAAATCTAAATTAAAAAACAAACAAAACAAAAAACAGAAAAAATCAAGGAAAAAAGCCCCTCACATTTATAAGAAAATTGGGAAAAGGTGATTGCTGACTGGGCATTTAATGAAATTAAATATATCTTTTTTAGGTGTGATCAGTTCTTTTGTTTGTTTGTTTGTTTGTTTGTTCTTTTTTTTTTAGATGGAGTCTCACTCTGTCACTCAGGCTGGAGTGCAACCACACGATCTCGGCTCACTGCAAACTCCGACTTCTGGGTTCACGCCATTCTCCTGCCTCAGCCTCCCTAGTAGCTGGGACTACAGGCGCCCGCCACCACGCTCGGCTAGTTTTTTTTGTAATTTTACGGGGTTTCACCATGTTAGTCAGGATGGTCTTGATCTCCTGATCTCCTGACTACCCGCCTCGGCCTCCCAAAGTGCTGGGATTACAGGTGTGAGTCACCACACCCGGCCCAGAGTTTATTTTTTAAAAAGAGTTCTTATCTTTTAGGATGCATACTGAAATATTTACAAATAACTTTTATTTCTAAGATACAACTGGAAACAAGAAGAATTTTTTTGTTTGTTTTAACTTAAAGACAGAGTCTTATTATGTTGCCCAGACTGGACTTGAACTCCTGGGCATAAGCAGTCCACCTGCCTCAACCTCCTGAGTGGCTGGTACTAGTGCATGGAATCACTGGCTTAACAGAGGCATTTTTAAAGCTAGTCAACATTATTTAGGTAATAAACATTCTTATATGGCTTATAAATCCATTGTGCAGACAAACGCAAACAAGATATTTTCAGCACATGCAGTACTTTTGAAGTGTTAGTCTCACATTTTTCACAAATGATCAAAGAAACAGACAAAATAGTGAAATTTTAGGAAGTAAGCACAATCATATGTTACTGATAGGTGCATATATCAGAGCAGCCCCTTAGGAGAGCAATTTGATAATATATATTAAGAGTTAAAAGCTTCTATACTCTCTAACCCAGTAATTCCACATCTGGAAATAATTTGAACGATAAAAAAATCATACACCAAGATATTCATTGCAGCATTTTAGATAATATCCTTAAATTTAAAATAACTCAGTCTTGCAGTGGGAGACGGTTTACAAATCTTGAATCTACATTACACGTCAGAAATTGTATTTATGATGATTTTTAGTAATGTAAAATTGTTTTTTAGTTAAGTAAAAGAAGGTGATGCAATATTTGTAAAACGTTTACAACCATATATTTTTTACTTACAATATTTAATTTTAATTTTGTTTCACACCTAAAGTCGCATATAAAAGAATTGATGATTTAGAAATGTTGCTTTTTTCCCCACTCATTTTAAGAAAAAAATTTAAGCTCCTCACAAGCATCATGAAAACTATATCTTCTCTGTCAAATTACATTTTTTAGAGTAGACTTTTCTTGACATTTATACACACAGAAGAGTATAAAGTCATGGGCTGATTGTTCAATAAGTGAACACAGCCATGTAAGCACTACCCAAAATGGAAATCAAACAATTGCCAACACTCTAAATTCCCCTTAAGTCCCCTTTTCCCTTTCCATCACTACCCACAAAAAGTAACCATCATCCTAACTTTCATCACCATTAAGTTTTGCCTAATTTTGAAGCATATAAAGGAACCATGCCATGTGTACCTCTTTGTGTGTGTCCATTTTTTGCTTAATATTATATTTGTGAGATTCATGTACGTTGCTGTTTTCAATAGTAGTTTCTTCTTCTTGCTGTATACTATTTCATTGTATAAATATAGAATGTTTATATGTTCTGTTGAATTTTTTTTTTTTTTTTTTGACAGAGTCTCACTCTGTCATCCAGGCTGGAGTGCAATGGTGCAATCTCAGCTTACTGCAGCCTCTGCCTCCCAGATTCAAGCAATTCTCCTGTCTCAGCCTCCCAAGTAGCTGGGATTACAGGTGCATGCCGCCATACCCAGCTAATTTTTTGTATTTTTAGTAGAGATGGAGTTTCACCATGTTCCCCTGGCTGTTCTCAAACTCCTGAGCTCAGGCAATTTACCTGCCTTGGCCTCTCAAAGTGCTAGGATTACAGGCATAAGCCACTGTGCCCAGCCTGTTGATGAACTTCTTATTGTTTCTAGTTTTTGGCTATCACAAAAATGGTGCTTTAATGAATATTTTCCTATGTGCCTTTTCTTACACAGATATACACATTTCTGTTGGGTATATGCCTAGGAGAGGAATTTTGAATGTAAGGTGTGCGTGTGTTCATTTTTAGTAAATCCTGACTAAAAGTTTTCTGAGGAGCTGCGCCAATTTACACTTTCATGAGATGTATGAGATGTATATGAGAGTTCCAGTTGCTCCACCACTTGGTGTTGTCAGTCACTATAATTTTGTCATTCTGGTAGGAGTTCTTATTAGGTATGCTACTGTGTTGTTGTTGTTGTTGTTGTTGTTGTTGTTGTTTTATACATACAGAGTCTCACTCTGTCACCCAGGCTGGAGTGCAGTGGCAGGATCTTGGCTCACTGCAACCTCCACCTCCTGGGTTCAAGTGATTCTCTTGCCTCAGCCTCCCGAATAGCTGGGATTATAGGTGCATGCCACCACACCAGGCTAATTCTTTATATTTTTGGTAGAAGTGAGGTTTCTCCATGTTGGCCCAGGAGTTAAAATTCAGCCTGGGTAACATAGGGAGACCCCATTTCTTAAAAATTTTTTTGGCCGGGAGCGGTGGCTCAAGCCTGTAATCCCAGCACTTTGGGAGGCCGAGACGGGCGGATCACGAGGTCAGGAGATCGAGACCATCCTGGCTAACACAGTGAAACCCCGTCTCTACTAAAAAAATACAAAAAACTAGCCGGGCGTGGTGGTGGGCACCTGTAGTCCCAGCTACTCGGGAGGCTGAGGCAGGAGAATGGCATAAACCCGGGAGGTGGAGCTTGCAGTGAGCTGAGATCTGGCCACTGCACTCCAGCCTGGGCGACAGAGTGAGACTCCGTCTCAAAAAAAAAAAAAAAAAAAAATTTTTTTTTGAAAGATAAAAATAACAAATAAAGAGAAAAGTGTATAAAAGACATGAATGGGCACATCACTCAAAAAATATTCAAATGCTGAGTGCAGTGGCTCACACCTGTTATCCCAGCACTTTGGGAGGCCAAAGGGGAGTAGATTACTTGAGGTCAGGAGTTTGAGACCAGCCTGGCCAACATGGTGAAACACTGTCTCTACAAAGTTACAAAAATTAGCCGGCTGTGGTGTGGTACACATCTGTAATCCCAGCTGCTTGGGAGGTTGAGGCAGGAGAATTGCTTAAGCCTGGAAGGTGGAGTTTGTAGTGAGCTGAGATCATGCCACTGCACTTCAGCCTGGTGACAGAGTGAGACTGCATCTCAAAAAACAAACAAACAAACAAACAAATATATATATATATACACACACAAATGGCCAATAAACACATGAAAGTTTTCAACCTCATTAATCATAAGGAAAATGAAAATTAAAACCACAGTAGTGGCTGGGCATGGTGGCTCATGCCTGCAATCCAAGCACTTTAGGAGACTGATACGGGGGATCACTTGAGGTCAAGAGTTCAAGACCAGCCTGGCCAATATGGAGAAATAAATTTAACCAAGAAGACAAAAAATCTCTACAACAAAAACTACAAAACACTGATGAAAGAAATTGAAAAGGACACAAACTACTGGAAAGACATCTCATGTTCATAGGTCAGAAAAATTAATATTTCTAAAAGGACCTTATACCCCAAACAATCTAGAGATACAGTGCAATCTCTATCAAAATACCAATGACATTCTTCACAGAAATGAAAAAAAATCTTAAAATTCACATGGAACCACAAAAGACCCAAAGAGCCAAAACAACACAAAGCAAAATAATAAAGCAGGCATGGTGGCTCATGCCTGTAATCCCAGCACTTTGGGAGGCTGAGGTGGGAGGATCGCTTGAGCCCAGGAGTTTGAGACCAGCCTGGACAACATGGTGAAACCCCATCTCTACTAAAAATACAAAAATTAGCCAGGTGTGATGTTCACACCTGTAATCTCAGCTACACTGGAGGCTGAGGCAGGAGAATTTTTTGAGTCTGGGAGGTGGAGTTTGCAGTGAGCCATGATCACACCCTGCACTCCAACCTGCACAACAGAGAGAGACCCTGTCTCAAAAAAAAAAAAAAAAAAAAAAAAAAAAAGAACAAAGCTGGAGGCATCACATTATCTGACTTCAAAATACACTACAGAGCTATAGTAATCAAAACAGTGTGGTACTAGCATTAAAGACAGACATATAGACCAATGGAACAGGTAGAGAGCCCAGAGGTAAGTTAATGTACTTATAGCCAATTGATTTTCAACAAAGGCACCAAGAACATACTTTGGAAAAAGAATACCTTCTTCAGTAAATGGTGCTGAGAAAACTGGATATTCATATGCAGAAAAATAAAACTAGAGCCACCTATCTTTCATCATATACAAAAATCAACTTTAAATAGATTAAAGCTTAAATGTAAGACCCAAAACCATAAAGCTATTAGAAGAAAACAGGGAAAATGCTTCAAGACGCTGGTCTAGGCAAAGATTTTGTGGCTAAGACTTCAAAAGCACAGGCAACAACAACAAAAATAGACAAATGGGACTATATCAAACGAAAAAGCTTCTGCACAGTAAAAGAAACAACAGAGCAAAGAGACAATCTGTCGTATGGGAGAAAATATTTGCAAACTATTCATATGACAAGGGACTAATATCCAAAATATACAAGGAACTCAAACAACTCAACAGCAAAACAAAACAAAACAACCATTAAAAGGTGGGCAAAGATCTGAATAGATATTTCTCAAGAAAAGACATACAAATGACCAAAAGATACGTGAAAAAATATTCAGCATCATTAATCAACAGAGAAATGCAAATCAGAACCATAGATTTTCACCTCACCCTAGTTAGAATGGCTATCAAAAAGACAAATAAGGCCGGGCGCGGTGGCTCACGCCTGTAATCCCAGCGCTTTGGGAGGCCGAGACGGGCGGATCACGAGGTCAGAAGATCGAGACCATCCTGGCTAACACGGTGTAACCCCGTCTCTACTAAAAAATACAAAAAACTAGCCGGGTGAGGTGGCGGCGCCTGTAGTCCCAGCTACTCGGGAGGCTGAGGCAGGAGAATGGCGTGAACCCGGGAGGCGGAGCTTGCAGTGAGCTGAGATCCGGCCACTGCACTCCAGCCCGGGCGACAGAGCGAGACTCCGTCTCAAAAAAAAAAAAAAAAGACAAATAAATGCTGGCAAGGACGTAGAGAAAAGGGAACTCATACACTGTTGGTGGGAATGTAAATTAGTACAGCCATTATGGAAAATAGTATGGAAGTTTCTCAAAAAAACTAAAATTAGAATACCATATGATTCAGTAATTCACTACTAGGTATTTATCCAAAGAAAAGGAAATCTATATGTCAAAAGGATACCTGCACCGTCATATTTATTACAGCCCTATTCACAATAGCCAAGATATGGAATCATTCTAATTATCAACAGATGAATGGATAAAGAAAAACGTGATATATATACACAATGCAAAGCTATTCAGTCATTAAAAAACAATAAAATCCTGTCATTTGCAGCAACACGGGTGGAACTGAAGATCATTATGTTAAGTAAAATAAGCCAGGTATAGAAAGGCAGATATTGCATGCTCTCACTCATATGTGGGAGCTAAACAAGTTAATCTCATGGAGGTAGAAAATAGAGTGAGAGATACTAAAGGCTGGAAAAGGTGAG
Source organism: Rhinopithecus roxellana (assembly GCF_007565055.1). Classification (NCBI taxonomy): domain Eukaryota; kingdom Metazoa; phylum Chordata; class Mammalia; order Primates; family Cercopithecidae; genus Rhinopithecus; species Rhinopithecus roxellana. The sequence goes on along the minus strand of NC_044569.1, from coordinate 1,484,900 downwards.
GAACAGGGATGAAGACAGATTGGTTAATGGGTACAAACATACAGTTAGATAGAAGGAATAAGTTCTAGTGTTGGAAAGCACAGTAACGTGATTACGTTAAGAGTAATTTATTATATATTTCAAAACAGCTAGAAGAAATGATTTGAGGCCAGGTGTGTAATCACCTCAAATCAGGCCAGATTTGAGGCTCACGCCTGTAATCCCAGCTCTTTGGGAGGCCGAGGCGGGCAGATCACCTGAGGTCAGGAATTCAAGACTAGCCTGGCCAGCATGGTGAAAGCTCATCTCTACTAAAAATACAATTAGCCAGCTGCTCTGGAGGCTGAGCCAGGAGCATCCCTTGAACCCGGGAGGGGGAGGTTATAGTGAGCTGAGACCACATCACTGCACTCCAGCCTGGGCGACAGAGTGAGACTCCATCGCAGAAAGAAAAGAAAATATTTCAAAGATTTGAAATGTTCTCAATACAAAAATAATGATAAATGTTTGAGGTGTAATCCCAGCACTTTCGGAGGCCAAGGCGGGTGGATCATGAGGTCGGGAGATCAAGACCATTCTGGCTAACACGGTGAAACTCCGTCTGTACTAAAAAAATACAAAAAAATTAGCCAGTCGTGGTGGCGAGCCCCATAGTTCCAGCTACTCAGGAGGCTGAGGCAGGAGAATGGTGTGAACCCAGGAGGCGGAGCTTGCAGTGAGCCGAGATCACGCCACTGCGCTCAAGCCTGGGCGATAGAACGAGACTCCATCTCAAAAAATAAAAATAAAAAAGGTTGAGGTGATGGATATCCTAATTGCCCCAATTTGATCACTACTTATTGTATTCATGTATCAAAAAAACAGATGTACCCCATAAGTATGTACAATTATTATTTATCAGTTTAAAGAATGCATGTGTCTTACCTTTTCATTCTCCATATTACATCTATATTGGGTTTTGATAATCATTATGTGGAATAAAGACAGCATAAAGAACCTCAAAATATCATTAAAATTTTTTTTTAATTTCATTTATTTATTTTTGTTTTTTAGGGATGGGGGGCACACTATGTTGCCCAGGCTGGCCTGGTACTCCTAGGCTGGAGCAATGCTCCCACCTCAGCCTCCTAGATAGCTGGGACTACAGGCACACATCACAGTGCTCATTGACGTTTTGATTAGTGGAAATATTTATGGCATTTCCTCTTATTTTTACTTATTAATATTTTCCTACATTTCTGTTTGTTTGTTTGTTTTGAGATGGAGTCTTGCTCCGTAGCCCAGGCTGGAGTGCAATGGCATGATCTTGGCTCACTACAACCTCTGCCTCCTGGGTTCAAGTGATTCTCCTGCCTCAGCCTCCTGAGTAGCTGGGATTACAGGCACACACCACCACACGCGGCTAATTTTTTGTATTTTTAGTAGAGATGAGGTTTCACCATGTTGGCCATGCTGGTCTCGAACTCCTGACCTCAGAGGATCCACCTGCCTCGGCCTCCCAAAGTGCTAGGATTACAGGTGTGAGCCACCAAGCCTGGCCATATTTTCCTAAATTTTAATTTCTCACTGTAAAATACTAAAATTACGATTAAAGTAATTATATTAGATCAATGACTAAACCCTTATATGGTAGTGTTGATGAGAAGTTAGAAGGAAAAAAATCCAGGAATCAGATTTGATTTTATCATTTGAAATGAAAGAGTTTCTATGCTTATTATTAGAAAACAAAAATTAAGATAGTGTCCCTAGAATTTCACTAGAAAGTGCTCCGGAGATACTACTATAAACTGGAAGACAGAAGCTTGAAGGAAAGAAGATGGCGTCTGTCTAGGGGGATTGTGGTGCTCCCAACTTCCTCCGTTTTCCCTACAAAAGAGGCGCATGTTGGCTGGGCGCGGTGGCTCAAGCCTGTAATCCCAGCACTTTGGGAGGCCGAGACGGGTGGATCACGAGGTCAGGAGATTGAGACCATCCTGGCTAACACGGTGAAACCCCGTCTCTACTAAAAAAAATACAAAAAACTAGCCGGGCGACGAGGCGGGCACCTGTAGTCCCAGCTACTCGGGAGGCTGAGGCAGGAGAATGGCGGGAACCCGGGAGGCGGAGCTTGCAGGGAGCTGAGATCCGGCCACTGCACTCCAGCCTGGGCGGCAGAGCCAGACTCCGTCACAAAAAAAAAAAAAAAAAAAAAAAAAAAAAAAAAGAGGCGCATGTTGGCATCACTCCTGGGACATGATGGTCAGGTGCTTCAGGAAGCCTGGAAGTTACTGTGTCCTTCTTGGGACTAGAAGGAACTAAAGTGAGTGGCAGCTTCAGGACAAGCCAGTGGGTAAGAGCCCTCCTGAGTTAGAACACAGGGTGAACGCATTTGTCATCTTCAGTATTAGAGCTCTCAGTTGGAGCATGGAACTGTGAGTTGAAAATAATTTAATTGGCCAGGGGCTGTGGTTCACGCCTGTAATCCCAGCACTTTGGAAGGCCGAGGCGGGTGGATCACTTGAGGTCAGGAGTTTGAGACCAGCCCGGCCAACATAGTGAAACCCCGTCTCTACTAAAAATATAAAAATTAGCTGGGCTTGATGGCAGGCGCCTATAGTCCCAGCTACTTGGGAGGCTGAGGCAAGAGAATCGCTTGAACCTGGGAAGCAGAGGTTGCAGTGAGCCCAGATTGTGCCACTGCACTCCAGCCTGGGTGACAGAGCAAGACTCCATCTCAAATAATAATAATAATAATAATAATAATAAAATAATTTAGTTGCTTGATATCTCACCATGTAGGAAAAATTTTGTTTTTTAATTTAAAAACAAAAAAGAATTTAGTTACAACGTCTACTTTCACTTTTCTTTCCTGAAATGCATTAGAAAGTCTGATTATTGACTGGGCGCAGTGGTTTATGCCTGTAATTCCAGCACTTTGGGTGGCCGAGGTGGGTGGATCACGAGATCAGGAGTTCAAGACCAGCCTGACCAACATAGTGAAAGTCCGTCTCTACTAAAAATACAAAAATTAGCTGGGTGTGGTGGCATGCATCTGTAATCCCAGCTACTTAGGAGGCTGAGGCAAGAGAATCGCTTGAACCCAGGAAGCAGAGGTTGCAGTGAGCCAAGATCACACCACTGCATTCCAGCCTGGGCGACACAGCGAGACTCTGTCTCAAAAAAAAAAAAAAAGAAAGAAGGAAGTCCGATTATTGAAGAGAAAACTAATGGAAATGGAAACTCTCTGGATGTGTGGTGTGCCACCCTCTTCCCTTAGCGGTGATTTCTAATCATGCTCATCTTGTCCGTTTGTGCTTGGACACAAGGCACAGCTTCCTTCCTGTGCCATTCCCAATGGGTATTTTTACTTCTTCTTTGGAATAGAGTTGTTTTGTGGGCACACAATGATTTCCCTAGATTGCTTCATAGCTCTAAGAATGTATCCTTGACCTGGAAAATCTCTTTTTTTTTTTTTAATATGACAATATGACCTAGTGGAGTTTTGCAAACTGTGCTGCTGACTGCTAAGAAATGTAGTAATTCTGTTGTGTTCTATTCCCCACCTTAAACACGTGAAGAGGCTCATGGATTTCCTTATTTAATATTTTCTTGCCATCTAAATCTACAGTTTCCAGTGTAAAGCAGAGAGCAAGAGATAACTTTGAATGATTCATGAAGATTCTTAAGGCCACCTTTCCTCTGCATCTATGATCACAGTAATACGTTTCTCAAAGTTACCATGTTTAAAAGAGTAAAGTTCAATTTTGTCCCCCAAATGTGTTAACATATCTTTGAAAATATTCTTTTTTTTTTTTTTTTGAAACAGGGTCTCACTTTGTCACCCAGGCTGGAATGCAGTGGTATATTCGTAGCTTACTGTAGCCTTAAACTCCTGGGTTTGAGCACTCTTTCCACCTCAGCCTCCTGAATAGCTGGGGAAAGTATTCATTTTTGAACTTGGAAAATGTTTGAGAAAGGTCCAGATGACCCGGCCCGCAGGAAAGGGCCACTGTCTCTCACATGTCCTAGCAAAGCTTCTGATCCTGCTTCACACAATTAACAGGGTAAATCCCCTACTCAGGAGTGCTGTACAGGGGTTTCAAGAAAACAAACACCTGTGCCTGCACCCGGGTTTCGTCTTCACTTCCCCGTGCCAGCCTAGGAGGTGCTGGCCAGGCTTGCCTCTCCTGTTCCCAGAACGAGGAGCAGCTCCCCCCTCCTTTCCTCTCTTCTCCCTCCGCCTGACCAAACCCTTCCTTCCTACCAAAGCACAGACTTTGGAAGCTGGAAAGGCACATGACTGTAGATCACAGTGCCTGCAACCCTTCTGTATTCCTTCTGAAGTCCACTCTGAAGTTTGTTTTGTTTTTGTTTTGCTTGTTTTTTTCTTTTCTTTTTATAATATCTCTGTAAATGGTTGGAGATCAAACCTTGTCAATAATAGGCTCAGCCAGCCCTAGAGGACAGCGTATGAAACTCACTTTGTTACTTAAATTAAGATTTTCCTAAATGTTGTATACATGAATACTGGCAGCAATTATGCTGAAGTTTGTCTCTAAGGTTTTACTTTATCACATTACCACCAAAACATCTATCAAACTACAGTTACTTAGAGGGATGACAACAGATATATTTTGGAGTGAAAAAAAAAAAAAACCCCACGCAACACAGGAATCCCAAGGACATCAGAAAGAGCATTCCCCATATATTATCTCCGGGCTATGCCTTCCCATGCAGCGAAAGTGTCACTCAAATTAGGCTGTTCAGAAAACTAGAAGTGTAGGAGTTTAAATTTCCTTGTCTTCTTTTATGGACCAACTGTAAAACAAACAGCCTGTAGTATCAACAATAAAAAAGTAATTGCTTGAGCTTCTCATTCTCTCAAGACCTAAGTGTTGGCCTGGCATGGTGGCTCGTGCCTGCAATCCCAGCACTTTGAGAGGCCAAGGTGGGAGGATCGCTTGAGGGTTCGAGACCAGCCCGGGAAACATGGTGAGACTCTGTCCCTACAAAAAAATAAAAAACTCAGCTGGGCATGGTGGCGTGTGCCTGTAGTCCCACCTATTTGGGAGGCCAAGATAGGTGGATTGCTTGAACCCAGGAGTCTGAGGCTGCAGTGAGCCATGGTTGTGCCATTGCACTCCAGCCTGGGTGACAAAGCAAGATCCTATCTCAAAAAATAAATAAATAAAAAGAGAGAGAGAGAAAGAAAAAGAAAGAAAGAAGAAAAGAAAGCAAGAAAGACAGAGAGAGGGAAGGAAGGAAAGAAGAAGGAAGGAAGAGGGAAGGAAGAAGAAGGAAGGAGGGAGGGAAGGAAGGAAGGGAGGGAGGGAAATACTAGCACCACAGGCCCTGCAGGAAGAATCCCCAGTGCTGCTCCTGGTTTGTCAGATCATCTTCCTCTCATTGGTTTATGTGTCACCAGGTATCCAGGATGTGAGTTCTGCTTCCAAACACCTTCCCCTTCCTTGCTGGGCAGCTTGCAGATAAGGGAGGTGGATAAGATGAGATATGTTTTTTATTTGGGTAAACTCCAATAAAATTAATGAAAGGAAAGAGAGACCCTGGAGGTTGGCATCAGAAATAAATAGTCTGTCAGAATCATCTTTTTCTGTTTCCGGTTCATCAAAGGAATGATAAAATCCCTGAGATTTTGAGCTCTCCAGAGGGTTCTAACAGTCAGAGTTGAGAACCACTGATCTATACCTACCAAATAGGAATCATTCTATTAATAAGGCTTTTATAGATACTTGATGAAAGAGCACTAAATCGGTCCATACGCCTTGATTTATTCAAACAGCTACTATCTGGAAACTCAGTCCCAACCTTAGGGCCATCGTGGTGAAGAGGCAGCTGTCCCCAGTGGGGTACTGAGCACCCACCTCCCCCTTCCCTTGCATGTACTGAAAGTGGATGCTGGCCAAATGAGGAAAGATGTCTCAGAAAAACACCACCACACTAGGGAGGTTTAAAGAAGAGAAGGGCATTTGCCCCCCATCCCTGACCCCCTTGACCGGGGCTGATTATTATGGGATGACACCATGTGTACAGGTTATAGGTCTTTTACAGAGAATCCATCATTTGGAGCCACAGACTTTTCCCTTTCTAAGTTACTTCCTGGGTGGGGTTTCAGATGACCCACCAGGCAAAGAAACCTCAGGATTTCATTCTCTTTTTTTTGGTGTATTTTTTCCTCTTAAGCTTAATGACGAAAGTCCAGATAATTATGCGATCTTCTGTAGACCCCAGGGAAGCCAGGTACTACTTAACCCTGCAGAGAGAATGAGCCACCACGTCCTACAAAGCCACGTGCCCTCTCAGTGCTTCTCTGCTGGAAGCAGTTTCCCCAGCCTCAGGCTGCATGTCCCGAGGGCCCTGGACGGATGACCCAGGGGTGAGGCAGGTCACCCTGGCGCAGGGCCACCTCCAGGGTGTTCATGACAGGCAGGAAACGCTGCAGGAATCTGGTCTCCTCACTACTGGGCTCAGCTATCTCACCCACTATCTTTTTATTGTTTAGCTATACTCATAGTTTTTTTTTTTTTTTTTTCATTCACTCACGTAAATCAAGGAGGCCCAAATGTTCCAGATAACTCTAGATAACATAAGTGTGGCAGCAGTTCATAGACAGTAAGCCATAGCAGAGTGAAGAAAATGCCCCCAGCAGAGCAACCATGGATCTCAGACAGATGGGGAAATTCCCAACGTATTTATAAAGCAGGTGTACATACATACAGTACTAAACATCAGGTCAACACGAGCCTAGAAACCTTTTAATCCTTGGTGGAAATAGAAACTGCTGAAGATATACACCTGAAGAAAAGTCAGTTTGATGCATAATGTCAACCCCCAACATGTATTTAAAACTATAACAGGCCGGGCGCGGTGGCTCACGCCTGTAATCCCAGCACTTTGGGAGGCTAAGGCAGGCAGATCACCTGAGGTCGGGAGTTTGAGACCAGCCTGACCAACATGGAGAAACCCCATCTCTACTAAAAATACAAATTAGCTGAGCATGGTGGCGCCTGCCTGTAATCCCAGCTACTCGGGAGGCTGAGGCAGAAGAATTGCTTGAACCTGGGAGGCAGAGGTTGCAGTGAGCTGAGATCGTGCCATTGCACTTGAGCCTGGGCAACAAGAGCAAAACTCCGTCTCAAAAAAAAAAAGAAAGAAAGAAAAATTCCTGTGTCCCCAGGTTCACCCCACCTAGCCATGGCTTTTGTCAGCATTCTGCCTTGTCAGCAGGGTGATATGAAGGATCACAGACCTCGGAGCCGGGCAGGCCTGAATTCAAATCCTGCTCTATAGTTTCCCATCTTCATGCAAATTACTTAAGCCCTCTGAGTCCTGGACTGGACATTTTACACGTGTAAAATGGAGATGAGGGTGGGCGCAGTGGCTCATGCCTGTAATCCCAGCACTTTGGGAGGCCAAGGCAGGTGGATCACCTTAGGTCGGGAGTTCAAGTCCACCCTGGTCAACATGGCGAAACCCCTTCTCTACTAAAAATACAAAAATTAGCCAAAGGTGGTGGCGAGCAGCTGTAATCCCAGCTACTCAGGAGGCTGACACAGGAGAATCACTTGAACCCAGGAGGTGAAGGTGGCAGTGAGCCGAGATCGCGCCACTGCATTCCAGCCTGGGCAACAAGAGTGAAACTCCATCTCAAAAAAATAAATTAAATAAATACAATGGAGGTGAGAAAGCCCACATTTCAGGGCTGTTATGAGGCTTCAATAAGATCATTTAAAGTGCTTGACAACTAGTAAGTACTAGTAAAAAGTGCTTAAGAAATAAAAGTTTCTTCTTTCTCTAGTTTACTTTTTTTTGAGACGGAGTCTTGCTCTGTCACATGTATATATATGTGTGTGTATATATGTATATATATGTGTGTGTATATATGTATATATATGTGTGTGTATATATGTATATATATGTGTGTGTATATATGTATATATATGTGTGTGTATATATGTATATATATGTGTGTGTATATATGTATATATATGTGTATCATGTCATATTATATTGTCATATTATTATTGTCTATCATGTTTCTCTCCTTGGGTACAGAATTCACGTGTTCAGGACAAGAGGAACAGCAAGATCACATAGGTCCCGTAGAGCAGTTATTAACTCTTCCGGGTTTGAACATTTGGCTGTACCCTCCTCTGTGGATAAGGATGGTCGCTGTGTGGGGAAGAATGTGTTTATATATATCTCCCAGATCTAAATTGCCTGGGCAAAAACATTTTCATTTTGCCCCTCTGGTTTCCCATCTTATTTTCACAACCTTCTTGTGGCATATTTTGAATGTGTTCAAGTCAGTTTCCACATCAGATATTTATATATCATCAGAGCATTGCAATGATGCTTTTGTTTTTTTAATAAAAAACACATTTATAGATCATTGGCTAATAATTTGAATGCCTTTTTATTAAAAATCAGGATTACACATGCAATCACTGAGGCTTTGCTCTTGAGCGACTAGGGTTTCTAAGAAATAAGATGAATTATCTAATGCAATAGTGAGTCTTTTCCTTATCCTGTCAATTGCACTCAATTTTTCTAGCTAAGAAAGATTTGAAGCCAGGTGTACGCCTATAGTCCCAGCTACCTGAGAGGCTGGGGTGGGAGGATCACTTTAGCCTAGAAATTTGAGGACATCCTGGGCAACATAGGAAGACCAATCTCAAAAAAATTTTGTCTTGAATTTACACACACATTCACGTCTGTCATTTAGATATACTCATATGCTTAAAATCCTTTTAGATCTTTAAAAGCTTAAGATACACCAGCCAAAAGAAGGCACTGCCCCGATGAAGAGGACCCTGAGGAATGGGAAAGATCTGATGGGAGCGAGAGTAATTCTTCTGAATTGTTATCCTGGAGAGCACGGTAAAAGAGTCTCCATTTCCCCTGTGGAGAGAACGCAGGGCCTGCAGCGAGGTGGGAATGCTCCGTCTGGTCCTCAGCAAGAACCTCATTATCACACACGGCTCTCCCACTACAGGGTTTGTTCAGTCCACTCCGCTGCTAACTGCCTCTTTGGTACCTCCTTCTAATAGGATTGTGACCGCTCCTTTGCAAGTTACTTGGGCAGTTTACAGAATGCAGGAGGTTTACTAGGTGACCTGGAAATCCTTTCTGCCTTGTCATGCTCTGGGGCAGACCAGAGGAGGTTGGAACTCTCCTGCTCCCCACCCCCACAACGTGAGTCACGCCCTCAGAGGCTCCGGCTGACTTTGAGCCAGGTGTTCCTGGAGTCAGGACCAGAGACAGAAGGAATATACCAGAGGCTTTACACCCACCATTGCCTTTATTTTGTTTATTTATTTATTTATTTATTTATTTATTTATTTTTGAGGTGGAGTCTTGCTCTGCTGCCAGGCTGGAGTACAGTGGAGCCATCTCGGCTCACTGCAACCTCCGCCTCCCGGGCTCAAGGAATTTTCGTACCTCAGCCTCTCAAGTAGTTGAGATTACAGGCATGCACCATCGTGCCCAGCTAATTTTTGTATTTTTAGTAGAAATGGGGTATTGCCACATTGGCCAGGCCAGTCTCAAACTCGTGACCTCAAATGATCTGCCCACCATTGCCTTTAACGTTTACTACCCATCATTGAGGGAAATGCTGTCATTGTCACTGTACAGATAAGGAAACTGAGGCTCAGAGAGCTCAAGGAACTTACCAAGGCTGCAGGGCTTGTTAGTAGAAGTCAGGATTCCTATTCTGCCTGTGGACGCTGACACCCTTCTGTCACCCACTCCAGCTCCCTCCATCCAAAGCATGCAACAGGACCTCGGCTTCTACGACCCATCTCTGTTCTGACTTCAGCAGCTAGAGCCTAAGGTGATGGCACACTTGCACCTTTCCTCTTCCTCTCTATAGGTAATTCCTGATTGTAATGGTGGCTGAAAAAGGCAAAGTGCGTTGAGGAAGATGAAGTATCTGGGTGAAGCCAGAGGTGCTCTTGCCTCAGCCCCTGGGGAGCTTTCATTCTTTCCATTTCAGGAGGAAGTGAGATGCCTCCAAAGACAGGCAGACATGTGAAGGAGCCGGCGATCAACAGGTCTGCTCCTCACTGCCTCCATGTGAGCCCTGCTCCCATCTCCCCAGGATGGGACCACGGGCCCTGGGGCAATGTCCAGCACAGTGGTCAGTCGCCTCAAAGGCCTTCCTCATGGCAGGGCTAATCCCAGCACTTTGGGACCCTGAGGCGGGCAGATCACTCGAGTTCAGGAGTTCAAGACCAGCCTGGCCAAAAGGTAAAACCCTGTCTCTACTAAAAATACAAAAATTAGCCGAGTGTGGTGGCACATGCCTGTAATCCCAGCTACTTGAGAGACTGAGCCAGGAGAATAGCTTGAACCCAAGAGGCGGAGGTTGCAGTGAGCCGAGATTACGCCACTGCACTCCAGCCAGAGCGACAGAGTGAGACTCTGTCTCAAAAAAAAAAAAAAGTCCTTCCTCACCCTCACCATGTGGAGACATCAGGCCTGCATCAGATCCCACTTACCCATAAGATAGGCAAGTTCTTGACACCAGGCCAAGGGGCAGAACCCCAAGGTTCTGCAAGCTCCACAGACCCAGAGCAAATATCTGGTATCCTCAGAAGAAACCTTTAGAACTTTATGAAGCTTTGTTCAGGCCACACATGGAGAAACTGGAGTTTGAAGGGGGGCCGCAAAGAGGAGCAAGCCTGCCAATGTGACTCTGGAAAATTCCCCTTCCCAAGGAGCCCCTGCCCTAACACTGTACAGACGGTGACTTCCCTCCTAGGCCTGCTGCAAGAAGACACAGATGGGCAGGAACTCCATAGCTTAAAAACTGAGGCATGTTCTATGTCTGGCAGGGAACGTCGGGAGGAGCCAGACCTTCCAGGTGGCAAGGAGGTTGTTTGTGCAAGGGTCAGTCCCAGCAGCACCATCTGTTGGTGAGCTCACTTTATTAAGGACATTTCCAGGGAATTAGATGCTTGTTTTAAAAGAAAAGCTGTTCAAGGACATTTGTGCAGGGTTCATGATGTGAGACAGCCACAGGGGAATGGTAAAGGCAGGAACCCCCTACCCCCCAGCTTTCTCTCCACATGGCTTCAAAGAAAGGTCCTGGAGCTGTGGACACCAGGGTCTTCTGCAGCCCAGGACTTTGCTTGGGTAGGAGTTAGGCCAGCCAGCACAAGGAAAACCTTTGGAAACTGGGCTCAATTAAAGTTTCCAGATGATCTTTCCCCAGCACCCTACATACTCCTCCCTGCTCCCTTTTAATTAATATATAGACTGGGCATGGTGGCTCACACCTGTAACCCCAGCACTTTGGGAGGCCAAGGTGGGAAGATCCCTTCAGCTCAAGTGTTTGAGAACACCCTGGGCAAGATAATGAGACCTCCCCCTACAAAAAATTAGCCAGGTGTGGTGGTGCATGCCTGTAGTCTCAGCTATTCAGGAGGCTAAGGCAAAATCACTTAAGCCTGGGAGATGGAGGATGCAGTGAGCTGCGATCGTGCCACTGGACTCCAGCCTGGACAACAGAGCAAGATCCTGTCTCCAGAAAAATTTAAAAATTTTTTAAAGAGTTTAAAAATTATAAAAAAGAAAGAAACAGTCATTCAAAAGATTAACAATCACCATCCTATGGGGCAAAACATCCCACACAGTGAACTTTCTCTGAAATTCTTTGCCCCGGAAAGGAAGTATTTGGATACACATCGCATTTCCTCCTAACTTTATCCAAAGAAGAAAATAAACATTGAAATAGAGGAAGCTTAATTTTGTTAATGTCCTGGAATGTTGATGATAATCCATTCATATTTTTATTAGAGTAACTCTTAATGTTGAAATAGCTTCATAGCTAACAGGCTCAGGGCATCTTCCTTGTCCAGAGTAATTTCCCTGTGTAGAACTCTCAATGGCTCCCCAGTGCCCACAGAAAAAGGCCAAGCTCTTTTTTTTTTTTTTTTTTTTTTTGAGACGGAGTCTCGCTCTGTCGCCCAGGCTGGAGTGCAGTGGCCAGATCTCAGCTCGCTGCAAGCTCCGCCTCCCGGGTTCACGCCATTCTCCTGCCTCAGCCTCCCGAGTAGCTGGGACTACAGGCGCCCGCCGCCTCGCCCGGCTAGTTTTTTGTATTGTTAGTAGAGACGGGGTTTCACCGTGTTAGCCAGGATGGTCTCGATCTCCTGACCTCGTGATCCGCCCGTCTCGGCCTCCCAAAGTGCTGGGATTACAGGCTTGAGCCACCGCACCCGGCCAAGCCAAGCTCTTTGGCATAGCACATGGTCCTGTCCCAGCGTAAGGTTTGACTCCTCTTTCTACCACAACCGAAGCAGGCCTTGTTCTTTCCTCCATAACCTTGAGAACCATCATCTCATTCCTAGAATTGCCTTCTCCTTTATCTGTCCTCTGAACTCTCATCCCTTAGGATTCTGTTCAAATATTATTAATACCTTTTTTCCTAATAATAATTTATCATTTCTAATCATGTTCATTATTCTCCCCTCTTTTTTTTTTTTTTTTTTTTTTTTTTGAGACAGGGTCTCTCTCTGTTGCCCAGGCTAGTGTACAGTGGCATGATCACTGCAACCTCCACCTCCCAGGTTCAAGTGATTTTCGTGCCTCAGCCTCCCAAGCTGGGACTACAGGCATGTGCCACCACACCCGGCTAATTTTTGTGTTTTTAATGGAGACAAGATTTCACCATGTTGGCCAGGCTAGTCTCAAACTCCTGAACTCAGGTGATCCGCCTGCCCTGGCCTCCCAAAGTGCTAGGATTACAGGCATAAGCCACTGCGCCTGCCTATTCTCCCCACTTGGACTCCACTTTTTAATCGGTGTATGTGTCTGATGATGCATTTAATGATTTGTTTGCCCATCTGTCTCTGCCACTACGCTGTGATCTTAACAACCAAGAGCTTGGTGTTTGCTAATGGATACCTCTAGAATCTAGCATAGGATATTGAAAGGACAGCTTAAGCACCACTTTGCTGTAAAAACTACTCCCCATCAGCATTTTCATGAGATGAATATTATATGCATCAGGGCCTAGCACACTGCTTAGAACGTAGTACCTAGCCATTAGCATCAGCTTCCATAATACCAACAATATTCATATTATGTTTGTTAAATGAATGCTTAAATCTTGCTTTATAAAATTATAGTCACACGGTCATGCAAAAGTATACTTAATTAGATTTGGGCGAAGCTGGCAAGGTAAGAGAAGGCAGTTTGGAGGCAGAGCTACGGGGTGAGTTCTGGAATGACAGCACCTAATTGCCGACTCACTTAGCCAGTCTATGGCTCAGCTTCCAAGGCTCTACAAATTAGCCAGTGAGTATTAATCACCAGCCCAGCCCACACGGTAATCAGATCCAGGAGAGCCAGCTGATAACATTCCTGGAATTCTATCAAAACACTGAAGGCTTACTATGAGGCAATGACAACGGTGGATACAAACATAAATCAGGTGTTTTCCTGGCTCTCAAAGAGCTCACAATTTCATGCGGGCAGCAGAGACATATACAAGGGACAACAAGACAAGCTGGAATTTGGCAGATGTTATAGTAGAGATATAAGCGAAATACACCGATGGCGCAAAAGAGCACAAGATGAATTTTATGTGAGGGAATGGGAAGCAGGAATGCAGGTTTATTCTGTACCCATGCTGGGCCGGGGTAGCTCATTTGGTCTCCATAATACGGTGAGGTAGAAAATGTTGGCCGAGTATGGGGGCTCATACCTGTAATCCCAGCACTTTGGAAGGCCGAGGCAGGAGTATCGCTTAAGCCCAAGCAGTTCAAGACCAGCCTGGGCAACATAGCAAGATCCCATCTCAAAAAAAGAGTGTTAACCTACTTTAGAGATGAGCACGCTAAGGCCCGAAGAGGTGAGGTAACTTGGCTAAATCACACTGATAGAACACTAGGCTTCCAATGAAGGCCTTTCTGGTTTTGACGCCAGCACCGTTTATTGCACAGCCTAATCCCCAAGGGCGCTAAAATGGCCACATGGAAGCAGAGAGACCAAGTAGGGAGAATTGAGTGCCCCAGATAGAAGGGATCATGTAGACAAAAATCCAGAGAAAAAGGTTCAAAGGTGTGTGTGGGTGTGTGTGTGTGTAAAAAGAGGGAGTGGAAGGGCCAGATCACAGAGTACTTTGAGTTTTAGTCCTAAGATTGTTGTCCATTGTTGTTTTTTAAATAATGATAATGAAACTATAATAATAATATTATATAGCACCTTTATATTTTTTCGGTCTTATTGAAGTGTAATTGGCAAATGAAAATTGCATACAGGACCAGGTGTAGTGGTTCACGCCTATAATCTCAGTGCTTTGGAAAGCCAAGGTGGGAAGATTACATAAGGTCAGGAGTTCAAGACCAGCCTGGGCAACATAACAAGACCCCATCTCTACAAAAAAATTAAAAATTAGCCAGCCATGTTGGCACGCACCGGTAGTCCCAGCTGTTTGAGAGGCGGAGGTGGGAGGATTGCTTGAGCCTAGGAGTCTGAGGCTGCAGTGAGCCATTATTGTACCACTGCACTCTGGCCTGGGTGACAGTAGAAGACCTTAGCTCAAAAGCTTTTTTAAAAAATTGTATACAGTTGGCCGGGCACAGTGGCTCATGCCTATAATCCCAACACCTTGAGAGACTGAGGCTGGTGGATCATTTGAGCCCAGAAGTTCAAGACCAGCCTAGCCAATATGGTAGAACCCCATCTCTACAAAAAATACTAAAATTAGCCGGGCATGGTGGGGTGCACCTATAGTCCCAGCTACTTGGGAGGCTGAGGTGGGAGGATCACTTGAACCTGGAAGGTAGAGGTTGCAGTACACCAAAATCACACCACTGCACTCCAGACTGGGTGACAGAGTGAGACCCTGTCTCAAAAAACAAAACAAAACAAAAAAATGTATACAGTCTTGCATCCATTGAAGTATAGAGTCGATTAAATAATAAAAATAAATATTGTATAAAGTAGGCCCTCTGTATCTATGGGTTCCACAGCCATAGATTCAACTAACCATAGGTCAAAAACTTTTGGAAAAACATTTATGTTTATATTGAACACGTACAGACTGCTTTTCTTGCCATGATTCCCTAAACAATACAGTATAACTACTATTTACATAGCTTTTACATTATATTGGGTATTACAAGTAATCTAGAGATGATTTAAAGTATATGAGAGGACCAGCCTGACCAACATGGTAAAACTCCATCTCTACCAAAAAATACAAAAATTAGCTGGGCATGGTGGCAGGCGCATGTAATCCCAACTACTCTGACGGCTGAGGCTGGAGAATCACTTGAACCTGGGAGACAGAGTTTGCAGTGAGCCGAGATCATGCCACTGCACTCCAGCCTGAGTGACAGAGTGAGACTCTGTCTCAAAAAAAAATAAAAAACAAAAGTACACGGGAGGATGTGCATTGTATATGCAGACTATACCATTTTATATCAGGGACTTGAGCATCTGCGGATTTTGATATCTTTGGTGGGGTTTGGGGGTTCCTGGAACAAATCCCCCATAGAAAGCAAGGGACAACTGTATATTTAAGGTGTACAATGTGACGTTTCAATACACATGCACATTGTGAAATGATCACCGCAATCAAGCAAACATATCCTTCGCCTCACATACTTTTTATTTTTATTTTTTATGGTGAGAACATTTAAGACCTACTCTCTCAGAGAATTTCAGGCATACAATCCAGTCTTTTAACTGTGTACTGTATTGTAACTTAGATCTCCTCTACTTATTCATCTTGCTTAGCTGAAACTTTGTGCCCTTTGACCAACATTTCCCCATTTTCCCGTCCCCACAGCCCACGGCAACCACCATTCTACTCTGCTTCTATGAGTTGCACGTTTTTGGATTCTGCCTACAACTGAGATCATACAGTATTTGTCTCTCCATGTCTGGCTTAAGTCTCCTAACGTACTGTCCTTAAGGAGCACAATGTTGTTACAATATAGTGTTCTTCTTATGGCCAACTTAAGGGTATTTCATATCTATGATGTCCATTTCCTGCTGATGTTTGCCCCATTTTATGGATCGGGACACTGAGACAAGCACTTGTTTCAATAACTTGTGCAAAGTCATGACACAAGAGGCAGAGCAGACCCTTGAACACCTAGTCCCTAACAATCTACCGTGCTCTAGACAAAGCTGAAGAAGATGTGGACCCTGAGCCTCAGTTTTCTCATCTGCAAGATGGAGATAATACCTACAGGGTTGTCTCAAAGAGATTTTGCAACTTCACAAGACCTCACGGCGGGGGGTAGGGTGGCGGGGAGGGGGAATCTACTGATAGGGAGATAAACAAATATTTCCTGTCCCCCTGGAAATGTCATTAGGGCCCTTAGCAAAAGAGTTCTAATGTTCAGAGAGACTATCTGGAAGGGAGAAATCTACAACTGAAAGAGGCTGTAATAATGGGCACTCAAGAAAGGAAACCACCACCTTTGCACATCTGAACCACTAACAATGACTTTTGTTGCTGAATGTGCTTCTTTGCTCCTACTAGTAAAGTCTTGTCAAACAGGAAACAGGTTTTTAAGGCAACGGGGTCCCTGTGAGTTCAAACTTCTGCTTTCCAATGTTCTTACAAGATGCACAATTGGCACCGACTTACAGGAAATATTTAATTGGAATCGGAAGGCGCTGGCTCCACGGGCCTGGTTTTATATTGTCTACAGGCTTCTGCTGAAATGATTTTGGTGTGTAAGCACCAGTCCCTCACTTATTTATATTTGCCAAGGGGGAGTAAACCCAAAACATAGTCCAAGGGTGTTTCTGGGGCACAAGTGCAATCTGCACAGGGTTAGGAAAAGAGGCGGGGAGAAAAATTGCCATGCAAAAATTCCTCTTAAAAAAGAGAAGGGCTGGGACTGAACTCGGAGTGACATATTTATGAGCTCAGTATCAGTTGCTTGAGCTGATAAGCGTTGGTCATTAAAGGAAGGAAAAGTCACCTTTGTGTATATAAAATATACAAGATTCATAGTCTGAAAAGACTGAACAGGAAAGCATTGGGTAAATAGAGGATATCCCTTAAAGTATAATGTGAAAATCAAATTACTTCAAGAAGGAAGAATGTAGGTGTTTCTTTGTAAGTGAGAGGTTGAGAAAATGAATGACTCCCTAATTTGAAATCAACATTAACTGGCTGCCAGCCTTTTGTGGCTCAATTCTGAGAATGTAGTTCAAAGAAATGCCTCCTTCCCAAAAAGCCCTTTCGTCCCCCTTTTATGTGTCCCCTGCCTGGACTCCACACTGGCTGAAAGGACAGGTTATAGAGTCAATTGCATGGAGGTCAGGCACTCAGATCTGCCTCTCACTGGCTCAGTGAGATTGGACAAATTACCTGTTTCTTCAAGTCTTCTCTTTAAAAAAAAAAAAAAAAACTATTTTATTTACTTATGTATTTATTATTTGTTTGTTTTAGAGACAGAGTCTCACTCTGTCATCCAGGCTGACATGCAGTAACATGATCATAGCTGACTGCAGCCTCAAACTTCTGGGCTTAATCAATCCTCCCACCTCAGCCTCCCAAGTAGCTGGGACTACAGGGGCATGCCACTGTACCTGGTTCTCTATTTCTTTATTTGCAAAATATGGATAATAATAGTACTTGTCTCCTGAGATTGTGTGAGGATTACATTGGAAATGCACTTTCGCTGCTTGCCCTGAGCCTGGTCTATAACAAGCATTCTGTAAAGGTAGTTCTTTTTATCATTATACCAAAGACCACTGGTCTTCCCAGAGATTTCCAAACCCGAGAGGAGTTTTGCAATTATCCCAACAAAGTGTCAAGGAATGAATTCTTCCAATACCCTCAAAGAGGTTAATTTAATTTTAACAACAATATGACAGTCTAGAGCACCTTGGTAGGTGAGGGTGGGAGTGGGGACAGAAGAAGAGCATTTCCTGGAAATCCTATAATGATTCCATTTTCTAATCCCCAAACAACCTTGGTCCATAGGGATGCTGGCCCTCCCTCCCTCACCCCAGGCCTTGGTTTTTTGCAGTCTTCATTTGTGGTGTCATCAGTGGCCCTAGATTAGGCCTCCCAGAGTAGACAACAGTACCCCCACCTCCTGTCCCCCTTCAGAGACCACCACTAACTCTTCCTTATCCCTTTATTTCTACTTCCTCTCGGAACCTGCAGGATTCCGGTCTGATAAGCATATCTGCATTAGAAGCCAGACTTTGCATATCTCAGGATCCACCCTCACCCTCGGAATATTCACCTCCATAATCCACTAACTGGCCTGTCCCCATTCAGTCACAATTGTAGGTTCCTACAGAATGATGATTTGTGACAAATGTTCTTCCCTCTGGCTAGGTTTTCTCAAGGCTAGGTTCTTCTCTGGCTAGATTTTCTCTGGCTCGGTACTTCCTCTGGCTAGATTTTCTCAAGAAGAAAATACCTTATTTTTGTAGCATGTTCTATCACACAGGATAAACTTTTGTTCCTTTGCAGCCACCATGTACACTGTTGGATGTGTGCCTTCAGGAGCTCCTGCTTGTCAGGGAGTTGACTGCATGGGTAAAAGTTAAAAGTTGCTCAAGGAAGTCTCAGTTTTCATTTCTTTTTTAAAAAATTGACATATAAGAGTTGTACTGGCTAATCACACTGGTTCACTCCTGTAATCCCTGCACTTTGGGAGGCCAAGGCAGGTCGATTACTTGAGCCCAGGAGTTTGACACCATCCTGGGTAACATGGTGAAACCCCTCTCTACAAAAAATTAACCGAGCGTAGTGGCCACACTTGTAGTCCCAGCTACTTGGGAGGCTGAGGTGGGAGGATCACCTGAGTCTGGGAAGTCAAGGCTGCAGTGAGCTGTGATGGCATCACTGCACTCCAGTCTGGTGAGAGAGTGAGGCTCTGTCTCCAAAAAAAAAAAAAAAAAAAAAAAAAAAGCACATGGGGGGCACATGTGATATTTTGATACCTGCATACAATGCGTAATGAACATATTAAGGCAACTGGTATATCCATCACCTCAAACATTTATCTTTTCATCGTGTTGAGAATTTCCTAAAAGCTGATTTTTCAGACTGATTAGAAATAGAAGTGTGGGTGTTCTGTCTCCCCTGTTCCCTTCTCAAGCCTCTGTGATCTTTTCCTCAGTAAAATACATTCCTAGTTTGATTTTAAGTCATTCCTCATAACCCCTGTCCTGGATTCACCTAAAATGAAAACCTCAGAGACATCGTAACACCCCTCTCCATCTCACACCTCACAAATCCATCAGCAAATTTGAGGTTGCTTCTATTTATTTTCTGAACCCAACTACTCCTCATCCCTTGCAGCATTCCTGATCTGGTCTAAGACCCACTAGCTCCTACCTGGTTTTCTGCAAGTCTCCTAACTGGCCTCCTGGCTTCTGCTCTGTCCCTCTGGTGTCCATCTCCACACAGCAGCCAGAGCGATCCTTTTAAAACTTAGGTTAGGCCGAGCACAGGGGCTCACACCTGTGATCCCAGCACTTTGGGAGGCCAAGGCGGATCACCTGAGGTCAGGAGTTCGAGACCAGCCTGGACAACATGGTGAAACCCCGACTTTAGTAAAAATACACAAATTAACCAGGCGTGGTGGTGCACGCCTGTAATCCCAGTTACTAGGGAGGCTGAGGCAGGAGAATGGCTTGAACCCAGGAGTTGGAGGTTGCAGTGAGCCAAGATCGTGCCATTGCACTCCAGCCTGAGCAACAAGAGTGAAACTCCATCTCAGAAAATAAATAAATAAATAAATAAATAAATAAAACCTAGGCCAGATCATGTCACTTCTCTGCTCAAAACCCTCCAATCCCCCGACCCTATCCTGAGAATAGGTGTAGCCTCTATACGGCCTACAAGGCAAGGCTCTGTACCCTCAAGCCTCTCTCTGCTCATCTGTTGTGCTGCTCCTTGCTTGGTCCTTCTGCAGCCACACGGGTCTCCTTGTGGTTCCTCCAACACGCCAAGCATAGCTCTATCCCAGGGCCTTTGCATATCTGCCCTGGATGGTTCTGCCCCCAGATAGCCATATGGCTCACTCCCTCACCTCCTTCAGTTCTTTCCCGGACTCTCACCTTCTTAATGAAGCCTCCCTGGACAGCCATATTTAAAATTGCAGTCCCTGCTCGCATACCCTCTATGTTCACTTCTTTATTTTTCGCCATATCATCTCCACCATTCAGTTGATATTTAGTTGATTTTTGTTTTGTTGAGTTTAGATCTCATCTCACTAGACCTCACTAGAATGTAAGCTCCACCAGGGCAGGGGTTTTGTCTGCTTTCTCCCAGTATCTCCAGTGCTTAGAACAATACCCAATTCCAGTAGATGCTCTATAACATTTTATATTCAAGCTCAACAGATGAATGAATAAGATGGATGTGCTTCACAACTGAGTCACAATTGATGTATTCATTCAATCAAGGGAGTAAGAACTGTTTAAATCCCACCTTCCACTGTTTATCAGCTGTATGACCTGTAACAAGACACAACCTCAGAGTCTCAGGTTCTGATGAGTAAAATGAGAATGACAACGGTTCCTACCTCATAAGATTGTGTGGCTAAATAAGTTTATAAAGGCCCGGCTCAGTGGCTCATGCCTGTAATCCCAGCACTTTGGGAGGCCGAGGCAGGCAGATCACTTGACGCCAAGAGTTCAAGACCAGCCTTGCCAACATGGTGAAACCCCGTCTCTACTAAAAATACAGAAATTAGCCAGGCATGGTGGCAGGTGCCTGTAATCCCAGCTACTCAGAGGCTAGGCAGGAGAATTGCTTGAATCCAGGAGGCGGAGGTTTCAGTGAGCTGAGATGATGCCACTGCAGACTCCAGAGTGAGTCTCTGTCTTAAAAAAATAAAGTTTTAAAAAGTGCTTTCTCTAGCACGTCGATATGTATTAGATGTATTGGTTAGTATTATTGTTTTTGTTATTACTACCGTTGCTGTTATTCTCAGATATCGTAATACCCCAAGTAAAACTCTTCAGCCACTGGGTAGAAGAAAAAAGAACACGGAATCCTTTTATAACCAGCTACCAAATAGGAGGGTGGCTGCAACCTAGGAATCTGTTGGATTTCTCATTAGAAGTTGCTGCATTCTAATACTGTAAAGTGCACCATTAATAACTTCCTTAGAGAAGCCAAAAAAGGGCAAGGTAGGAAGTAGGAAAATAGTTTCCAACCACTGCAGATTACAAAATAGACTCCCTGCATTCATCAAGTGTTTTCTTCTTCCAACGGGGTAATCTCAAGTACATGACACAAGATAAACACAGAGCCATGCTCCATTAAATTTATGAAAGGATGTTGTTTATTTTTATCACATTTATTGGACTTGAAAGATATCCTTTAGTTCTCAAATCAACATCGGCGTGCATGTTTATTTCTGGGTTGCTGAGTGCTTTAACAAATCACAAAGGTCTGATCTTTCACCTCCTGAAACGCAGGCCAGTCACATGCCAGAGGGCAGAGGGTTGAAGATGGTTTGGGTGGTTTTGAGCAGCAGTGATATATCGAGGTTTTACAGCAGCTTTTTCTGGCAGTTCAAGGCAATCAGAAACTCTGAAAGATTCAGAAAATGGGAATGGGACTGGGCACTGTGGCTCATGCCTGTAATCCCAGCTCTTTGAGGCTGAGGCAGGAGGATTACTTGAAGTCAGGAGTTGGAGACCAGCCTGGGCAACATAGAGAGATTCTCATCTCTGCAAAAAATAAAATAAAATAAATTAGCCAGGCATGGTGACATGTGCCTGTAGTCCCAGCTACTCAGGAGGCTGAGGTGGGAGGATCGCTTGAGCCCGGGGATTTGAGGCTGCAGTGAGCTATGATCACGCCACTGCATTCCAGCCTGGGTGACAGAATGAGTCCCCATCTCTCAAGAAAGAATGAAAAGAAAGAAAATTGGAGTGGTTCTATCTGCCAGGAGAGTCAATCAACTCCAGTTAGGCTATTTGGATCCTCACATAACCCTCTAATGAATGGTAACAGCTCGATCCATACTTCAGAGCAATTTCGTGCTCTTGCCACGGCCTGTGCTAGGAGTGTCCAAGAAATAGCCCTCATAATCCCTTCCCTAACTGCCCCTTGACCTCCCCTCAGCCCTTCCCACTACTGCTGTTTTCCTTTCTGGAGAAGTCTGAGGAATGAAGAGGTCAAGGCTAGGATGATGATGGACAGTCACGCATGAGTTCCCTCCAGCTCTGTGATTCTGCCTGGCAGTGCCAGTCCACACTCACCCATTTCCCTGTCTTGGGGTCCCTCTACTCTGCTTCTGAGGCAAAAGGGGGTCTGGGAATTGGGAGGAAGCATACTTCTCCATCTTTTATTCTTTACTATCCTCTTAATATCAAAAGTATCAAAGTTATTTTTAACTGCAAATAAAAGTAAAATTGGGATCTCTGATATTTTATCATTTTTTGATGAGAGAGAATAGTAAAGAATAAAAGATGGGGAAGTCTTCACGGCCTAACAACCCCTGTACCCCTTTTATCTCAGAAACAGAGGAGAAGGACCCTGGGACAAGGAAATGCATAAGTGTGCACTGCCAAACAGAATAGTGAGAAGTAGATCAATGTTCTAGGAGGACTCAAGATATACTCCAAATCATGGGCAGCAAGCATGCTGTGACTAAAGTACTGAGGGCTGAGTGGGGCAGCCCTAGGGACTTGATTTCTGAGGCTTGTCAGCTCAAAGAACTTCCGCTATTAGGTAATTCTGTAAGCTCCACATGCATCCCACTAACATTTCCAATAAATGTCCTTCCCAAGAGATTTAGTCTAGGGCCAGGCCAGTATCCTCCTCCCTACTCTCCACTAAACACACACACACTCACACAAACACACACACACACATACTGCACCCTCATTAGTATTATTAAGCCTCCCAATCAATTGCATATTCAAAAATTAACCTTGGCTGGGCACGGTGGCTCACGTCTATAGTTCTAGCACTTTGGGAGTCTGAAGTAGGAGGACCACTTGAGCCCAGGAGCCTGAGAACAGCTTGGGCTACATTAAGAGACCTTGTCTCTGCAAAAAATACAAAAATTAGCTGGGTATGGTGGCACATACCTGTAGTCCCAGCTACTTGGGAGGTTGAGGTAGGAGGATCACTCGAGTCCGGGAGTTCAAAGCTGTGGTGAGCTATGATTGTACCACTGTACTCCAGCCTGGGCAACAGAGTGAGACTCCATTTCAAAAACAAAACAAAACAAAACAAAACAAAAAAACCAACATTTCTGGACACTCACACACCACAGTGATAGCTGACACTGATGCCTATGGTCAGGTCCTCAGGAAAGCTGTTGCTCCCATTAAAATATCAACAGTGAGCAAAATATACCCAGTCTGTTTCCAGAAAAGGTTCCCTCTGCAGTGGGATGAGGACCAGCTTCCAGTTTTCCTTTTGGGTCACCTGCCCCCCAGTGCCCAGAATGATGAGAGGAGAACCATGGCCAGCAGAGAATCCTGAAGCCTGATTCTACCACTCCTTTGGAGGTGAGACCATAGCAAGGTGATAACCAAAGTCGGGAAAAAATGCTCTTCATTATTTACCCTTCTAAGAAAAGGCGAGGTCCTTGCATTTTACCTGAAAGAAAAGGTCACCCTAGAGGAGGAGGATGGTAAAATCGGCATTCCTCATTAGTACAAGGAAGACTCATTCCTCAGTGAAAGATGGGTCATGATTAAAACAACTTTGAGGACTGATAAAAGGATGCTTGGAACTTCCTGACCAGGCTGGGAACACAATGACTTGGGGAACTATGTGAGGCAGGGTTTCTAACTTTCCCTTTTATTTATTTACTTTTTTGAGACAGAGTCTCTCTCTGTCACCCAGACTGGAGTGCGGTGGCACAATCTTGGCTCACTGCAACCTCCACCCCCTAGGTTCAAGGAATTCTCCTGCCTCGGCCTCCCAAGTAGCTGGGGATTACAGGCACGTGCCACCACACCCAGCTAATTTTAGGATTTTTAGTAGAAACGGGGTTTCGCCATGTTGCCCAGGCTGATCTCGAACTCCTGATCTCAAGCGACCCACGCACCTCGGCCTCCCAGCGTGGTGGGATTACAGGCCTGAGCCACTGAACCTGGCCTCTTTCCCTTTGTTTTCTAACATTCCTGGGCCCTATAACACTTTTGTTTCTTCTGAGAAGGGGTCTCACTATGTTGTCCAAGCGGGTATCAAACTCCTGGGCTCAAGAGATCTTCCCACCTCAGCCTCCCAAAGTATCGGGAATACAGGCGTGAGCCGCTGTGCCTGGCCAGTGGAGCCTGCCACCTATGGGGACTTGCACCGTGGTGTGCTGCCAGGTGTATTAGACTCATTCAGCTGACTTGTGGTTCCACCTTGGGAAAGTCACTTAGGTGGCTCCAGTCTCAGCTTCCTCACCTGTAAAATGGAGACACTGGGCTTGACGAGCTTTGAGCTCCTTCCCAGTTTCCAAGTTTAGTGATTCTGGAAAGCAATGACTTCCCTGTCTACTTTCTATCCTGCAGTAAGGGCATCGATGTGGTAGCTGGTGGCCTCCTGAATCTAAAAGATCTTCTCCAGAGTTTCATGTCTGCCCATGAGTCAATGCTGAGCAAGAGTCAGTGCTGAGGCCGGGCGTGGTGTCTCTCACACCTGTAATCCCAGCACTTTGGGAGGCTGAGGCAGGCCGATCACCTGAGGTCAGGAGCTCGAGACCAGCCTGGCCAACATGGTGAAACCCCATCTCTGCTAAAAACACAAAAATAAGCCGGGTGTGGTAGTGGTGCACACTTGTAATCCCACCTACTTGGAAGGCTGAGGCAGGAGAATCGCTTGAACCCGGGGGAGCGGAAGTTGCAGTGAGCCAAGATCGTGCCATTGCACTCCAGCCTGGGTGAGAGAACAAGGTTCCGTCTCAAAAAACAAACAAACAAACAAGCAACAAAAAGAGGCATTGCTGAGGGGCCCACCCGGGAATCCCTCAGGGACGGGTGGGAGCTTCTAGAGTATTCACAACTCCAGCCTGGAATGAGAATCCTGTGAGGTCCCCATGGTATCACTCCTGGTTTTACTGATTACAGAATCCCTGAGATTGGTCCTCCCTTGTCTAACAGCTCAGTCATTTAATCACACACTTAAAAAAATGCCAAGTTCTTTCCCCTGAAACTGAACGTGAGAAGTAGCTATGGGTCAGAGGCAAAAGAACAAAGGACACCCGCCCCCAGAGAGGAAATACAGAAAGGATTATCCTTTTTCAAAGGTGAAATAATGAAATACTTTCCTTCCCCTGGACAGGCAATTTTGTCAGGGCTCACTGCAAGGGGAACAAGATGCTATTGTCTTGACTTAATTGGCATAATATCTCCCCCTCCTCCAAATGATCAGTCAGACAGCTGCTAAATGCTTTTTGCTTAAGGATGAAATCTCTTTTGAACATCGGACCTTTCCTCTGGCAAATACCCCCAGAGCCTTCACAAGGCCCTACTTTTGCTAACAACTCCCTCCTTCACTGAGCTGCGAGCTGCTGTTTCCAAGGGCTCCGGGGGATTCTCTCCAGCCCTATTATCTTTGCCCCTCACCTCCACCCAGCACGGGTATTAGACTTGTCAACAAGGGAGGCAGTCTCTACAAGGGAGGCGGTCCCTAGAAAAGTCATAAACTTGGAATCCAGACGGAACATCTCTCGGGGTCTTCATGGAGACTCCACAGCTGTATAAAGGGGACCTGGGGGTAGAGACTGACTGGAGGGGAACATTGTGATGAAAAGCCTAAACTTTTTGTCCCTTGGAGTGGAAGAAAGGGAAGAGTTGAGCAATCAGTAAAGAGTTCTGCAGGTCAGAGCTTGCACGACCTGATTGATCTACCTCTTCCTTATTGTTTTTGCCAGACACCGGCCAGCTGTCCCCTCAGCCAACAAAGTCTGGCCGGCTCCACAAGGCAGGGCTGGGTGGGTGGCCACTGCTCTTATCTCCACCACCTTCTGGTAGGGAGAACGTGGAGGTAAGCAATCCAGACATCGTAGCTGCCTGCCTGTTCCTCCGGGAACCTCATTTCCAGAGGAATTTGAGAACAGAGAAACTTAAAAGTGATCTGGGGTGGGCAAGAAGGTGTAATCTCACAAGGAGAACAATAGAAAGTCCAAATGTCAGGCGGACAGATAGCAGAAGACACTTACATACAGAGCCCCATTCTGTTCCCTGTCCAATTCTGAGCTTTCTTGATAACTGAATCGGATGACTAATGGAGCTCCCACCTCACCCGCCTCCAAATCATGCATGTTATTGAAGAAGACTCTTAGATCTCAGGTTAGAACTTCAACCCAATAACAAGTTAATAAATTCCCAAAGGTCAAATTAAACTTACTCGTTAGATACCCACACATTCCTCACTATTATACCTTTTTCCCACCCATACGCCCACACCTTTCCATGAAAAAAAGAGAATTTAAATCTCAAGCATTTTTTGTTGTTTGCTTTTTTTAACCAGGACTTTCTGCTCCACAGCTTCTCCAACCCAACTTGTCTACAATTGTGTTTCAGCACATGGTTTTCCATAGCCCCTTTCCTGTATGCATGAAACTCAGAAAAGCCAGGGATCCAAATCACACTATTAAATTTCAATATGAATTACTCCCAAAGAGACAACAGGCTTAAATGTCAAGAAACAAGAGGTTCCTGGGTGTTTTCTTATTGTGGTGTTGGTTTTTTGAAAGGCTAGAACGTTCAAAAAGACTCGGCCAAAAATAACTATAGAAGTGAGAGGATTTCTAACATTATCTTCCCCTTTTTTAATTGGATAGCATCTTTCATTGGAACTGAATTTCAGACTGGGTGTGGTGTCTCATGCCTGTAATCCCAGCACTTTGGGAGGCCAAGGTGGGTGGATCACTTGAGCCAGGAGTTCAGGACCAGCCTGGCCAACATGGTGAAACCTCATCTCTACTAAAAATACAAAAACCAGCCAGGCATGGTTATGCATGCCTGTAATCCCAGCTACTTGGGAGGCTGAGATAGGAGAATTGCTTGAATCCAGGAAGCAGAGGTTGCAGTGAGCCAAGATCATGCCACTGCACTCCAGCCTGGGAGACAGAACGAGACTCCACCTTGGTGGGGGGCGGGGGAGCGGTGTGGGGAGGGGTGAAGAACTGAATTTCACACACAATACTTCATATCTCCAGACACAAAATAAGACTAAAGAAAAGGTAAAAATAACTCCAGAAAAGAAGCCAGTTTTCCTCAGTAGGTTGGAAGAATATGATGAACTTTCATTTTTAAGTTTTAATTCTGGAACATAAGATTCCATCATAAGCTGTCCAGGATAAAAATCAGTGGTGTCGACCTGTGTATAAGTTAGTCTGCCACATTGCTGGTGGTTTGGTCTAAAGGGATTATTACAAAGCTCAAGTGAGTCAAAGAAAGTTTGTATAGAGTCGGTTTGGTCTAAAGGGTTTATTACAAAAGCTCAAGTGAGTCAAAGAAAAGTTGTATAGAGTCAGTTTGGTCTAAAGGGATTATTACAAAAGCTCAAGTGAGTCAAAGAAAAGTTGTATAGTCATGCCCATCAAAGCTGTCATACTCTTCATTGAAAAGGGAAGTCTCATCCCTTGAAGCCTTCTCCAGTCTGTATGAAAATCTCAGAAAGTAAAGCGATGGTGACCTCATCATACAAAGTCTCCTGAACCAAGAATGACCAGCCTAAAGAGGCTTCCTGTTCCCCCCCCGCCAGCGCCAGCTAGCCCCCTATCCACGTTTCAATGCACAAACACACACAGAGGCATCAACAGCCCTTAGGACTTTTGAGAAGAGATACAAACTTAGAATGGAAATAGGTTTTAGTTGTAAAATATCAGCTTAGAGCTGAGCTGCATTTCATGGGAGCCATGTTGCCCTTAGTCTTTCCCTGATAGCATTCCCGGGGCGGGAGCAGCATGGGAAAGAGTTAGCTTCCCCCAGCCCAACCCCACTGAGAAAAGTGTTCACATCCACTCCAGACACAGCTCAAGTTGATAAAGCAAAGAAAAGACCAAGCCTCCTCTGCTTTGACCACCATGAAGAATCCTCTTTGCAAACCTGTGTCTCCTATGCTAGAGTGTTGGCTATTGACCCAACTGACTAGTTCTCAGGCAGCAGAACTTCTGAGAGAAAAGAAAAAGAGCAGACTTAAGGGCAGAAGTGAAAGGTTTGCCTTCAAAACCACAGCGCAAAGCTTCTCAGCCTTTTGGTATTATAACCCCCATTTTGAAAGTTCATTTTGCAACCCCTCCCACAGAAAAGATATTAAACATTTTTTTACCCCACAAAAAGCACAACTATTAGATCTGACAGCCAGAACCAATTGAAAAATGGGGGCCATAATGCTACCTGATAATAAAAAGGCAAACAGTGATGAGGTCCCCACGGCCACATGGCTGCTGGCTCCCCTTGGAATCATTTCCAGGATGGGGAAATGATGGGGAGCAAATGAACAACTCAGCTGTTCTAGGCAACTGGCTATGCATTGTCTACCAGACATGGGGATGCTTCCTGATTATTGTCCAAAATTCTGAGTCATTCATACGTATGGGTCTTTCTATTGCCACTTACTTCTATACTATGAAACAAACAAAAAACTTTCCATATATAATATAATAATATACAATATTAACATATTTTATATATTGTAAGACATAATAATATAGCATAATATATATCTTATTATATCTATCTTATAATGTTAACATCTTATAATATATATGTAGTATTGTTAACATATATAACATATAATAATACGGTTGTATAGAGTCTTGTCCATCAAAGCTATCATACTCCTGACTGAAAAGGAAGCCTCATCCCTTGAACCCTTCTCCAGCCCGTAGGAGAATCTCAGAAAGTATGGTGATGGTGACCTCATTATATGAAGTCCCCTGAACCAAGAATGACAGCCTAGAGAGGCTTCCCATTTCCTCACAGCACTGTCTAGCCATCCACATGCCAGTGCCCAAACACACACAACCTGGTTGGCAAGTTCATATATAACATATATTATATAAGATGTATATTATATCTTATATTACATGTTATATGTTATACATATTATAAATAATTTATATATTAGTGGTATTACTTATACAGATGGGGTCTCACTACGTTGCCCAGGCTGTTCTCAGACTCCCGACTTCAAGTGATCCTCCTGCCTCAGCCTCTCAAAGTACTGGGATTACAGGCATGAGCCACGGTGCCCAGCCTTTTTTAAAAAAATTTTAAGATCAGCCTGACCAACATGATGAAACCCCGTCTCTATTAAAAATACAAAAATTAGTCAGGTGTGGTGGCATGTGCCTATAATCTCAGCTACTCAGGAGGCTGAGACAGGAGAATCGCTTGAACCCAGGAGACGGAGGTTGCAGTGAGCCGAGATCACGCCACTGCACTTCAGCCTGGGCAACAGAGCGAGACTCATCTCAAAAAAAAAAGAAAAAAAAATTATAGAGACAGATTTTTATTCTTTTCTCTCTCTTTTGCCACCAGTGCACTTTTCTAAGTCCTAGGACAACTGGTTTATTCTGCTCACTCTGCTTTTTTATAAGCTCTGGCCTTTTGGCTGTCCTCTGGGGCACAGTCACAACTTGATTCTCCTTTTGCTTTTCCTTATAACAAGGAAATATTAGTTCCCCTTCTGTAGAGACCTAGAACTACCACTGACCTCTTTCCTCATGAAGTTAACACTTCTATTTCCTCAAACTATCTTCCAGGTTTTTTTTTTTTTTTTTTTTTAATGCTTCTTTTATCATGGAAAATTGACTTACTAATCCTAGACATATTGCTACTGGTATTTATGTGTTGTTCATCAAAAAAAGAAAAGTGGAGAGGGGCAGTTACTAAGAGAAGCTTTAATACCTAAGCACAGATTGCATATCAGCTGGTTTTTCTTCTCTCTAGCCACCGAGGGTTTTAACATCTTGTTTCCAAAAATGAGTTCTCAAGAGAGGTTAACAGTAAAGTGTCAAATACTTTTGATGCTACTCTTAGTTGGCAAGTTCGATAATTAACCAAATACAGTCAGAGAATTTATAGCCAACATTTGTTACTTTGGTTATTTAACCAAAGATAGTGGCTCTGGTCAAGGTGAGGAGACTGAGCCCACAACCTGACTCCCTCTCAATTTGCTGTGAAGTGGGCAATCCATTTAGCTTACTCAGTAAGGTCTCTGTTTCTTCATGCAAAACCCACTTTCTGTCTGCTTACCGACAATTCAAGGCCATCACAAGATTAATAGAAGAGTGGTTGCAAAGCAGCTTGCAAGAAAGAATGGGAATCACTAATGCACCTATTCAATCAGATGCCATGTGGACCTAGCACATGGGTCAAGGACCTAGCCCAGCACGAGGATTAGGAGATGGGATGAGACCTGGAGCCTTATTCTGATTTACCTACATATCTGCCACCCCCACTAGACTATTTCCTGAGGGCAGATATTTTATGCATTTATTTATTCGTTAATTTATTCATTGGCATTTACCCAGCACTTTAAGAGGCTGAGGTGGGAGGATTGCTTGAACCCAGGAATTCAAGACCAGCCTGGGCAACATAGTGAGACCCTATCTCAAATTTTTTTAAAAAAGCATCAGCAGGCAGGGCACGGAGGCTCACGCCTGTAATCCCAGCACTTTGGGAGGCCAAGGGAGGCGGATCACTGAGGTCAAGAGATCGAGACCATCCTGGCTAACACGGTGAAACCCCGTCTCTATGAAAAATACAAAAAATAAGCCAGGCGTGGTGGCGGGTGCCTGTAGTCCCAGCTACTCGGGCAGCTGAGGCAGGAGAACTGCATGAACCCGGGAGGCGGAGCTTGCAGTGAGCCGAAATCGAGCCACTGCACTCCAGCCTGGGCGACAGAGCAAGACTCCGTCTCAAAAAAAAAAAAAAAAGAAAGAAACCATGAGCAATTTACAAAATATTTTGAAATCTCTGGTCTCATTTTACATTTCCACAACCCGTTTTTCAAGTGCAGAAATGAAAGCTTCTGTAACTCTCCCATCTGTCAGAGAGAACTGAGGCCCACGGCAGCGGTACATCTTTTCCAAGGTGACGCAGAAGCATAAAATCTACAGGCCCACATTTTCAGAGAGTTGCTTAGCAACCTCCAATTTTCAAAAAACAAATTCTCACAAGATGTATAGAGATAAGAAGGCAGTGTCTGTAAAGCCGCGTAAGAGCAATCATGTGAGAGTTGTGGACTAAGCTGGAGATTTCCAGAATCAGCCATGTTCTCATACCCAGAGCATCACCACAACCTAGCATGTACCATGTGGAGCCAAACAAGGGATGCTCTTAGTTACTGAGGCATGTAAGAGGCACATTTCTCCATGACCCCTGGGAGAATTCATAGCCTGCTAATCCCAGCCCAGAGCATTCTTGGAAATGCCATTCTTTCATTTCAGAGAAAGGAGCAGTAGGCCACAGCTATTGGTGGGATGAGCGGTGCTGTGAGAACAGTGAGGCCTGCCAGGCACCCCCACACCGGAGGGTAGCTCTGACTGTGCTGTGCACAGGCCATTTATGCCATTTTCTTTGTGGAATCCCGGCCTTCTCCCCTCCTACTACTGCTTTCTGGTTTTCAGAGAAAGAAAGAAGAGCAGGCTTCTAAGCACCAGGGGGAACCAAAAAAACCTCCTCACCACTCCTTGCTATTTGGGGAGTGAGTAGCCGCCCCTGCAGGCTGTTTCCCAGGACTTGTATCAATGGCTTCTGTCCAGATGTAGCAATGCCCAATGGTGGGAGATGGGGAGGAGAAAGAGGAACCATTCTTCCCACTCTGTCTCCACTGTAGAGGATGCATCTTGTCCAGGGCTCGAGCTGCTGAGAGATGGACCCCTGGTGGTCCCAGCCTCTGCTAGGTGACCCTAGCGCCTACACCCAAGTAGTACCACCTCCTCCTCTGTCCCTCCAGCCTGGCGTGGCAGTGGCTTCCTACAGTAGCCAACCTCTCTGTTGTCTCACTGTCCCGTTTGTCTTCTCAGCCATTCCTTCACCCACATAGCCAGTTCCTGGCATGGAAGTCCTTCTGTTGGAAATACTCAGAGTGGATCCTGTTTTGCCTGGTTGGACAGTGACCCTGGCAGAAATAGCGGATACCATCCCAGTAGCCTTCTTTCCTGTGTTCAGTTCACAGGTCCGAAAGTAGGAAGAAATCAGTCTGGACTGAAAGAAACCACTTTGTGAACAAGGAGACCTCCCAGCAAAAGTCAGCGGTGCAGCTGGCCGCAGGTCCTCCTGACTGGAGCATTGAAAACAGCACGAGGCTGTGGCACACCCTTGTCACGCTGAGCCACCACACACATGGAGCCTCTTTAGAACCTGTCTGCAAAGATTGGGCAAGATTTGGCAAGAAACCCTGGAAAAATCAATTCTGTAGCTGACTGTATGGAGACTTTCCTCAGCATTCAATGCCACACAACCACCCGTGAAGTTCCCCTTGGGAAACCACCTTTAGCATCTTCCAACATGGTTGGGTTAGAGGTTTTTCAGAAAAAGCTCAATGTGAGCTCATGGAGGAGGCAGGGAGACTGGATGTCAGGGAACCACTCGTGATGGCCAAGTATACTTCGGAGAAAGGAGCCAGGGATGGCCTCCATCAGTCTCTGGCTTTGCAGTCCCAAGAGCAAGACTTTAGAGAAGCAGGCATGGCCCATCCCTGGCCCAGCCACACTGGCTCTGGGTTGTGCGACAGGAAGACAAGGGGAGTTCTATTCTGTGACTTCGAATCTCCCGGATTGCAGGGAGCAGCAAGTGCAGGATCAAATGAGTTTTCCGTCAAGTAAAGTGCTCTGCTGACTGAAGATGTTTGACGCCAAGGCACAGAGGGCACATTTGTCAAACTCTCAAAAAAGTAGAGACCAGGATCAAAGCAGAAACACTTTCCAAATATAAACATTTGTCACCTACATTTACTTTTGATGTGCCCCATTTCGAATACATTTCTGCTTTATAAAAAGGGCAGCTTAATCTTTCCATACACACACTTGGGTCCTTCAGACGGAGACCAGGGACAATTTGGGGTGGGTGGCGGGGAGTGAGAAAGGAAGTTCCAGCTAGGAGAAGTGAAGGTTTAGAGGAGAAAAAATCCCTCCAGAAAAGTGAAACAGGAAGAAAAAAGGAAACCAGCATTTATGGGCCCCTGGAATTTTATATATTACCTCGTATTTTCCCACAAATTTACTCTGGAAAGAGGGCATCATTATTCCGATTTTGCAAAGCGTTTAAATTGGTCACGTATCTAAGATAGCACAAGCTTGTAAGAGTAGAGTCAGAATTTCCTCCCAGCTGTGTCTGACTCTGAAATCCTCGCTGTCCTCTGTAACAAACAGCTTCATCAGCTAAGAAAGGTAAGTGACCTCAGGTCAGCAGAATGTCCATAGGGCACCCAGGGTCCACTCACACTCATGGCTATGCATGTTGAAGCTTCTAGAGCTGGAAGACCCCTCTGTGGTCCTCAGATCTAGCTTCTCCCTGAGACTGGCTGCCCAATTCCAGAAGCACAGCATTTTGATTCTACTTTTCTCCTTCTTCTTCTTTGCTTTTTTTAATTTTTTGAGGCAGGGTCCAGCTCTGTTGCCCAGGCTGGAGTGCAGTGGTGTAATTATAGTTCACTGCAGCCTCAAACTCCTGGGTTCAAGTGATCTTCCTGCCTCAGCCGCCTGCGTAGCTGGGACAGCAGGTGCGCACCACCATGCCCAGCTGATTTTGAAGAGATGAGGTCTCCCTATATTGCTCAGGCTGGTCTCAAATTCCCAGCCTCAAGCAATCCTCCCACCTTGGCCTCCCAAAGTGTTGGAATTACAGGCATGAGCCATCACACCTGGCCTGATTCTACATTTATTTATTTATTTATTTGTTTGTTTATTTATTTATTTATTTATTTTTGAGATGGAGTTTTGCTCTTGTTGCCTAGGCTGGAGTGCAGTGGCGCGATCTCAGCTCACTGCAACCTCCACCTCCCGGATTCAAGCGATTCTCCTGCCTCAGCCTCCAGAGTAGCTGGGATTACAGGCATGCACTACCACACTCAGCTAATTTTGTATTTTTAGTAGAGATGGGGTTTCTCCATGTTGGTCAGGCTGGTCTCAAACTGCCAACCTCAAGTGATCTACCCGCCTCCATAGTGCTGGGATTACAGTTGTGAGCCACTGCACCTGGCCTTTTATTTTATTATATAAATATAAATTTTTTTGAGACAGAGTCTCCCTCTGTTACCCAGGCTAGAGTGCAGTGGTGCAATCTTGGCTCACTGCAACCTCCACCTCCCCAGTTCAAGCGATTCTCCTCCCTCAGCCTCTCGAGTAGCTGGGATTACAGGCATGCACCACCAGATTCGGCTAATATTTTGTATTTTTAGTAAAGACAGGGTTCCACTATGTTGGCTAGGCTGGTTTCAAACTCTGGACTCAAGTGATCTGTCGGCCTCAGGCCTCCCAAAGTGCTGGAATTATAGGAGTGAGCCACCGTGTCCAACCCTTACTTTTAAACCACCCAGCTCTGGCACAAGTTTCAACAAAACAGCACAGAAGATCGAGGTCTATAAAACCAGCATGTACCTGCCACCTATCTATGGCATGACATGTTCCTCATCTAAAACACCTTCTCTTTGCCTGTCCAAGCCATACTCACTGCTGGAGTCTCAAAGATTACCTTCTGTACAGTCTTTCAGAATGTGTCAGCACCCTGCCTCCTGCCCTCTTTTGAACTCTGTTGTCTTCTATGTGTTCACGAATGGTTTCCATGGATTAGCCCCTATCCTTTAACAGGATTGTAAGTGCCCTGGAGCAATTAGAGCAAAGGGAAGAAATTTCAGCAAGGGTTGTGGGCCATTCTCCTCTCAGAACCAGGCTGTATGTTTGGAAGCCATTGAGGACTGAGCAAAGAGAGTAAGGAAGACAGAGCTGGGGAGGGCTCTGGCCGCTCTAAGAGGTCAGTGCAGTTGCTGCCCACAGTGACTGGCTTCTCCTACTGGCCTAGAAAAGGGAGAAGGGGGGCCGGGCGTAGTGGCTTACGTCTGTAATCCCAGCACTTTGGGAGGCCGAGGCAAATGGATCACGAGGTCAGGAGTTCAAGACCAGCCTTGCCAACATGATGAAACCCCATCTCTACTAAACATACAAAAATAAGCTGGACTTGGTGGTGCGTGCCTGTAGTCCCAGCTACTTGGGAGGCTGAGGCAGGAGAATTGCTTGAACCTGGGAGGCAGAGATTGCAGTGAGCCAAGATGGTGCCACTGCACTCCAGCCTGGGCAATGGAGTGATGAAAAAAAAAAAGGCAGAAAGGGGTGCTAATGTTCTCTATCACAAATCATGAACCCTTGAAAGCCTCACTTCCCAAAAGACAAAGAGACAAAAATTTAGGACCTAGAGGGAGAAAGATGAAGCAGAGTTTGGGAGGGAGCTTCCGTCAACCTGTCTCTCTGACAGGCACTGCTTTCTGCTTGTCCCCACTGAGAAACCCTCCTGTCTTTGCTTCTGCCCAACGGGGAATCAGCCTTCCAATTCACTGAAAGGCCATCCCAGAGAGATTTACACTTCCCTAGCTGATCTATTCCTCTCGATGAGATTGTGAGATTCAGTTATAACACGAGGATCAGGTTTAATTTAGGACATTTGGTCATTGTCGAGCATGGTAAATCATCTTTCAAGCAAACACACTTACAGGCTTCAAGATAAAGTTCATTCCCCTGTGATGAGGTCGTTTCATGGAATGCCACGAGGTCCCCGGCAGGGTTTCAAAGCCATTCAGTTACACTAGGTGAGAGAGCTGCTTATAGCTGCTGGGATTTATGGGAATGTTGGCACCCAGGTGACGCGTTGGATAATCTTTAACAGAGGAAGTCTGGCTGGTGCCTGCTCTTTGTTCCAACTCGACTTTCGTATTTGAGAACCCTTGTGATAGACTTGCTATTCACAGTCGCGTTTGGGGCTGTCACGGGCATGGCCTGGCG
The DNA here is from genome assembly GCF_007565055.1 of Rhinopithecus roxellana. Lineage (NCBI taxonomy): Eukaryota > Metazoa > Chordata > Mammalia > Primates > Cercopithecidae > Rhinopithecus > Rhinopithecus roxellana. The sequence goes on along the minus strand of NC_044569.1, from coordinate 1,449,006 downwards.
TGCGGTGCTGAGCAAACAAAGATCTCCCTGCCTGCATCTCCCTCCTGAAAGCTGGCAAGGCATGGACAGAATTTGCTCTCCACTCTACTATTTTGCAGAGGCAGCAGGGTGCATTCTCCAATACATTTCATATGATCGCTTATTTTCTCAGGTAAAACATGATACATTTTGAGCTTTGAACACGTTTTACAAGTTTAGCTGCTGCTGTCACACAATGCATCTCTTGTCAAGGGCAGTCTATTCGGGAGGACATAAACTCACGTGCCCCCCAGCCATCACACCCACATCCCAGGCAACTTGTTTAGATAATTTCTTGAAGATTGTCAACAGAGGAGGACTCAGGAGACAAGAAGTTGTCTTCATAACTAAGGGGAGACATTGGAAAAGTGTCTGAGATGCCAAGTTCTTTGATTTGAAAGCTCTGAGTCTTTTTCTCCCCTATATGAAAAATGCTTTGAGATACATAAAGGATATAACACAATTAGGCACTGAATGGCTATACCAACCATTATTTTTCACCTGCACTGTACCTAATGCTAACCATACTTTATCAATGGCCACAACATCCAACATGACTTTCATGCCATTGGTTTTCTCCCAATGTGCCTCTGATGAAGATGAGGGTCTAGTCCCCATCGTGAGGCCACCACCACCACCACACTTTGATTAAGTTATCCGATTCTATTTGTCATATTAGTTAACTGGAAGTTCTTTGAGAGTGGAGACTGCATGTCTAGTACTACTCTGGCATCTGCCCACAGGATGGGCTCAATGACTGCTTCATTAATAAATGATTGACGTGAAAGGCAAGTGTTAACTGGGCGCGGTGGCTTACACCTGTAATCCCAGCACTTTGGGAGGCTGAGGTGGGTGGATCACCTGAGGTCAGGAGTTCAAGACCAGCCTGGCCAACATGGTGAAACCTCATTTCTACTAAAAATACAAAAATTTAGCCAGACGTGGTGGTGGGCGCCTGTAATCCCAGCTGAGGCTGAGGCACGAGAATCACTTGAACCTGAGAGGCAGAGGTTGAAATGAGCCAAGATAAGGCCACTGCACTCCAGTCTAGGCAATAAGAGTAAAATTCCATCTCAAAAAAAAAAAAAAGAAATAAATAAATAAAGAAAGGCAAGCATTTTGTTTTGTTTTCTTTACAGATGCAAATGGCCACTGAGCATCACTTCACGCAACGAACCTCTTTTAAACACTCACCCTTGGTTAAATACAAGGATGCAGAAACAAATCAGACACAGGCCGGGTGCAGTGGCTCACCCCTGTAATCCCAGCACTTTGAGAGACCTAGGCGGGCAGATAACTTGAGGTCAGGAATTCGAGACCAGGCTGGCCAATATGGTGAAACCCCATCTCTACTAAAAACACAAAATTTTCTACCAAACTGGTGTCCTAATTAAAACCTCCTATGGGCTGGTAGTGGTGGTTTATGCCTATAATCCCAGCACTTTGGGAGGCCGAGGCTGGCAGATCACCTGAGATCAGGAGTTCGAGACCAGCCTGGCCAACATGGCAAAACCCCATCTCTACTAAAAACACAAAAATTAGCCAGGCATGGTGGCATGCGCCTGTAATCCCAGCTACTCAGGAGGCTGAGGCAAGATAATTGCCTGAAGCCAGGAGGCAGAGGTTACAGTGAGCCCGGATTGAGCTACTGCACTCTAGCCTGGACGGCAGACTAAAACTCTGTCTCAAAAAAAAAAAAAAAAAAAAAAAAGCCCCCAAACCAACAAAAACAACAAAATAAAAATAAACAAATAAATAAATAAGATCCAATCACTGCCCTCAAGAGCTCTGCGGGTTGGGGGGCTGGCGGGTGAGCAGCTAGGAAAGAATTGCTGTATTCAGTCCGCGCAAGGAGTAGCGAGCGTGGCTGCGCATCTCCTCCCTGGAAGGAGAGCGCTGCTGATTCACTGCTGGGCCTGCTGGGCCTGCGGTGGCTCACGCGTCTCATAAAGGACACCCCAACGGTGTTAGCGACCGCTGAGGCCAGAGCTGGAGCCAGGGGACAGAGCTTCTCAGCAGCCACAGAGCCTAGTGGAGCAGTGAGAAGTCTGACTGTGGAACGGAGCCTGAGCCTGTAGACCTGTGCCTTGCGCACAGAGAAAACCCACGGTTCCGCAGCCCTGCCCCACACAACTGCTTACCAAGTGCTTTCCTATGGAGGCAGTGAGAGCTTGGGGCAATGCAATGAACTGAATGTTTGTGTCTCCCCAAAGTTTGTATGTTGAAATCCTAATCCCCAATATGATGGTATTAGGAAGTGGGGACTTTGGGAGGTGATTTGGTCATGAATGGGATCAGGGATCAGTGCCCTTAGAAAAGGGGCCCAGTGGCCGGGTGTGGTGGGTCACGCCTGTAAACTGGAGACTTTGGGAGGCCGAGGGGGGTGGATTGCCTGAGCTCAGGAGTTTGAGACCAACCTGGGCAACATGGTGAAACTTGGTCTCTACTAAAATACAAAAAATTAGCCAGGCGTGGCGGCGGGGGCCTGCAATCCCAACTACAGCAGCAGAATCGCTTGAAACCAAGAGGCAGAGGTTGCAGTGAGTCCAGGCCGTGCCACTTCACTCCAGCCTGGGTGACACAGCAAGACTCCCTCTCAACAAAAAAAAAAAAAAAGAAAAGGGGCCCAGAGAGTACCTCCTACCGTGTGAGAATCCAGTGAGAAGAAGGCCAGATGTGAGCCAGGAAGCAGGCCCTCCCCAGACCCCAGATGTGCTGGCACCTCGATCTCAGATTTTCCAGTGGCCAGAACTTTGAGAAATAAATTTCTGTAGTTTATAACCCACCCAGTGTATGGGATAACTTAGTCAGTTTCATTCAGCTGAAACTGACTAAGACAAAGTTCTAGGGGTTGGGAGCAAAACCTAAAGGCACAGAAACCTCTCAAGGATCAACAAGAGTGAGAACCAGCATAGCCAAAATTCACTAAACATGAAATTAGATGCCCAGGGCAATAATGACCTTCCCTGAATAACAGATTTTCTATTGGCAAATAGAAAACCTGTTATATTTATTTATTTATTTATTTATTTATTTATTTATTTATTTTTATTATTATTTTTTGAAATGCAGTCTTATTATTATTAGTATTAGTATTAGTATTAGTATTCTGAGATGGAGTTTTGCTCTTGTTGCCCAGGCTGGAGTGCAGTGGCACGATCTCGGCTCACTGCAACCTCCACCTCCTGGATTCAAGCGATTCTCCTGCCTCAGCCTCCAGAGTAGCTGGGATCACAGGCATGCACCACCACGCCCAGCTAATTTTGTATTTTTAGTAGAGATGGGGTTTCTCCATGTTGGTCAGGCTGGTCTCAAAGAGAATAGAAGTCATTATGGAAGTAATTCAAGGATTTCTTCCCTAGGAGGGTATTTTTTTGGGGAGGGTGGGTTTTGTTTGTTTGTTTGTTTTTGTTTTTGTTTTGAGACAGAGTCTCTCTCTATCACCCAGACTGGAGTGCAGTGGTGCCATCTCGGCTCACTGCAACCTCTGCTTCCCGGGTTCAAGCGATTCTCCTGCCTCAGCCTCCCAAGTAGCTGGGACTACAGGCACCTGCTACCAAGCCTGGCTAATTTTTGTATTTTTAGTAGAGATGGGGTTTTGCCATGTTGGCCAGGCTGGTCTTGAACTCGTGACCTCAGGTGATCTACCAGCCTTGGCCTCCCAAAGTGCTGGGATTATAGGCATAAACCACCACACCCAGCCAATAGAAGGTTTTAATTAGGACATCAGTTTGGTAGAAAAATAAGTGTATTTCTTATGTGTCATATAGGACAGAGGTGGGTCCTGAAATGTCGTGAGATGAGGCTTTGTGCCTCCTCAAATCACACCTGCCTGGATTCAGTGCTCTTATGTGTAAAATGAAGGATTGAACCGGGTGATCTCTGAGGTTTCACATTTCATCTATTAGCTTCTCTGCCCTGACAAATCATTTCCCCAAAACCCTCTATCAGCAAAGCCCAACATTGGCTTTTCATTCAACCACTATTTATCTTCATCACCAAAGGCCTTTCTCAAAGAAAGAAAACTCCTTAGGAAAGAACAAGTAAGGAAAAAGAAAAAAGACTCAATAATCTCCTCACCCAGATATTTATTCATCACGATGTCTTATGTATAGAGTGATTTTCTTGTTATATTTAGATTACAATCAAACTGTAAAAGAGCTGTTATCTCTCTGTTCCTGCATTTTTTACTTTAAGCTCTGAGACCTTTGTCCTCCTATATTAGAGAAGCTGTAAATACTACAAGGGAATGTTTACATTTTAAAAATCCATTTTCCTTGATCATTTGTAAAAGAAAAAAAAAATCTCTGTACTAACACACCAATTCATCTTGACTTTGTAAAAACCGTTTCCCACAGCAATTACATTGTGCACAAAGCCACCTTCCCTTCAGCAACATTCCGTTTCTCCCAGCTTTTGTTACAGTTTCATACTATGTCTCTCACTCAATCTTTCATTCTCTTCACCTTGACAAGTCCCTGATAGGGCTGAAAGTGCTATCCAAGTGGCCAAGGAAAAAGACGGACAGAACTTGCTCTTGCAAACGTTGGACAGACCTTGTGAAAGGTGTGGAGCTTGGGAATTTGTTGTGTTCTGAATTTGAAATCAGTGTTAGTGAGAGATTTCTGTTTAGCCTTTCAGAAAAAATGGGCTTAGGAGTCCTTTCTAAAAGTTAGAAAAATCCTAATCTAGTTCTCAGGAAACCAAATAGCGCTCTCAGTTGGTCACAGAGAAAGCAAACACCTTGTCAGAAAACCCTTTGATGACTAGCAAAAGGTCAAGAGAAAGACAAGCAGAGGGAATCCACGGGAGATGTCTGGCAAGAGAGTCTGGGGGGATTTCAGCCATCCCTGGAACAGACTTGTGGAGGGCTGCACCCATGCTCCACACGTACACACGAGCCCAGTAGGGAACACTCCAGCGACTCAAATCAGAACATCAGCCAATATGGCCAGGCACGGTGGCTCATGCCTGGAATCCCAGCACTTTGGAACACCAAGGAGGGTGGATCACCTGAGGTTAGGAGTTTGAGACCAGCCTGGCCAACAGTCGAAACCCTGTCTCTACTAAAAATACAAAAATTAGCCAGGCGTGGTGGTACATGCCTGTAGTCTCAGCTACTCCACAGACTGAGGCCGGAGAATCACTTGAACCCAGGAGGCGGAGATTGCAGTGAGCCAAGATTGCAACACTGCCCTCCAGCCTGGGCAACAGAGCAAGTCTCTGTCAAAAAAAAAAAAAAAAAAGAACATCAGCTAATGTGTGTTCAGGTAGAACATTGACCTTGGCAGGAAGAGCCACACACAATTCGCATGAGGTGAGTGGAGAGTGGAGGCAGGACGATGGTGAAGCCATCGTGATTGGTGACCAAACAACTCAGATCTTCACGTCTGAGGTGGACTCTGGAGAAAGCGTTTCTCATCCACTGTAAGAGCAACTGTAAGGATTTGGAGGGTGGCACTCTGTGTCCTTACTGGAGGTTCCCTTCATTCTGAAGTCACTTCCCAAAGTTCTGTAGATGTCATGCCTTACAGAGCCTTGATAGGTCAAAATAAATACCATTACTCATATACAGAAAAAAACGTGTGTAGTTCACACTGCCAAGACCATGTTCAACAACACTCAATTCAGTCAACCACATTGTTGCACACAACCATATGAAAAGCACTGCTCTTAAGAAGAAGGGCTGGAGGGGAGCACATAGAAAAAGAAACAAGATTTGGCCTGGTGCTGTGGCTCGTGCCTGTAATCCCAGCTCTTTGGGAGGCCGAGGCAGGTGGACCACGAGGTCAGGAGATTGAGACCATCCTGGCTAACACGGTGAAACCCTGTCTCTACTAAAATACAAAAAAATTAGCCGGGTGTGGTGGTGGGTGCCTGTAGGCTCAGCTACTCTGGAGGCTGAGGCAGGAGAATGATGTGAACCCTGGAGGCGGAGCTTACAGTGAGCCAAGATCGTGCCACTCCACTGCACTCCAGCCTGGGCAACAGAGTGAGACACCGAAGGAAGGAAGGAAGGAAGGAAGGAAGGAAGGAAGGAAGGAAGGAAGGAAGGAAGGAAGGAAGGAAGGAAGGAAGGAAGGGAGGAAAGGAGGGAGGGAGGGAGGGAGGGAGGGCGGGCAGGCAAGGTTCAGCTTCTGCCCTCATATAAGAGCCAAGTAATTATAGTACCATATGTACTGGCCAGGCACGGTGGCTCACACTACAATCCCAGCACTTTGGGAGGCCAAGGTGGGCTGATCACCTGAGGTCAGGAGTTTGAGACCAGCCTGGCCAACATGGTGAAACCTCGTCTGTACCAAAAATACAAAAGTTAGCCAGGCATGGTGGCACGTGCCTATAGTCCCAGCTACTCGGGAGGCTGAGACAAGAGAATCGCTTGAACCCGGGAAGCAGAAGTTGCAGTGAGCCGATGTTGCGCCATTGCACTCCAGTCTGGGCAACAAGAATGAAACTCTGTCTCAAAAAAAAAAAGAAAAGAAAAAAAATAGCATATGGAGTGAGAGGATGGATAAGTGAACTTGGCACATATTTGGTGCTCAATAAATGTTTACTGAGTGAAGAATAATTAAATGGTAAGAAAATAGTTATCTTAAAAGCACAAATAAGAAGGGAATCATTTCTGGCTGGGGACACCCAGGAGCTGACATTTGAATTTGACCTTGAACAGTGGATAGGATGCTTTCGGTGATAAAAAAAAAAAAACCCGTTCTAGGTAAGGGAGGATCGCCAGGAAAGAGTAGGGACTTAAGAATGCGCAAGTATGCCGGGCGCGGTGGCTCACGCCTGTAATCCCAGCGCTTTAGGAGGTTGAGGCGGGCGGATCATCTGAGTTCAGGAGTTCGAGACCTGACTGACCCACATAGTGAAACCCTGTCTCTACTAAAAATAGAAAATTAGCTGGGTGTGGTGGCGCATGCCTGTAATCCCAGCTACTCGGGAGACTGAGACAGGAGAATCGCTTGAAGCTGGGATGCAGAGGTTGCAGTGAGTCGAGATTGGGCCATTGCACTCTAGCCTGGGCGACAGAGAAAAACTCCACCTCAAAACAAAACAAAACAAAAAAAGAATGAGCAAGTTTATAGTAGAAGGGCTGGTGGCCTGTTGGGATGGAAAATTTAAAGACAAGCAGTAGGAACCGGTCGGGGTTATGACAGGCAGCTTTGGGTTTGAAAAAGGAAGTCCCAGATAACAAAGCAGTTCAGACTGAGGGGAGACTTAAATTTTTAGGGTAACATCTATAAGTTTCAATATATGGAAAAGATATCTGCACTCCCATCTTTATCGCAGCACTATTCACGGTAGCTAAAATATGAAATCAATCTAAGTATCCATCAACGGATGAGTGAATAAAGAAAAGCTGAGGTATACACAACGGAATATTATTCAGCAATCAAAAAGAATGAGATCCTATCATTTGCAGCAACAGGCATGGAACTGGAGGTTGCTGTGTTGTGAAATAAGCCAATCATGGAAAAGCGAATATCACATGTTCTCACTCATACTTGGGAGCTAAAAATGTAAATCTCATGAAGTTAGAGAATAGACTGGTGGTTACTAGAGGCTGAAAGGGGAGGAGGAGGGCGGATGAAGAGAGGTTGATTAACGGGTACAAATATACAGTTTGATAGAAGAAATAAGACCTGGTGTTTGATAGATCAGTAAGGTGACTACGGTTTACAATAATCTATGGTATATTTTGAAATAGCTAGAAGGGAATAAAGCAAATATTTTAGCTTAAAGAAAAGTATTCAAGGTGATGAATATCCTAATTACACTGATTTGATCTTTGCAAATTCTATGAAGGTATTAAGTTATCATATGTACTCCCCAAAATAGGTACATCTATTATGTATCAATAAAAAATTTAAAACAAAACCTGTGAGGTCCATCAATTGATCAGTCTATTTGCAAAGCAGTGTTCAGTTCATGGCTTTTGTATTCTCAGCTATGTTGGCCTGAACCACTCCAAGTGCATTCATAGGCCCCCAAAACAATCTTGCAATTAATATTTGAGCCAAACTGGACCTACTGCAGCTGGTACAGCCCACCTCATGAGGGGTGAACTATCAGGGCAAGAGAGAAAAGGTGCCCAGCATGGAGGAGGAAAGGATGGGTTCAACTCCTGGACAACCCAGGAGAATCCAGAAGCAGCTGAGGTTTCCATTGAATTCAATCTAATAGTTACTAAGAACAACGCTGAAGCCATTTTGGTCTATGCTACAGACGTCCTTCAGGGGCAGACAGTCTACTAGGGGACGTACATCACCAATAACCATAAAGAGCTACCATGAGGGGCCAGGCTCAGTGATTCACGTCTGTAATCCCAGGTGTAAGCCTGGGCAACATGGCAAGACCTCATCTCTACAAAAAAAATTTTTAAATTACCTGGGCATGGTGGCACATGCCTGTAGTACCAGCTACTTGGGAGGCTGAGGTGGGAGGATCGCTTGAGCCCAGGTTGTAGAGGTTGCACTGAGCTATAATGGCACCACTGCACTCCAGCCTGGGCAACAGAGCAAGATTCTTTCACAAAACAAACAGCAACAACAAATGAACAACAATAACAACAAAACCCTGCAAAACTCCCAGATGATTCTAAAGCACAGCCTGAGTTGATAACTACTTCTACAGAGCAGGAGCTGACTGGGGACTTTTGGGGAGGAATGAGCTGTACCTTTTGGAAATTTGGGGCATAGGAGGTGGGGAAGGAGAGGCAGAACCTGCAGAGTTGGGGGACACCTAGGACTTAGCAGGCCTTGGTGCCTGTGATTCAGTCCACAAGTACTGAAGGCCTTGTTCTCCTTAAATGAATCTCCCTGCTGTTTAGGACAGGCAACAAAGGAGAAGGGGTTTTACACATCGTAAACCTAGAGAGAGTCCTGTGTTGGGACTGCATGGGGCATTTCACTGCTTTCTCTAATAAATCCTTCCAACCAGCGCTCATAGATAATAAGAGTAGAGAGAAGGCAGAGGTTTCATTTTATCTTAGCAAGAGGAGAAATAGCATGAATTAGAGTAAAGTTGGGGAGGTGGGTATCTTAAAAAAAATTCTTTCCTCTGATCCACCACCCTGGCAACTCTCCACCAACAAATAATACATGATGGAGCATATATCCCGTGTTTGGAGTGACTGTTAATCGATATTCTAGAGGAACCAGTTAATTTCTCTGATATTAAAGTCCAACCATTCAAATTACATCAGGCTTAACTTTCAAGCCACGGACTGTACAAAGCAGGTAAGTCTCCATTTAGTAAAATGTATTGCCCATCTGTCCTGGGTGCCCGGCACTGTGCTCTAGGGGCTTGAGAACACAGGGCTGAGCAAGTCTTGGCCCTGCTCCCAAAGCCATCCAGTAGAGGAGACAGCTTCTCATGTGATTAAGGACTGGGATTGTGGTAGCACACGGTTTTTGCTGGGGCACAGAGGAGACACATCCCAGCTGGGCCAAGGTGACCAGGTAGCCAGACAAATGGTCGTGGGTGGGCTGGAGGGTGGGGGCTTATTCGTTCCAGGCAGAGGAGGCAGCAAGAGCCAAAGCATAGGAAACCTGACTGAGGACGGAGGGAGTGACCCATTTCAGTTACTTGTGATGGAACTGAGAATTCCAAGGATAAGTTCGTTTTTGAAATGAGACTGGAGATGCAAGGCGCCTGAGGGCAGGGGCCTCAGGGCCATGTTGACTGAGGACTGTGGTCTTGATGCTAAAAGCCAAGGGTGGTTTCACAAAGCAGGGAAATGACATCATCAAATCTGAAGACTACTCCAGCAGCTGAGTGAAGAGAATGTGGCAAGTTGCAAAAATACTAAGAACAAGGAAGGTGCCATAGAGGGATAGAAGCCCATGAAAGACACAGAGAAGCACCTGGGGAAGCAGGACGAAAACCCTAGAAGTGAAGGGAAGAATGCTCAATAAGCTAGGAACTGAAAAGCGTCTGCTCAGCTCAAATTTGCCTGGAGCAGACTATAGGTGACCTTGGCCAGACCTTGGCCCACGGAGTGGTGGGTTCAAGCCAGATTCCTGCGGTTTGAGGTGTAAATGGAAGCCAGGAAACAGGGTTGAATGTAAACAACTCTTGCCCCAAGCAGGGCAATTAAAGAGAGTAGAGAGATAGCTTGATGGCTTATGGTGAGGGTCAAATGAGATAATGCATGCACAAGGAGCTGGTGACTGGTGCTCTAGGACACTCGCTCATGATTATTAGAGCATGAAGTCCTGTCCACATCCCCACCACCAGCAGCTAGCATCCTAAGTGCCAAGGAGGGCTTCCTGCCTGCCATACACCAACTTCTTTATTCTTCATCACTGCTCTGTGAGATAGGGATTATCACTCCACTTTATAGATGACAACATTAAAGCTCAGGGAGGCAATTTGCCCTGGGTCATTACCAAGTCACAGAATGGGGATTAAACCAGACATCAGTCTTCGAGGTCTGTCTTCTTTTCAACATGTGACACTGTCCCTTTGTGTTCTTTAAATAGGGGTTCCTAGAAAATGGGCAAGGTTTTCCAGAAACCTAAGTCATGGCTTGCCAATGGTGAAGGGTGGCCAGTGTGGGTCTGAGTTTGAACACCTCTTGGTTGAAGTGCGGTGGACCTGGGAGCAGCGCTTTGCTCTGGTTATGCTGTTGGAGGCAACTTCAAATATGAGTCTCCCATGTGATGTGACTACAGTAACTAGACTGTTTGCTCACTCTCCACTCCCTGGGTTCAAATCCTGCCCTCATCACTTACTATCTGCAAGCTTAAAGTTTCAAGTCAGGGGAAAAAATAAAGAGAATAAAATAAACCTATAGTTTATACAGAGATAACTTAATCATCAGTCACATGTGGGAATGTTTGTAAAGTACTTTGCCCAGTGCTGACACAATAAACACTGAGTAAATGGTGGCTATTAGCATTTATATTGTTCCTCCACCTCCTCCCCATGGCACATCTGCACTTGAACCCTAACCCAGGCTTACTTTCCAACGGCATAATCGATGGGGCAAAGTGCTGCTGCTGCAGGACTCACCATACCTCAGCTGAGAGCTGTTGAAACTCGGACCCATGCGGGCCCAACCCCATGGGCAATTTCAGGGAAGTCGCTTGACCAAAAGAGTCTCCTTCACCACTGGCAAGTCATGACCTGGGTTCTTGGGAAAACTTGTCCATCTCCCAGGATCCCCTATTTAAACGCAAGTAGCCCTAAGAAGGGTCTGTAGAAGCCCGGACACTGACCTCTGGCAAACAGAAAACAGGCAGAAGGCGGAAAGAAAAACCAACCATGCCAGTGCTAATAATGTTAGAGCTTTGGCCTGGCGTGGTGGCTCATGCCTGTAATCCCAGCCCTTTGGGAGGCCAAGGCAGGTGGATCACCTGAGGTCAGGCGTTCGAGACCAGCCTGACCAACATGGTGAAACCTCATCTCTACTAAATACAAAATAAAGGTAGTCAGGCATGGTGGCACATGCCTGTAATCCCAGCTACTTGGGAGGCTATGGCAGGAGAATCACTTGAACCTGGGAGGTGGAAGTTGCAGTGAGCCGAGACTGTACCACTGCAGTCCAACCTGGGTGACAAAGCAAGACAAGAAAGACAAGAAAGACAAGAAAGACAGAAAGAAAGAAAGACAGAAAGGAGGAAAGGAGGAAAGGAGGAAAGGAGGGAGGGAGGGAGGGAGGGAGGGAGGGAGGGAGGGAGGGAGGGAGGGAGGGAAGGAAAGAAAGAAAGAAAGAAAGAAAGAAAGAAAGAAAGAAAGAAAGAAAGAAAGAAAGAAAGAAAGAAAGAAAGAAAGAAAGAAAGAAAGAAAGAAAGAAAGAAAGAAAGAAAGAAAGAAAGAAAGATGGAAGGAAGGAAGGAAGGAAGGAAAAGAAAGAAAAGAAAGAAGAAGGAAGGAAGGAAGGAAGGAAGGAAGGAAGGAAGGAAGGAAGGAAGGAAGGAAGGAAGGAAAAGAAAGAAAAGAAAGAAAAGGAAGGAAGGAAGGAAGGAAGAAAGGAAGGAGAGAAAGAAAGAAAGAGAAAAAAAAATGTTAAAGCTTTGAGGTCACTGACCCTAATCCTATGCTCTCCTCATTGAACCTCATTGTAATTCAGCACTGAGGCCACTCCAGAAAAATATGTAAAAATCAACAATTCCTCCCACTCTTTTCTATAACCCAGTCCCAGGAATGGACATGGCCTTCCATTTCATGCATAACCTTCCAAATATTTCTCTATACATACAAAAAAAATTGCGTGTGAATGTTTGAGGACGCTACTGTTCAATTTTTCTCCAATTCACTTTCTTCACCACTTGATACCATAGACATCCTACATGACAAAAACCCAAATTGGCCAAGCATGCCATGGCAGCTCATACCTGTAATCCCAGCACTGTGGCAGGCCAAGGCAGAAGGATGGCTTGAGCCCAGAAGTTTGAGACAAGCCTGGGCAGCAAAGCGAGATGCTATCTCTACAAAAATTAAAATAATTAGCTGGGGATGATGGCTCATGGCTGTAGTCCCAGCTACTTGGGAGGCTCAAGCGGAGGATCCCCTGAGCCCAGGATTTCAAGGCTACAGTGAGCTAGAATTGCACCACTGCACTCCAGCCTGGCCAACAAAGAAAGACCCTGTCTCTTAAAAAAAAGAAAGAAAGAAAGAAAGAAAGAAAGAAAGAAAGAAAGAAAGAAAGAAAGAAAGAAAGAAAGAAAAGAAAAGAAAGAAAGAAAGAAAAAGAAAAAGAAAAGAAATACAAATCTACTCTCCCCTTGATAACAGCTGTATAGTTTTTGGCGGTATCAATGTGGCTGGGCCTTTTAACCGTTAGTTCCAGTATTTTGATCTCAAAAATTTCATTTCCATAATATAGGGCCTAGAAGTGGAAACATTTGGTCCAACTCATTTGTAAAAGCTGTTAGTTAATACAAAATCACCCTCTAAATATGCTTTCCTTTCCTTCCCAAGTCTGGAACATGAGGACTACACGGTATTCGGATACAATTGTAATCTAGCACAGTCTATGCAGGAAAACAACTGAGCCGGCCAAACAAATTACATTTTGTTGAGTTCACTTTGTTTAAAAAAGTACATAATACATATTAGGAAAGATTCCAGTTAAAAGGACACAAACCGGGCGCGGGTGGCTCAAGCCTGTAATCCAAGCACTTTGGGAGCCGAGACGGTTCACGGGTCAAATCTGAGCCATCTGGTAACACGGTGAAACCCCGTCTCCCTTACAAAAAAACTAGCCGGCGAAGTGGCGGGCGCCTGTATCCCAGCTACTCGGAGACTGATGGCAGAGAATGGCGTAACCCGGGAGGCGGAGCTTGCAGTGAGCTGAGATCCGGCCACTGCACTCCAGCTGGGCGACAGAGCGAGACTCTGCTCAAAAAAAAAAAAAAAAAAATGACACAGCAAACCATTTCCAAGCCCCTGTATTTTGTCACCTGTATTTGGTGAAGTTCTGGGGATAGGAAGTCAAATAAGATATCCCCATGCTTGTTCACAGCCTGGAAGAAGAGGCAGAGACTGGGCACAGTAGGACACTTGTGCAGGGCCCAGGGAGAGTGGAAAGCCAGCCAGAAACATGGAGCAGATCTGGCTGGAAGAAACTTGGTGTGCACACGATAAGGAAAGAGAGAGAGAGGGAAGAAGGTGCCAGATCTTCAAGGACTCTGAATGCCACACAAAGGGCTTTATACTTTTTCTCATAAACTCTACAAAACTATTAAAATCCTTTAAGCTGGGGAATGACAGGCAGATTTTCATTTTAGAAAACTCGCTCTGGCTACAGGGTGGAGAACGCTTTGAAAGGAAGCTGACTAGAGAAAAGGATGTAGCCTAAGTTGTCCCAGGGTTCTGCATATAAGGACTCAGCAAGAGTTTCTGAAGCCAAATTGGAGAATGTTCAAGGCAGAAGGATGGTGTGGATTCTGTGCTTTATTCTACCAGGAAGTGAGGCTGGAGCAGGTAGAGATGTGGGGATAAAGAGGCATGGTGTCTCATGCCTGTAATCCCAGCATTTGGGGAGGCCAAGGTGGGCAGATTGCTTGAGCCCAAGAGTTCAAGACCAGCCTGGGCAACATAGCAAGACCCTATCTCTATTTAAAAAAAAAAAAAAAGTTTATTGAAGGTCACTTGAGAATAGACTGATTTTGCTAATGTCATGTACTGGTGAAGCCAGGTCAGGGAAGAGTTACAGTAGATCCCTCAGTCTGCTGAGAAGAAAGTATTGTAAGAAGGTGACAGGGAGCACACGCTAGGGCTCTGCCTTGGGGTGAGGATGATCCCTAGGAGACACAAGTCTGACTTGGCAATTCAGGCCCTGCAGGGCGTTTGCTCCCAAGGCCCTCTCTGTCCTGGGCCCTGTCTCCTGATCTAGCAGACGGCCCTCTCTGCTTTCCTTTACTCAGTTCATAACCTCTTTAGCAGGACACAGGGCCCGAAATGCCCACAGTCTTTCTGAAGGGGAAAAACAAAAGCTACAGCAAAGTGACAGCTGAAGTGTTGCAAAATAAGAGATCATAACTATGATTTAAAGGATTTGGGGAAAAGATGTATTATATTTAAACCCCACAGATTTCACTGTTAAGTAGATTTCAAAATTTTTTTCTAACATATCCCTGGAGACATTTCATGTATATTTTAAATGAGCCTGTGGACTTCCCCGTTTTTCAGAGACCCAACTCTGAGAAAACAGTGCCCTCAACTCACTTCAAGGAGACAATGGGCTTCTCAAAGAACCCGATACCTGGAGATTTTCCTCTACCCCAATCCTCGTCAGAAACTTGTTTTCTGAGCCCAGGAATGAGCTCACCCTCCAGGGTGTAATTCAGTATCACCCCAACCAAGACGGATCACAGGACACCCTCTGGGGTGGGCCGAGCACTTCCAGCACGCTCCAGAGACTCACAGAGGCCAGCATTGTCATTCCCTCCCCCAGAAGGATCAATACGAGCCAGTCGGCTTAAACAGATCCTCCTCTGCGCCAGGGAAGCCACACAGGGACATCTAAAGGAGAGGCAACGACGCCGCTTTGTGAGGCTGCTGGCATGGCGCCATCTTGCTGCTCTCTCCCAAGAGGGCAGGGCCATGGTGCCACCTGCATATTTGTGCAATAAGCCTCACTACACCTTTGGAAAACATCCACGAGCTATTTGAGTTGTTCGTGTGGGGCTGCAGATTCACCCCAGGCAGAGGCCAAAGCCCCCCACATAGTGGCACAAGTGCTATCTCTTCTCTCTGCAGGGGCCAGAGATACTTTGTAATGTGGGTAGGGCAGGGTCTGGTCTCAGACAAATGAATGGAAGTGGGGGAGATATGGGCCAGCATTGTGTGTTCCTTTCCACCATACAAGTATAGAGCCTCACACAAAGACCCTCCTTCAGGCAGCCAGTCTGTGCCAAGTCGGTTCTGTTTTCACACCTCTGTTTTGAGATAAGAGGTAATGCTTGGGAATCACATAACCGAGTTGCGAAATGAACCTGATCAGCTAAAATTGACTATTTTAGGTGCCAAAGCAGGAGCAAGCTTGGGAGGTGCTCAATGGGGCCCCTGTTTTCCTTCCTGCTCACCCAAGAGCAGCACATGTCTATAGGCCTCCGGTTGGCTGGCCCATTGGCTAAGGCTGAGAGAACCCAGGGAGTTGTGCTCAGTCAAGTACACTGACTTTCACTCACTGCCTCCTAGAAAGCACTGAGGTTAGCTGACACCAGGAAGCCCACCTCTGACTATCCCAGCAGCCCAGGCAACCGCTCCGTTGGCAGGCAGCACCTGTCAGGAGCTCAATTTCCCAGACGCTGGGGGTTTTAGCAGATGAAGGCTAAATGTTGAAGGGCCCTTGGATCTCTGGCCCCCAAATATGACCAGCTGAGACATCCACAGCACAGAAAACCAAAGTGCATAAGGATGCCATGCACTCCTGATCCATGCTTGATCCATTTCTTGAAAGGAGATGGGAGCATACCCATATTCAGGTGTATAAGCAGAAGCTGTAGGGAGGTCCACCCCTTGGAGTAGCTGATCATGATCATGTTGATTCTCCTTCTCCTTCTCCTTCTCCTTCTTCTTCTTCTTTTTGAGACAGGGTCTGGCTCTGTCACCCCGGCTGGAGTACAGTGGCACGATCTCAGCTCACTGCAACCTCTGCCTCCTGGACTCAAACAGTTCTCCCACCTCAGCCTCCCTAGTAGCTGGGACCACAGATGTGTACCACCATGCCCAGCTAATTTTTGTATTTTTGGTAGAGATGGGGTTTCACCATGTTGCCCTTGGGGGTTTTAGAGGATGACGGCTAAGTGTTGAAGGGCCCTTGGACTCCTGGGCTCAAGTGATCCTCCTGCCTTGGCCTCCTAAAGTGCTAGGACTGTAGGCATGAGCCATCACACCCAGGCATACTGCTTCTTTACTCTGTCCTGGTTACAGCCCTGCTCAGCCTTTGTCTCCTTTGAGCACCATACCTGCCTGGCTCCTCTTCTAGCCGGCAGACTCAGGAGGCTTCTAACCACCAGCCTCCTCCAAACAATGGCTAATTACAGTTCATCATTGAAATTGTCATGGTGTCAATCATCATCCCCACTACTCTCGGTGGCCTGGTATTGCTAACTTCAACTTCATAGACCTTGGGCTCAGAGACGGAAGCCCACACATCCTCCACAATACCTTGCACAATGGAGATGTGTTGAATGAATGGATGGGAAACTGGGTGGATGAAGAAAGTCTTTCCTATCATTGAAATTTAATGAGATTAAAGGCTAACTCCTGCACAGGGCCAAGCTGAATGTGGTTTCTCTGAGTTGGGAGAGGAGTAGGGGGCAGGGATAGGGAAGTGGGTTTCACGCTCCTTGTAAACACAGTACTGCTTGTGTATCAACAGATAAGTACCAACTAATGCCAAATTTGGATAGAAAGCCTGATGGAGACACAGGATGTGTTCCAAAGGTTAACTGTAACTGATGGCTGCCACTCAGCAACAATTAGAGACAAGTGACAGAGCACCACTGCCTCGCCTTCTTTTCTCCCAGACTCCGTGACCTTGACAGTGGTGCTTCCCTGGGTCGAAGGCAGCTTTGCCAGGCTTATGCCACTCTCCCATGTGAACTTGGTTCTCCTCTTAATCAAGCCTTTTAGAAAAGGGGACTGACTACTTATCATTATTATTATCAATATTATTGTTAATCCGTGGACTTAATGTACCGAAAGATCCTGTCCACTAAACAAACTATTTTTTATTGTTTTTTAAATTAAAAAAAAAATTTACAGATGGGGTCTTACTGTGTTGCCCAGGCTGGTTTGAACTCCTGGCCTCAAGGCAATTCCCCTACCTCAGCTTCCCAAGTAGCTGGAACCATAGGTGGGAGCCACTGTGCCCAGTATAAACTGAATTTAAGTAATACATCTTTGAAATCAGCATAGATGACCAGTGTCACTATATTGGGTAGATAAAATTCAAACCCAAAGCAAATAACCAAGTTTCGTTTCTTTCTTTCTTTCTTTCCTTCCTTCCTTCCTTCCTTCCTTCCTTCCTTCCTTCTTTCTTTCTTTCTTTCTTTCTTTCTCTTTCTTTCTTTCTTTCTCTTTCTTTCCTTCTTTCTTTCTTTCTTTTTCTTTCTCTCTCTCTCTCTTTCTTTCTTTCTTTTTCTTTCCTCTCTGTCTCTTTCTTTCTTTCTCCTCTCTCTTTCTTTTCTCTTCTTTTCTTTCTTTCTTTCTCTCTCTCTCTCTCTTTTCTTTCTTTTTTTTGAGACAGAGTCTCAGGGACTGGAGTGCAGTGACGTGATCTCGGCTCACTGCAACCTCCATCTCACAGATTCAAGCAATTCTCCCACCTCAGCCTCCTGAGTAGCTGGGATTACAGGTGTGCACCACCGCCACCTGAGTAGCTGGGAATACAGGCAATTGCCACCACACTCGGCTAATTTTTGTATTTTTAGTAGACACAGGGTTTTGCCATGTTGGCCAGGCTGGTCTTGAACTCCTGACCTCAGGTGATCTGCCTGCCTCGGCCTCCCAAAGTGCTGGGATTACAGGTGTGAGCCACTGCACCCAGCCCTGAGTTTCTATAACTCATGCATTCTTATTTCAGGTCAATGCATTAATTTTGTTTTGCCATTTGTAATATGAAAATGGCTTACAGAGGTACTCCCACCTCTGTCCCCCCAGCACTACCTGCAGATACCAAGTTAGAACTAAAAACCATGTATCAGCTCCTCCTACAGGAGTGAAATTGAGGGAGCCTGCAGTATGGGAAAGATCCTTTTCTCCTGGTTTTTCTGGGGTAAAAAAAGCCACAGGGCTCACAGACAGATCTCATGGAAAACCCATCTCTTCAGTCTCTGGGTTGACCAAAGCAAGTTTTTTCCTAAATCAGACCACCTTTTCCCCACCCAACAAGAACCGAGCTGCAAAGGGTCCCCTGGAGGTGTGCTCACTTCACTCCTGTGCCATCCTAAATGACCCTCCTTTGCCCACCTCATATAAGAAGAATGTGTGCCTCAGGTGAGGGTGGTTACCATGGCAAATTTTATTTACTTATTTATTTATTTATTTTTTTGAGACAGGGTTTTGCTCTGTCACCCAGGCTGGAGTGCAGTGGCACAAACATGGCTCACTGCAGCCTCAACCTTCTGGGCTCAAGTGATCCTCCCACCCCGCCCTCCCAAACTGTTGTGAATATAGGCTCGCGCCACCACGCCCAGCCACCGAGGCAACATTTAAGGCCCTCTGTTATCTGGCTCTAACCTACCTCCCAGAGGATCTTATCTCCTCCACCCACCCATCCATACTACTTATTTTGCAACCAATGGTCCAGGGGAAATCAGGGCCCACAGCTGGGGGTAGGTGGGGTGGGGTTGAGGAGGTTCAGAATTTCCGGGGAGGGGTGGGTGTAGCTTGAAAAATACAGTATGATCGTTTTATATGTGGAAAATGAAGCAAACTCCTATTTTGGTGCAATATAAATTACAGGAAGAAAATTTTGATAACATCTTGGCTAATGGAGATCCACTGAAAATAACCAGGGACCACCTCAGTCTGGGGGAGTAGAGCAGTATCTCTAGCAGTGAGTGTGGAGGTGGGGGATGAGATGGCCATGTTTATCGGAAAGTGGGGCATGGGCATAGCGGGGTGCCTGAATCCCAGCTGCCTGGGAGCTTGAGGCAAGAAGATCACTTGAGGCCAGGAGTCTGAGACCAGACTGGGCAAAACTCCTGTCGAGAAGGAACTATCAGGAAGGGAGGAAGGGAGGAAGAGGAGAAAGAAAGGGAGGGAGGAAGGGAGAGAGAGAAGAAATGGGGCAAGCCTGGGCACCCCATAGACCTCTTTCTCTGTGGACCCAGGACAGATCCTTTGTATTCCTGTGTTGGGCACTCCAGCCCTGCACCCCGCTTACTTCTTCACCTCCATCAGCTCTCTGTTCAGAGACCTCTGACCTGGCCGCCTCTCAGCGCGCATTTGCTTCCTGGTATCCTCACTCCCACTGTTAAGGACGCCACTGCTACTTAAGTGTTCACGGTTGGGCTCCCTAACTTAACTTTCAGTTATTTAGTAGCTTAACAGCTGTAAAGGCTCCAGAGTAACAGAGTAAGCTCAGAACTTCTTTTGGTTTTTTGCGATGGAGTCTTCCTCTGTCACCCAGGCTGGAGTGCAGTGGCGCGATCTGCAACCTCCACCTCCTTCAGGCGATTCTCCTGCCTCAGCCTCCTGAGTAGCTGGGACTACAGGCACATGCCATCACTCCCGGCTAATTTTTGTATTTTTAGTAGACACGGGGTTTCACCATATTGGCCAGGATGGTCTCGATCTCCTGACTTCATGATCTACCCAGCTTGGCCTCCCAAAGTGTTGGGATTACAGGTATGAGCCACCATGCCTGACCAGAACTTCTTAAATGATTTCATAGTACCCTATACTTTTTCCTTTGCTGCACTTTTTTTTTTTTTTTTTTTTTTTTTTTTAAACAGGGTCTTGCTCTCAGTCTGCACTCTGGAGTGCAGTGGCATGATCTTGGTTCAATGTAGCCTCAACCTCCTGGGGTCAAGCTATCCTCCCACCTCAGCCTTCTGAGTAGCTGGGACGACAGGCATGCACCACCAGGCCTGGCTAATTTTTTTTTTTTTTTTTTTTGTAGAAACAGGGTTTCACCACGTTGCCCAAGCTGGTCTGGGACACCTGGGCTCAAGCCATCCTCCAGCCTTGGTCTCCCAAAGTGCTGGGATTACAGGCATGAGCCACCACACCTGGCTCCCTTTTTTTTTTTTTTTTTTTTTTCCTTTTCAATTTAGAGACAGGGTCTCACTCTGCAGCCCAGGAGAGAGTGCACTGGAGCAATCATGGCTCACAGCTGCCTCAAACTCCTGGGCTCTACCAATCTTCTCACCTCAGAATCCCAAGTAGCTAGGACTACGATCATGTACCAGGACACCCAGCTAACTTCTTAAAAAATTTTTTTGTTGAGACGAGATTTTGCTATGTTGCCCAGCCTGGCCTCAAACTCCTGACCTCAAGCGATCCTCCCACCTTGGCCTCTCAAAGTGCTAGGATTACAGGCATGATTCATTGCACCCAGCCATATGCTTTTTGAATATGCTGGTGTATCTATTTCAAATTCCTTGCTTCTAAACGCTGGACAGAATTCCATAGCTTACGCCAACCAGTGTTGGCTTATCTCTTCTGAGAGCATTTGACACCTCAGTTGCCTCTACTCCCCACCACCACACAACACCCCTGTGCCCTTTCAGTCCCTCTTGGAGTAGGCTCCATTCTTCCATGACTGTGCCAAGCAAGTTGCAACTGGGATCATGAGGTTGGGAGAACAGACTGCCCTCTTCCCTCTGAGATCTTGGATGGTGACAGGCAGGATCAGAACTGGCCCACTAATCTATTTTGGCTTTGTGTCCTCAGAATCTGAGTATCCAAGTATAGCTTCAGAAATAATTGTCTACTGCATGGTTTAGTTTTCTCTTTGTTATGCATAAGAAACTGCCCCAGCTGTGCTGTTGAGAGCCATCAGAACTTAGAGGTTACTTTGGCAGATTCTGGAGACATGAACTTGGGTTCAAATCTCAACTTCACTGCTTACCAGCTGTATTCAATTTCTCTTTGTCTCAGTTTTCCCATCTGTAAAATGGGAATTGCAATAGTCATAATAGTAGTACCCACCTCCACAGTTGTTGCATTTAGAACAGTGCTTGGCAGTAATAAGCATTTAGTAAATGCTGGCCTGTCACTGTTTAAAATACATATAAGGGCAGAGCCTGCAGAACCATACAAGCAATTTCTGACACTGTTCAAATAGAAAAGTTAAGACATTCAAAAGAAAATAAAGAAAAACAGAAGATGTGTCTGGCTACACCAGAGTAATTCTCTTTATAATCTCTAATGACAAGGCCTTTATGGGCCGATTGTGGTCTTCTAAGTACAAACACTTAAGTATAAACAACAGAACCCCAAAGAAATCTGTCCCCTTCCCTCTGTCTGGCTCTGAGAGTTTTACAACTAACAGTTCTGGCTCCAAGAGGACCCCATTCCCCCTGGCTTGTAAGGTGCTCTTGGCTGCCTCTGCAAATTTTCTACTTTGTCACTTTCCGATGCTGGAGCCCTGAGAGTTTAAGTTGGACTGGGAGAGACAGGACCAGCCCTTGGGAGCTTGAGGGCTGATACTGGCTGCAGAGATCTCCTCTTTCATGTTGTGTGACTTGCGAGTGACTCAGTCCTGACAGCCTTGATTTGGGCCGTATTTAGGAGGCAGCTCTGTTGGGGCTCAAGCCTGAAATTTATAGCTTGTTTGTCTTGGACCATGCCATATTTTTCTCGCCTTGAAGATGAAAGGGTTACTATGCCACACACTTCCTTGTCTCCTGCATTTTGTAACATGTAAGCTTCTGCAGTGTCCCTTTTATTTATCTGGAGAATTAACTTCTAAAGATTATGCTCATCTCCCTAACCAGCCATAGTTGAGGGTCTTGAAATAGAAGGCCCTAAATGGACAATTTGATAGGCATTCTGCAAACCTTCTTCGTGTGCACTCTCATGGTTCTTCTCAACCCATGACTATTATTTGTACTCTAAACTCCACGGAAAGACCTTTGAGTGGATAAAGAATAGTCAGTCCTGCCATAAAGCTGTAAATTATTCAAGAGAAAGGGTTCACCTCTTGGGTTTCTTTGCTTCGTCTACAGAGCCTAGCACAGTGCCTTGAACATGGTAGATACTCAAATATTTGTTCATTGATAAGATTCTAAGACTTAGATGGGAGTGAGTGGACAACATTGTCTAAGGACACATGAATGGTTTTAATTCTGCTTATCAGGAATAGTCAAAATGCTAATTTATACCAAAACATTTAAATACAAAAATTGTAGTATCTGTAAAATATTTTATAAGCTTTGGAATCTGCCTAGTGAGGTGAACTTATTGATTTGCTCATTGACAAACACTTACCAAGTGCCTATACGTGTCAGGCACTATTCTGGGCATTAGAGAAGCAAAGAGGGAGGCAGTCCCTGCCCTTGAGTTCACAAACTTAGAGGGGAGACTGGCAGGCAAGCAAGCTGATGAAATATTCTAAGGTGAGCTCTTTGGCAGGGTATGAGGAAATGTACAGTAGAGAGTACAGTTGAGGTCCAGAGGCTCAGAAGCAGATCGCTGGTAGAGTTGGCGTCATGTGGAGCCAGAACTACTTGGGATCATCCTGTGAGCTGGGGTTGAGCAGTGGGTCCACCGTGGGCAGACCTTAGCCGGCAGGAAGCCTCAGGGAAGCCACTGAAACAGCAAATCTCCAAGTATTCTTTTTTTTTTTTTCTTTTTTTGAGACAGGGTGTTACTCTGTTGCTCAGGTTGGAGTGCAGTGGCAAAATCATGGCTCACTACAGCTTCAACACCTGGGCTCAAGTGGGAGCTGTGTTCAATTTTTTTTTTTCTTTTGGTAGAGACAGGGTCTCGCTATGTGGCCCAGGCTGGTCTCCAACTCTAGGCCTCAAGCAATTTTCCTGCCTTGAGTTCCCAAAGCGCTGGGATTACAGGCGTGAGCCACCACACCCAGCCTATTCTTTTTTAAATCATGATGATAACACTAAAATTACAAATTTGCTGGGAGAATTAAAATTGCAGTTTGAAAATTACAAAGCACCCACAAATAAGTTGTCAGAAAAAGAAGTGTGAGCCGGGTGTGGTGCCCCACACCTGTAGTCGCAGTTACTCAGGAGGCTGAGGCAGGAGGATCATTTGAGCCCAGGAGTTCAAGGCTGCAGTGAGCCATGATGGTGCCCCTGCATTCCAGAGCCTGGGTGACAGAGTGAGACCCCGGCTCAAAAAAAATAAAACAAGAAGGATGCTCACAGGACAGGCCTCAGAGAACTGTCACAAGAATACATTTAGTTTGTGGCTGTGAGGGTGCTTCAACATTATGAGGGGCTACACAGATGTCTGTACCATTGTAAAATTAATTAACACCCTACCTCCTCAAATTCTCCAAGGTTAAAACAAAAAGTGGAAGATGAAAACCTAGACATTGTGCCTTTCAAAATCCCTTACTATCATACAGGAGAACCTGACCCCGAGTTGGGCCAAATCTGAAGGCAGAGATTTGGATGTGGCTATTTTATAACAGACAACAGCACGGTTTAATATATTTAATCTGCTCAATCTAGGAGAACAGAAGTCAAAAGAACTCCTCTACATGCTAATCAAATTGAGTGGAATTCCAGCCGGGTGCGGTGACTCACGCCTGTAATCCCAGCACTTTGGGAGGCCTAGGCAGGTGGATCACCTGAGCTCAGGAGTTGAGACCAGCCTGGCCAACATGGTGAAACCCCGTCTCTACTAAAAATACGAAAAAAAAAAAAAGATTAAAAAAATCAGTCAGGCGTGGCGGCACATGCCTGTAACCCCTGCTACTCTGGAGGCTGAGGCAGGAGAATCACTTGAACCAGGGAGACAAAGTTACAGTGAGCCAAGATCATGCCAATGCACTCCAGCCTGGGCGACAGAGTAAAACTCCATCAAAAAAAAAAAAAAAAAAAAAAAGATTGAGTGGAATTTCATTTGACACAGTTCAATTATTTGGAACTAGCCGTAATCTACAAAAATAAAACAAGACAGCAAAGCAGAAAACAGCTTTAACTATCAAGCCCATAGCTTCTACTGCAAGTCCAAGTGACACGTGTCCTTCTCTGGACTGAGACTGAAAGAGTCTTTGTGTCCTGCCCTAACTTAGGTTTTTCTTGTTGTTGAAACATCAAGCGAGGCCACACCTAAAGAGATTCTTTATTTATGTTCCTTCAGTATTATGACCGAAGCAATGAGCCCCTTAAAAGCTGGCAGGTCAGTTACACAGCCAGCCTTGAATAGAGAAACCTAAAATACAAGCCTGAGAGCCAGTGAATTGTTTGTGCTCTCCACCCTCTTCGGTTAAAAAAAAAAGTAAAGGATGAAGGGAAATGGGCTTAAATTTAATCAAATGAGTTTGCTAACATATCCCTCTTTTTTCCATTTCCTAATCCTTTTATAAATTCCATTGAGATGGGATTTGCTTTTAGACTGATTATGTGACTGAAAATCAGCATAATAACAAGATATTTGTCGAAAGGGAATTTCTTATCTCGGCTCTGTTTGGTTTCCTTTCTGGTAGTGAATGGATGGATGACCTGGCTGAAACCAGTTCCAACTGAGGTCTTCCCCAAGCATCTCAGAGGTAAAGAGGATCTTCAAGGTAACCTCTCCATTTTTACTTTCTTTTTCAATTGTTTTCTTGCCTGTAAACATTATATCGTAAGATCCATTTTTAAATGAGGAAACCAGGACCCAAAAGAAGGCAGATAATTTTCCCAGTGACTCCAGGGGAGAACCAAAAATGGGACTCTGGACCAAAGAAGTTTTTGGATATGGAAAGTTCAGACTTCCTCCAATTCTCTTTTTCGGCCTCAAAATGTATCTTCTGGAATATTCCAGGCCAAGATTTTTCTTGTTATTTCTTTAGTCCTCCAAAAAACTTCCAGAAATTTTGGGGTTAATTGCTGTTACATTATCAATGACTATCACTTGCTGATTGTCATGGTGACATTTGTAGGAGCCAGATAAAATCCTCACTTTCCTAGGGCCTTAGTCTGGATAATATGATCTGGGATCAGAGGAAATATTTTTAATAATCACAATAGAAATAATTTTTTTTTTTTTTTTTTGAGACAGAGTCTCACTCTGTCGCCTAAGCTGGAGTGCAGTGGCCGGATCTCAGCTCACTGCAAGCTCTGCCTCCCGGGTTCACGCCATTCTCCTGCCTCAGTCTCCCGAGTAGCTGGGACTACAGGCGCCCGCCACCTCGCCCTGGCTAGTTTTTTGTATTTTTTAGTAGAGACGGGGTTTCACCGTGTTAGCCAGGATGGTCTCGATCTCCTGACCTTGTGATCCGCCCGCCTCGGCCTCCCAAAGTGCTGGGATTACAGGCTTGAGCCACCGCGCCCGGCCAGAAATAATTTTTTTTGAGACAGGGTCTCACTCTGTCACCCAGGCTGGAGTGCAGTGGCACGATCATGGCTCACAGCACCCTTGACCTCCTAGGCTCAAACAATCCTCCTGCCTCGGCCTCCCAAGTTAGCTGGGACCACAGGCACCAGCCACCACATCCAGCCAATTTTTGTGTTTTTTGTAAAGACAAGGCCTTGCTATGTTTCCCAGACTGGTCTTGGACTCCTGGGCTCAAGTGATCCACCCTCCTCAGCCTTCCAAAGAGCTGAAATGACAGGCATGATCCACCACCCCCCACCAATAATCTTGATTCATCCAAGTGCCAAGTGCTTCTCGCTGTCGCCCAGGCTGGAGTGCAGTGGCGGGATCTCAGCTCACTGCAAGCTCCGCCTCCCGGGTTCACGCCATTCTCCTGCCTCAGCTTCCCGGGTAGCTGGGACTACAGGCGCCGCCACATCGCCCGGCTAGTTTTTTGTAGTTTTTAGTAGAGACCGGGTTTCACCGTGTTAGCCAGGATGGTCTCGATCTCCTGACCTCGTGATCCACCCGTCTCGGCCTCCCCAAGTGCTGGGATTACAGGCTTGAGCCACCGCGCCCGGCCCCCACACCCATTTTAAAGATGAAGAAACTGAAACCCACTCAAAGGTCACAGAGCTTTACCTCCCTCCAAAGTCCACAAGCTTCAGCACTAAATAAAACTGTCTCTCACGCAGGAGCGGGGTAGGAGGGTAGGAATGCCTGAGGAAAAAGAGGAATAGAGACTTTCCTCAAAGAGCATCCTAAATATTGTATATTACAAATAATACTGCATAATTACTATAATGGTTATACAGTCCTATCTTAAGCCTCAGAAAACAAGGGTTTTTTGGTTTTGTTTTGTTTTGTTTCTCATTAAGGACACTGAAAAGACAAAACCTCTCCTTACAACGCCCCTTCAAGTTCATGGAGTATTTTAATGCATTAATATTCTTTTTGTATGCACAGAGCCATCAAGTAAGTCTGTTATTTATTTATTTATTTTGAGACAGAGTTTTACTCTGACTCTGTCTCCCAGGCTGGAATAGAGTGGCACCATTTCGGCTCACAGCAACCTCTGCCTCTGAGGTTCAAGTGATTCTCTGGCCTCAGCCTCCATAGTAGCTGGGATTACAAGCTCGCGCCACCATACCCAGCTGATATTTGTATTTTTTTTTTTTTTTTTTTTTTTTAAGATGGTGTCTCACTCTGTCGCCCAGGCTGGAGTGCAGTGGCCGGATCTCAGGCTCACTGCAAGCTCCGCCTCCCGGGTTCACGCCATTCTCCTGCCTCAGCCTCTGGAGTAGCTGGGACTACAGGCGCCCGCCACTTCACCCGGCTAGATTTTTTGTATTTTTTTTTAGTAGAGACGGGGTTTCACCGTGTTAGCCAGGATGGTCTCGATCTCCTGACCTCGTGATCCACCCGTCTCGGCCTCCCAAAGTGCTGGGATTACAGGCTTGAGCCACCGCGCCCGGCCGATATTTGTATTTTTAGTAGAGATGGGGTTTCGCTATGTTGGCCAGGCTGGTCTTGAACTCCTGAGCTCAAGTGATCTGCCCACCTTGGCCTCCCAAAGTGCTGGGATTACAGGCTTGAGACACCAGGCCGGGCCTGTTTTAAATTATTTCTTCTTCTTCTTCCTTCTTCCTTCTTCTTCTTCTTCTTCTCCTTCTCCTCCTTCTCCTTCTCCTTCTTCTTCTTCTTTTCTTCTTTCTTCTTTCTTCTTCTTCTTTCTTCTCCTTTTTTTTTTTTTTTTTTGTAGAGATGAGATCTCACCGTGTTGCCCAGGCTGGTCTCGAACTGCTGGCTCACGCAATTCTCCTGCCTCTGCCTCCCAAAGTGCTGCATAAGCCATTGCACCCAGCCTTATTCTCAATTTCTTAAACACATATAACATTTCTGAGTAGCAAGCAGGCTTCTAATCAGTTAGTCATCACAATATCCCAAAGCAGGAGGGTCTATTATTATTCCCATTTTATGAATGAAGAAACTGAGACCTAGGAGAAGTTAGGTAACTTGCCCAAAGTGACACAGCTGGCAAGTGGTGATGCCAGATTCAAACCCAGGCATTTAGGCTCCTGAGTCCAGACTTGACTCATCCACTGCATTGCGTCTTACACATCGTACACACAGGAGAGCTGCAGCCCAGGAATGTTAGATGCGAACTCAACAACTACCAAGAACAAAGTTGCTTTGCTTTGTACAGTTGTAAGACTGCTTGTTAAAAGTGGCACAGGGCTGTTCCCAGATGATTCTCGCTCCTGTTGCCTCCTCCACAGCCCTTTACAGAGTTTGAGTATCCAGTTGGTTCTTAAGGAGCGGACGAACTAAATGAGCCAAAATGTTCACTGAAGGTCAATGTTGAAAGAGGCGCCCTTCAGTGTTTCCTTTCGTTTGTTTCTTCTGGAAGTAAACAGACATTTGGAACATAAAAAGCAGCTGGGAATGTGGACCAAGGACAGCCAGGGTGCAAAGAAAAATAGCATTACTGAAGTTGTTTGGGGTGGAAAGTATTTTGGGGGTGGGTTGTTTTTGTTTTTGTTTTGGGGGAAAATTGCAAAACAGTTTAATTTATAGTCAGATTGGACAACTTCTTCATTGTTCCCTCACAACGTTCCAAATTTCCTAGTTAATTTCTGGTCACTTCTAAGGTTTGAGGTATTTAATCTGTATGAAAAAGGACTTTTAAATACATATTTTTAATGATAATAATTAGTTTGTTTTCACACCTTAAGAAAATGGCTGTGCTTGCTTCGGCAGCACATATACTAAAATTGGAACGATACAGAGAAGATTAGCATGGCCCCTGCGCAAGGATGACACGCAAATTCGTGAAGCGTTCCATATTTTAAAAAAAAAAAAAAAAAAAAAAAAAGAAAATGGCTTCACAGTGTCAACCAGCAATACGAAAAGTTGCTTGGCTGAGCAACTTCATAATTATCAGAATACCCCTGAAATGCTGAAGCAGTTCTGTTCTGTTCTGCTCTTTTTTTTTTTTTTTTTTTTTTTTTTTTTTTGAGACGTAGTCTAGCTCTGTCGCCAGGCTGGAGTGCAGTGGCACGATCTTGGCTCACTGCAACCTCCGCCTCCCGGGTTCAAGCCATTCTCCTGCCTCAGCCTCCCGAGTAGCTGGGATCACAGGCGCCCGCCACCACGCCCGGCTAATTTTTGTATTTTGAGTAGAGACAGGGTTTCTCCATGTTGGCCAGGATGGTCTCGATCTCCTCACCTTGTGATCCATCCACCTTGGCCTCCCAAAGTGCTGGGATTATAGGCATGAGCCACCGCACCTGGCCTGAAGCAGTTCTTGAGTACAACATATTCTAACTCAAATGGAAGAGACACTGAGCAGTGAGAGAATGGCTGGTTTTCTTTATAACTAAGCCACAGGCTTGGGAGTATGTCAGGGATAATAATTCTTACCTGCTCTCAACTTTATTCCCAGGATGCTGGAAATGACTAAGACATCAGACAGTAAAATATAATACCCAGGAAGTTAAACAGTGACTTGTGTGTTTAGAGTCTTAGGAAAAATGGCAGGAGTCTCTATGGGAGAATTTACTACAGCAAACCTCGCCTTTTTCCTGGCTTTTCATGAGAAAGGCGTGGAATAAGGAGAGATGCAGAAGGGTTTTCACTTTAAGTTGATGCCTGAATGCTTTTAGCCTTGGCAACCAATGGATAATTGACTAAGGGAGTGGGATGGAAGAAGCTCAGATAGCGGTATACTCACCATTTACCAATGGTGTGCATTAATTACACTAATAATGCATTAGTAGTTTAATAACTATGAAGAGGTATGGTACATTTTGTTACATTTATATTACCACAATTTTTAAAATGGAAAAAATGTGAGGAGGAATAATATTTCATGTGACAGAATAGAATAGACAGGCTTTGAACATCATGTTCACGACTATGGTTGCAGTAGATTGTTTGAAAACTTGACTGAGATAATCTCTCCCATTCCTGTTCATATGCCCCTTTTTAAAATGACCTTACCCCTCCTCCCATTGAGAGGTAAGTCTATTTCCCTGTCTCTACCTGTGGACCACACTTGTGTCTAACTTTAACCAATAGAATGTAGCAAAAATTATATTGTATGACTTCTGAGCCTAGGCCTCAAGACACTGTACAGGTTCTACTCCTGCCCTTTTACAATGCTGCTGTTCTAAAGAAGTCCAGGCTAGCCTCTTTGAGAACAAGAGACTATACGAAGAGAGAGGCCTAGCTGATAGCCAACACCAGTCCCAGGCATGTGAGTGAGGCCATCAGCTTAGCTGGTCCCAGCCTACCTGACACCTGACTACAGTCACATGAGTGACCCTAGGTGACAGCAAAAGGAGAACTGCCCAGCTGAGGCCATCCCCATCCCCAATTGCTGACCCACTGAACTATGAGCAAATCAATGGTATTTATTTATTTACTTACTTATTTTTACAACTGGAGTCTCACCATGCTGCCCAGGCTGGTCCCTAACTCCTGGGCTCAAGGGATCTTCCTATCTCAGTCTCGCAAGTAGCTGGGACTATAGGTGCGGGCCACCACCCCCAGCTAAATCATTATCATTTAAGGCCACTGCATTTGGGGAAGGTTTGTTACACAGCAGTAAACAACTGATATAGAAATTGGTACTAGAAGGTACCATAAATAACCTAAAACAAGTGGCATTGGCTTTAGGACCAGGTGGAGGGCATAAGCTGAAAAAATGATAAGGAAATTTGTTTTTGTTTTTTTTTTTTTTTGAATCAGAGTCTCGCCCTGTTGCCCAGGCTGGAGTGCAGTGGTGCAATCTTGGCTCACTGCAGCCTCCACCTCCCGGGTTCAAGCAATTCTCCTGCCTCAGGCTCCCTAGTAGCTGGGATGACAGGCATGCACCACCACACCCAGCTAATTATTGTATTTTTAGTAGAGATGCAGTTTCACTATGTTGGCCAGAGTGGTCTCGAACTCCTCACCTCAGGTGATCTGCCAGCTTCGGCCTCCCAAAGTGCTGGGATTATAGGCATGAGCCACTGTGCCCAGCCAATGATAAGGACGTTGTTAGTGGATGCTGGAAATGCTGTGAGGAAGCTGCAATAGGAGACTGGGGGAAAAGGCAATCTGGTTTTTTCAGATTTTGTTTTGTTTTCTGTTTGTTTTTTGAGACGCAGTTTCCTTCTTGTTGCCTAGGCTGGAGTGCAATGGTGCAATCTCGGCTCACTGCAACCTCTGGCTCCTGGGTTCAAGCGGTTCTCCTGCCTCAGCCTCCCGAGTAGCCGAGATTACAGGCACCTGACACCACGCCCAGCTAATTTTTGTATTTTTAGTAGAGACGGGGTTTCACCATGTTGGCCAGGCTGGTCTAGAACTCCTGACCTCAGGTAATCAGTCCGCCTCGGCCTCCCAATGTGCTGGGATTACAGGTGTGAGCCACCGAGCCCAGCTGCAATCTGTTTTATGTAATGACAGAACAACTGGCAAAATGTCATCTGCAGTAGTTTGGAAGACAGAAAATGTACCTAATGAACTATGGATCTGAGTAAGAAAATTTCTGTTTGGAGAGAGAAAGATAAGCTAAAGAAGGGACTATTCAGTTTGCAAGCAGAATTTGGAGAAACTCTAGAAGGTCTGGTATGTGCTTGATTGAAAAATAAAACCATTTTTCGTCTCCAAGTCTCTTGAGTTAGCAAAATATTATTAGAGAAAGAAATGACTTCAGAAAAAGATAAAATCAAAGGTGTGGCTTTAAAACCCTCTGATCATACCTCAGAAAGCCTAGTAGGTCCTCTGATTGGATAAGAGCTCCACAAATCTTAAAGGCATTTTCCTGTAGCTGCTTGACTCATTGCTCAAACTAAAATGAGGTCTACCTACTAGAGGTGACTATAATTTGATTTACTAGAAATCCATACGGTTTTAAGGGAGATATATTATATGAGACTAAAAGCGACAGAGTTCGTTCAAAATGAAAAAGCATTTCTGGGTCCCCAATTTTTTATGGGCAGGAAGCAGGTTGAGAAAGCTATTTAGATGAAAACGTGGGCTGTTCCTAGAGAAAAGTATAGGACGTCTTAGACAGTGGAGCGAAGGGCCCAGAAGGCAGAAGCAAGAGTCAAGGAGAGCAATGGACTAGGAAACCACTTCCAGTTAGCAAATCTGAGCCCTAATCAAGGAAAATTCCCTTCCCTTAGAGCAGAGATCTAAAAACATGCACCAGCCGGGCGCAGTGGCTCACGCCTGTAATCCCAGCACTTCGAGAGGCCGAGGCAGGTAGATCACCCGAGCTCAGGAGTTTGGGACCAGTCTGGCCAACATGGTAAAACCCCATCTCTACTAATAATACAAAAAAATTAACTGGGCATCGTGGCACATGCCTGTAATCCCAGCTACTCAGGAGGCTGAGGCTGGAGACAAGGTGAAACTTCGTCTTAAAAAAAAAAAAAATGCACCCAGCTGGATTTCAGAATTGTCATGGACCAGTGACTGCTGTGAGTCTCTGAATGGGAATGTCCACAGTGGTTTCTGGTCCTTCTAGTGCCACAGTATGTTTAGGGGCAGAATGGTGCAGATTCTTTTCTTTTCTTTCTTTCTTTTTTATTTATTTATTTATTTATTTATTTATTTATTTATTGAGACAGAGTGTTGCTCCATCACCCAGGCTGGAGTGCAGTGGTGTGATGTGGGCTCACTGCAACCTCCACCTCCCAGGTTCAAACGATTCTCCTGCCTCAGCCTCCTCAGTGGCTGGGATTACAGGTGCCCGCCCACCACAACCAGCCAATTATTTATGTTTTTAGTAGAGACGGGTTTCACCATGTTGGCCAGGCTGGTCTTGAACTCCTGACCTCAAGCAATCTGCCTGGCTCGGCCTCCCAAAGTACTGGAATTACAAGTGTGAGCCACCGCACCCAGCTAGAACGGTGCAGATTCCTGTGAACTAAAAATGCAAGTTCTCTTCACCATTCTGGCTCTAAACCTACTATGGTACTTTTCACGATTTACCAGAGAAGCCTCATCCAGATCTGGATCTAATATTAATGACCACATCCTGGACTTCAAGCCTGATGCCCTAATGGGATAAGCTTTTGGGGAATAAGTATTGCTCATGAAAGAAGGGTGTGATTTATTATGGCCAGAGGTGGACTTTTGTTGATTATTTGCAAAGATGGGTATAATCCTTTCCCCCATTCCTACATGCATGTCCATTTGCAGTATGACTTTGCTGTGTTTCCCATCAAGAGGTAGACTCTATTTGCCTACGCTTTGAGGCTGAGGGGTCCTGCAGTGGATTCTGGCTAAGGTGACACTGTGCAATACACGAGTCTAGGCTTCAAGAGGCCAGACCTTCTGTGTGTGTCTTCTTGGAATGCCACCACCTTGTGAAAAGCCCAGACTGGCTGGCCTCCTGGAGGATAAGAGACCAGATACAGAGAGAGAGAGACGGCCCCGACAGATAGCACCAAATGCCAGACATGTGAGTGAGGCCACCGAGAGCCGCTGTCCCAGCCGGCCCACCAACTGACCCAGGCAAGACAGGCAGAACTGTTCAGCTGAGCCCAGCGCAAATTGCTGACCCACAGAGGTACGGGTAAATAAAAATGGTTGTTGTAGCTGAATGTTGTAGCCAGCTCACACCTATATTCCCAGCTCTTTGGGCAGCCAAGGCAGGAGGATGGATTGAGCTCAGGAGGTTGAGGCTGCAGTGAGACCTCTAATTGCATCACAGCACTCCAGCCTGGGAGACAGAGTAAGATGCTGTCTCGGCCCGGCGTGGTGGCTCACGCCTGTAATCCCAGCATTTTGGGAGGCTGAGGTGGGTGGATCATGAAGTCAGGAGTTCAAGACCAGCCTGGCCAAGATGGTGAAACCCTGTCTCTACTAAAAATACGAAAATTAGTCCGGCACGGTGGCAGGCACCTAGAATCCCAGCTACTCAGGAGGTTGAGGCAGGAGAATTGCTTGAACCGGGGGAGCGGAGGTTGCAATGAGCCAAGATTATGCCACTGCACTCCAGCCTGAGCAACAGAGTAAGTCTCCGTCTGGAAAAAAAAAAAAAAAAGATGCTGTCTCAAAAAAAAAGTTGTTGTTTGAAGTCATCACATTTTATGGTTAATTTGTTACACCGTAGTAGATTAGTAGATAACTGATATTAGAGGGAAATGTTTATTACAACAGTAAAAGATTTTTTTCTCACCTTCCTTTAAAATAGTTTCTGGCTCACTATGAAGTAGGTGAAGTTAGGAGGAGCTGGGCCTGGTGGCAGGGCACTTGCTGTGCGCTGGTGTAGGGTTTGAGTTTCCTGCCTCTCCCGGCGGGAGGGAGGACTATGTGCACATGTAGCTGTCCATTAAGTCTTTTTGAGGCTTGGGACTTCCTCAATAGTGGGCAAGGGTAAGAGTAAGAACTTGAGTACTTATTAGCGTCAGACCTCATGCCAACTATTTGACTTGGATCATCTAGTTTAACAACGGGTCCTATTGTACCTATTTTCAGTCAAGGTAACTGAGCCTTCGGGAGGTTATTTTTGCTGGAATTCAAACCTAGTCTCATTCCAGAGGCCTTAACCACTGTGCTAGAGCCCCTGTTTTACTGGGAACAGCAATACATGTATGGGGGCAAATAGGGAACTGGGGTGGGCTTCAGAGGTGCCGAAGGTTGAATATGGGAAAAACGTTCAGACAATTCTTAGATTAGGTCTCCTCTTTTCTCCAGACTCTCGTACCGCCAGCCTGGGGGTTATTTCATTAGTTTCCTGCAGCTATGGCATCTTTGCAAATTGCTTCTAAAGGCTCACTTCTAGTTTAGAAACTCTGGGAATCTCTGTTATAACCACCAGGTAAAGAGAACGCAAGTCAGCCTGAATTGTGGAAGGGAAGACAAATGCTTGCTTATTTCTCCAGCACAACCTCCTCACCAGCTGCTTGTCAGGCATTTGGTTGTTTTGCTCTTTGCCAGCTTACCAACAAATAGAAAGCCTCTTTCTTTGATTAGCAGCTATTAAAATCACAATTTGAATACAGAATTGTGAACAAAAGCAGAGCCCTGGGTACATGTACTATGGCAAACTCTACAAGCCTCTTGTGCTGGCAGGCTACCTACATTGTTTTAAAGAAACATAAATTAAACACAAATTAAAGAAACAGAAAGCTGATGTGTCTGGCCATGCTCTGGGTCAAGTTCAAGTTCTCTGACTTATAGCCCCTGGGGAGAGTAGGAAGAGAAAAACAAATAAGAGGGGAAAGTTTAATAATAGGATTAAAATAAATAGGAAAAAAGTAAAATTAGGAAATAGAGAAAAAGGAGATGATATTAGAAAAATAAGGAAGATGAGAGCAGAAGGGATTCATTTAAAGAAAAAAGTAAAATAAATGAGAGACAACATGGAATGTTAGAAGGTGAGAGAAGGAGGCAGAAAGATAAGGTTTTATTTTATTTATTTTATTGTTATTATTATTTTGAGACGGAGTCTTGCTCTGTTGCCCAGGTTGAAGTACAGTGGTGCAATCTCAGCTCACTGCAACTTCCGCCTCCAGGGTTCAAGTGATTCTCCTGTCTCGGACTCCCTACCAGGGATTACAGGCACCTGCCACCACGCCCGGCTAATTTTTGTATTTTTAGTAGAGACAGGGCTTTGCTGTGCTGGCCAAGCTGGCCTCAAACTCCTCACGTCAGGTGATTCGCCCACGTTGGCCTCCCAAAGTCTGGGATTACAGGCATGAGCCACTGTGCCTGGCCAGATTAGGTTTTAGAAATGAGACAATGAAAATACATATTTGCTTTGTTTTGTTCTGTTTTGTTTTAGAGATGGGGATCTCACTATGTTCCCTAGGCTGGAGTGCAGTGGCTATTCATAGGCTCAATCATATCAAACTGCAGCTCAAACTCCTAAGCTCAAACAATCCTCCTGCCTCAGCCTCCCAGGTAGCTGGAGACAACAGGCAGACACATACCACCAGGCACAGGGATTGATTAGAGCATCTCATATGTTATGAAAATACATATTTTTAAAAACCTTGTTCTCCACATTCCTCCCGCCTACCACAAGGCACAAGACTAAATGGAAATACTGTGGGATCCCTGTGGAATCAGCGTCCCCACCCCGACATTCACACACACGTGCATTCACACACGGAATGATGGTCAGAGGGTCAGGGATGCTAGACTCTGTGCAGGCCTATTTTCTGTTCTATAATTCTCTGGCTCTCCCTTTTCTCTCCAAAAGACCTGTAGCCTCCCAGGTTGCCTTAGCAAAGGGCAGACATGCTGGTCTGTGCTGAGTGCTGGTCTGATGCTGTCATCTCCCAAACATTTTCATAAGATAGCAAGTTAGGGACCAGTGTATTCAAAGGGAGGATTTAATCTATTTACAGATTCATATCAGTGGGTGGCCAACTGAGTTTGGATCTTGATAGAGGACAGGCAAACAGGAAGGCTGGCTTGCTTAATCAAAGGCTTTCAAATATCCATTTGAAAAATACATGGACTTTTGAGGAAAATCCCAAACATGTTTTCAGAGGAGTCTGGTCCTCCATTCTAATTCCACATGACCAATAATTAACACACTGTTTACTTGGGGTTTTAATTCTTTGAGGCTTAGAACCAATGAGAGAAGATTCTACAATAGCTTCAAAGGACCTTCTAACAAATACGTTCTGGTAGTTTAAGGAGCTATTTTTGCCTTTCTCCTTGGGGGAAAAAAAAAAAAGCCAGCATCTTTTCCCAAAATGAATGAAAAAGAAGAGTTACGTACTAAAAGAACTATATTCTAAATTAGAGCGCTAAATACCAGTTCTTTCATCTTCCAACCTTCAACTTTGGCAAAATTTATGTGTATTTATATGTATATGTTTGTGTGTGTGTGTGTGTGTATGTATGTGTGTGTGTGTGTGTGTGTGTGTGTGTGTGTATATATATATATATATATATATACCTATTTCTCCCCTCAAGAAATGGGGTCTCACTATGTTGCCTAGGCTGGGCTTAAACTCTTGGGCTGATGCAATCCTCCCTCCTCAGCCTCCCAAAGTGCTGGGATTACAGGTGTGAGCCACTGGACTATATACTTATAATTGAGGTATAACTTGCAAGATACTGAAGTTACATAACTCTTTACAACTTTCCAATGTCCAGAAATCACAGCTAACAACATATGAAACACCAATGAAAAACGAACAACTGTCTTGGTGTCTTTATTTTCTCTACCACACCGCCATCATCCCCCGACCCCCGTCCATAATCCTGGACTTCATTATAATGGGACAAAGCAAAGGAACTGGGCATTGAATGAGATTCTGTCTTTGTAATGAGAGCAAATAGAGAACACCGCCACCATCTGGGTGCTACCCAGAGTCAGAGCACAGGTGCTTACGTGATGTCTAGGTTCCCATTGGCCTTCAGCAAACACCAGCACATTCATCACCATAGTCAGGTAAGCAAAGGAAGTGGAACCATTATGATCCTCTTTTCCACAGGTGGAAAAACAAAAATCAGAGTGGTAAGGAGCTGTGTCAAAGTCACACACACAGCCAGAAACCCAAACTGGTGGCAGTGATACACATAGCTGTGGATCTGGCACCCCAGGGCACCTGGCACTGAAATGAACAGTTGGGAGCAGCACTAAGCTCTCCTGGTAGGTTATAGCAGGGTCTATGCCTTGGTCCTCATTGCCTGCTCCATTTCCTCAACAATGAGGCAACCTCAGAGTGTCCCTTTAACTCAAAAGTACAGGAAAAGGAGGACACTGGCATTTTCCTGCAAGACTTTTAAACTTTCCCATGCTGTATGGAGCAAATGTTTTGTGTAGTTTTCCGGTGGCCTTGATGAAAGATGTTATGCAATTCAATATAATTGTAGCATGAAGAAATTAAAGGCCATGCCAGGCTTATCAAATGTTTGGACCCAGTTAAAGATCCAGAAACATTAAGCATTCAAGACATAGCCAGCTTATTTCTGTGGAGTCTGTTCCTTCAGGGTCTCTCCTCCTTTGCTGGGCACTCAAGGCCTCTTATAATCTGTCCTTGATCTATCATTCTCACTGTCCCAGCTTGTTTGTACATACCGCTTACTTCAGCCAGCCTGCTGGCATGTGCTTCTTGCCAAGGCTCCTGTGCAGCCTTCACACTCAAGTTCCATCTCTCTCCCACACTTCTTGCTTACCCAAATCCAATCCCTTCATAATCCAGTGGACACACTGCTTCTTGGAAAAGACTTCCTTCACCACCCCAGTCCTCTGAGCTCCAAACTTGTCCCAGTCCAAGTCAGCCTACCATTGGTTTGTAAATCATTCAGGAAGGCTTTTTTTTTTTTTTTTTTGGTGAGACAGAGTCTCACTCCATCACCCAGGCTGGAGTACAGTGGTGCAGTCTCAGCGACTGCAACCTCCACCTCCTGGGTTTAAGCGATTCTCTGCCCCAGCCACCCAAGAAGCTGAGATTACAGGCGTGTGGCACTATGCCCAGCTAATCTTTTGTATTTTTAGTAGACGCAGCATTTTTTCATGTTGGCCAGGCTGGTCTCGAACTCCTGGCCTCAAGTGATCCACCCACCTCAGCCTCCCAAAGTGCTAGGATTACAGGTATGAGCCACCGCACATGGCCCCGGAAGCATTTTTTGCCAGCCTGTACCCTGCATACATCCTTGGCCTCTCAGAACCCCCTTCCTCCTTAATATGAACATTGTGGTCCCTACCTCAATGGAGTTGGTAAAGATGAAGTGAGAAGGCCCACGTTAAGTGCCTAGCAGTGTCTGGAACATTGGCAGGTTCCCCATAAATGCATTTTCCCATCCCCTGTGCCAGGTACAGCACTAGGCACTGGAGGGGGCAGCTGGGGAAAGAGTGACCAGTATGTGCAACGGACACTGCAGAGTGGTAACAGGTGTTCCCACGTGGCTTTGAGCAAGTTTTTGCATTTCTCTCTCACCCACTCTTCCCATCCTGAAAATGCGCTGATGATAGTATCTACATCATAGCCTACATGATAAGCTTAAAAGAGCTAATGCTTATGAAGCATTGAGAATGGTGCCTGGGCCAAAGTAAGTATTCAGGAAGCCTCAGCAATAATGCAGATGTGTGCAGAGGGCATATCATGAGCAAGACAGATGTGGTTTCTGTCTTCAGGCAGCGAGTAGAAGAGATAAGACACAAATACGTTTGCTCTACAATACAACTCATTTGGCATTTGACATATGTTATCTTGAGTTGTTAGCTATCTATTTACATGTATGTCTTGTCCCCCTATCAAGATGGTAAATTTATTGAGGGAGGAGGGCCTGGATCCAATTCTGCTAGGTCCCCTGCACTGACCAGAGTGTCTTGTGTATAGACATCCAATACTATTTATTGCTAATTACCTAAAGGATCGATCTTGCCTGTGCCATAAAAACTTTATTATGAAGATCCTACTCATTGATGGGGTTCTGTGGCTTTCTTGGTGTGATCAGATTAATATGTGAAAAATTAATGTGTAACCACCATCCTGTGGACACCAGCATCCCCAAGTCTCTGCTATACATAAATCTGTCATCATTCCGGTTAAGATGCTTCGACCCCAGACACCATCGACCCACAGCTAAAGCTATCTCTGAGTCCCCTGAATTGCATTTTTCCATGAAATAATAATAATGACACTTTATCTCATTTAACCCCGACAATATTCTATAAGGCAAGTACTACTACCATGCCCATTATATAAACGGGAAAACCAAGGCATGGAGAGTGGAGACTATTTGCCCGAAGCCACAGGTGAGTGGTGGAGCTGAGATTTGAACCCAGGGAGCCTGACACGAGGTGGAAGCATGTAACTGCTATGCCAGTCTGCCTGATTTGGTGACAAAAAGAAAGCCTGGTCTCAGAGCTCTAACAAGAAGGCAAAGATATAAAAGAACCAGTAACATGGCACAGTGTCCCTGCAAGCCCCCAGGGGAAGATCTTTATGGCAAAGACTTCTTTCTCCACAGCCATGGTGAGAAAGACAACCCTGGCCCACAGGGGGACATTTTTTCATGGGATTTGTGGCAACTGTGCTGTTCATGCTGGCGTGGGGAACACTGGCTCCGTCTCTCATCAAAGGCTCCCATCCGGGACCCTCACTCATGGCTCCCCACCCAGGGGTCGCACCTAGGGGTTAAACCTAGGGGTTCCTCCTCTAGAGCAAGGACACGGAGCCATTTTTCTCCTCCTTCCCGTTGTACTATCTCTTGTTGGTGATTTTTTTTTTTTTTTAATTTATGATTTTCGGCCCAGCCGGTTGTTAGCCTGCTGTGTTTGGAAATGGTAGATGATTAAACCTCCTGGCCAGGTGTAAATGCAACCTTTGTCATCTGGAGGCTGGGAGAATTACCTTGTTGAGCTGCAGCCTCCCTGTGGCTCCATACTTTGTGCTTCAAGCAGAACCTCTCCCAGGCTAAGGTCTACAAGGCTTAGGCCTACCATTGGATTACCCTGCTCTGAGTGAGCGCAGCCCAGAAGCCAGAGATCACAGATGTACCCACACGGCCACAAAAGCTCTGAACAGACCCTAAAATTTGGAGGTGGAGAATCAAGCACCTGTCTCTCTCTCTCTCTCCTCTCTCTCTCTCTCTCAAGGGAATTTTTACTAGGTAAATAATAAAAATATGTAATCATTGACTAGGCCTTTAAACCTGAACTGAAGGTACGTTTGCATTTCTGTTGCCAATAGAGATTCCCACTAGTCCCTTACTCTGCCTCAATAGCCACCTCTCAGAGTCTCCTTGTCCACTTGGCTACTGGGATGTCATTTCCATGTTCAGCCCCAGGGAGCTATAGTCACACAGAGAGCTGAGAACCAGCCCCAAGGCTGCAGCTCGAAGAGGTCACTTAGAGAAATGGATTTACAAATCCCTTCCCTTAAGGAAGCCCTACAGTTGGCCACAAACCCTGACCACAGGCCTGTGAGAGGGAGAGGCCAAGCCAGGACTGACTCCCTGTGCTGTGAAATTGTGAACCCAGAGGACAAGAAGTTCTGGATCTGCATGGAAGGCATCAGCAGCCCAGTGTCCTGAAGCATCAGCCAAAAGCCTTGTGTTGACTTTGTAAGGCTGAGTTCTCACCAATAGACTTATGCTTCAGGAAGCTATTTCTGAGCAAACAGCATGCAGCAAGTGAGCTCTCTGTGCCTGTTCCCAACGCACTGAGCTTGGCCCCTGCTCAAGGTGAGCTGAAGGCAGTGAAACCTGTTCTCGGGTTGCT
Source organism: Rhinopithecus roxellana (assembly GCF_007565055.1). NCBI lineage: Eukaryota > Metazoa > Chordata > Mammalia > Primates > Cercopithecidae > Rhinopithecus > Rhinopithecus roxellana. The sequence goes on along the minus strand of NC_044569.1, from coordinate 1,408,361 downwards.
TTCATTGGTCAAAGTCCTTTTCTAGGTGCTGGGTGGCTCTTGTTGAATTTTGGTGCCATTTGGGAAGATATGTAAAAGTCTACTTGAGCCTTCTCTGTGGGCAGTAAATAAATGTTTGTCAAAGACCAAATGACTAACTCAAAAAGTCAATTAGCGTGTGTGTAGTGAGCGTCCCTTGAGCCCAGCCCTAAATAACACGCGGTGAGAGACTCACATACACCCCAGCAGCAGCAGCAAATTGGGAGGTGGGGGGACAAAACCAACATCCCTGGGATCGTTCAAAAACAACCCTATGCTAAACGACTAAATTTGCCTTAACTTTGACCCATTTTGCTCTTTGCAATGTATGTGACAGATGACATGGCTCTGCGAAGTTTTCAAAGCTTTTTGGCTGAAAGCAATGCCATTTTAACCAGCAAGAGGATAGAGACGCGCCCAGCAACGGCAGGCTCATTCAACATGCAAGCAAAGAAGGAGACTTCAGCCTGGGTTGGAGTCCTTTCATGGATGGCAGGATGCAGATTAAGTGGCAGAGTAAGTGGGGAGGAGAAAGGTTTATCTCAACCAGTGCAGGAATGCAGGCTCAGGAAGAGACTGGGGACTGGAGACAGCTCCAAAAACTGCATTGAGGGTTTCCTTTCAGGTGCAGTGAGAAATAAGTATGCTGAGTCAGAAGGAAGAACTCCCTGCAGGGCCTCGAGGTTCCTCACGTTTCTCTAACTTAGGACAGGCATCCCTGAAGAGGTGCATTTGGGAGACTGGACCACACAGGACCATCTGCAGAACCCATCGCAGAGGAACGGGATCAGCCCGGGGGGTGGAACTTGATGGAGAGCAGAAAGGAAGAGTCCATCTTAGAGATATTTTGAAGAAGCAAAAGATAGAATCCATGACCGGCGGGATGCTGGAGCCAGTGGCAAGAGAACAGGGGAAGCTGCCCTGACGATCCTGAAAGATATGAGGCAGGATAAACAGAACCAGAATAGATGGGAAGGGGCAACCACAAGCAGAAGCAGCGCCTCATCAGAGGCTGCTCAACTCAGAGCTGGGTGTCCTCTGAGCAGCCAGAATTCCCATGCCCTCCTTTCTCTTTTATTTTTTAAATCTTTCTTTTTTATTTATTTATTTTTATTTTTGGGGGGGTTGGGGGGGCAGTTTCCAGTAAAAAGCAGAAAGCCTGCTAGACAAATTCGAAAGCTGTAACACTCAAGTCCTCCTGATCTGAGGCCTCAGCATCTTCTTGTCTCCTCGTTCTCAATGTGGCTTCATTTTGCCCCAGATTCTTCCCCAACCCAGTCTTTCCTCCTCTTCAAATGACTGCTGACTCATCTTTGAGGAAGAGATGCTACTGCAGAATAAAAGATAGAGCCAATGAGACTTTTTTCTTAATATGGAGACCATAGTCCTGGACACCATCAGGAGGCTCATCTTGGAGAGTTTTGATTATCCTTCTCCAAAAGACCACCCTCAGAGCACACCAGGTTTTTATACACGGGTAATCCAGATAGAAAGATAGACAAGGGCTGTGTTCTAAAGAAGGAAAGAGGGAAAAAGAAATAACTTTGTTCAGGAAGGAATGTAGGAGTTGATGGCAAGCCAGGAGAGATAACACTTTAGGCCTGGCACAGACCTCAGAAAGGGTTTCTGTTTGTTGACCAGACACGGTGGTTCACGCCTGTAATCCCAGCACTTTGGGAGGCTAAGGCGGGAGGATCACTTGAGTTTAGGAGTTCAAGTGTAGCCTGGCCAACATGGTGAAACCCCGTCTCTACTAAAAATACAAAAAATTAGCCAAGCGTGGTGGCATGTGCCTGTAATCCCAATTACTCAGGAGGCTGAGGCAGGAGAAATACTTGAACCCACGAGGCAGAGGTTGCAGTGAGCTGAGATTGTACCACTGCCCTGCAGCCTGGGCAACAGAGTGAGACTCCATCTTAAAAAAAAATTAAAAAGAGCTGGGCACGGTGGCTCCTGCCTGTAATCCAGCACTTTGGGAGGCTGAGGCGGGCAGATCACGAGGTCAAGAGATCGAGACCATCCTGGCTAACACAGTGAAACCCTGTCTCTATTAAAAATACAAAAAAATTAGCTGGGTGTGGTGGCGGGCACCTGCAGTCCCAGCTACTTGGGAGGCTGAGGCAGGAGAATGGCGTGAACCCGGGAGGCAGAGCTTGCAGTAAGCCTAGATCGCACCACTGCACTCCAGCCTGGGCAATAGAGCGAGACTCTGTCTCAAAATAAATAAATAAATAAATACATAGAAAGAAAAGGAAGGGTTTCTGTCTGCAAAGTCCTTGCACTGGATGGGGAGGGAGGTTAGGAAAAACGGATGCCAGCCCGGTAGTGGCTGATCAAATGAAGGAGCAGAGTGAGCGAGTGAGTGAGTGACTTTAACACTAACATTTATGTAGCGATTCAGGAATACTCTGTGCCAAGCACTGTGCTAGGGTGGGGGGCACCTTTCAAGAAAAAGTGAACACAGCCCCTATGCAGTGGGGACCACAGTACATACAAACACAAATAATCAGCATGTGAACTGTCTCAACAAGGTACAGTAACAAGGGACTGAGTCTTCCCGGAGGAGGTGAGAAAACTCCATGGATGAGGAGGCAGTTGATCCGGATCAAGGAGGGTAAAAACACAGATATGCACACACACACACACAGTAAAGAGGAATGCAGAACCCAGAACCCACCAAGTCAAGGGCCAATGGAAGAACACCGTTGACCCGTACCAAAGCAAGGACATATGATGGTGTCCAGGGAGCTCTCACGAACTCAGGAAAGTTCTGAGGGGCTGGCACACAGGGTGTGAGGGGAGAAACCCGGGAGGAGACTGGCCTTCCCATGATGCCGTTAACTGACAAGGGGCCCATGGGTGGTTCAAGAAGATGGTGGCAAAACCATGAATTCCGTTTTGGACAGGCTTTCCTCTCACTGCCGGTCTCTTTATCCTCCTTGCATAGCAGCCTAAACGACCCCCCAAAGCCTTGTCACTTGATCTATCTCATGTTCCAAGAGCAAAATGAACAACTGAGCATGAAACAGGATTACTTTCATGTAAGCGTTTCAGATGCCAGCATTTCTCTTTTGGTTTTGTTTTGTTGAGATGGAGTCTTGCGTTGTCGCCCAGGCCGGAGTGCAGTGGTGCGATCTAGGCTCACTGCAACCTCACCCTCCCAGGTTCAAGAGATTCTCGTGCCTTAGCCTCCCAAGTAGCTGGGATTACAGGCATGCGCCACCACACCTGGCTAATTTTCGTATTTTTAGTAGAGACAGGGTTTTCACCATGTTGGCCAGGGTGGTCTCAAACTCATGACCTCAGGTGATTCACCCACCTCATCTCCCAAAGTGCGGGATTACAGGAGTGAGCCACCGTGCTCAGCCAAATGCCGGCATTTTAATTTACAGTCATTCTTCACTTGAAAAACAACTCCCAGGTGGTCAGCATTCAGTATTGTCCTAAAATGTGGTACTCTTGATCTCCAGTTTAAAATTACTAAGAGATTCCAACAAAGGAACTTGACATTTTAATATATGCAAGAATGTTGGCACATGATGGGAGATATTCCCATTTATCTTTATGTTTATGAAATGAATGACTGTACGGACTTCACGCCACAAATGAAATGACTGTACGGCCGCAACAAGCTAAACAGAGTCCCTGCCCTCAAGTGCTTCACAGTTTAGCGAGGAAGGCAGGTGTGTAAACAAATTGTTACAATGAGATTGCCATCATATAGGAGAAAAAGCCGGACATAAAATAAGAGCTCTTTATTGCTAAAGTACAAAGGGCAAAGGGGCATGTGGCCCAAGCCAACACAGGACCTGGTGCCAAGTCGGAGAGTCTGATCTTTATCTAGAAAGTAATGTTGAGCCACTAAAGAGTTTTGAAGCTGAGGAGTGACATTATCAAGACCGCATTCTGGAAAGATCTATTTGGCAGCTGTGCAGATGATAGCTTAGTTAAAGAAGATTTGGGAAACAGTAGACCAGCCAAAAGGACATTTCAAACATCTAGATCTGGGGTGTCCAGTCTTTTGGCTTCCCTGGGTCACAACGGAAGAAGAACTGTCTTTGGTCACACATACAATACACTAACACTAGAGATAGTTGATAAGCTTTAAAAAAAACCGCAAAATAATATCTCTCTCTCTTTTTTTTTTTTTTTTTTTTTTTTTGAGATGGAGTCTCTGTCACCGAGGCTGGAATGCAGTGGTGCAATCTTGGCTCACTGCAACCTCCACCTCCCAGTTCAAGTGATTCTCCTGTCTCAGCCTCCCAAGTAGCTGGGATTACAGGCGCATGCCACCGTGCCTGGCAAATTTATAATGTTTTAAAAAAGTGTGCGAATTTGTGTTGGGCCACATTCAAACCTGTCCTGAGCCGCATGTGGCCCGCAGGCCACAGGTTGGACAAGCTTTATCTAGATCTAGCTTTATCATAGATGTTGACATTCTGAACCAAAGGGGTACCAGGAAGGGACAGAAAGCAAAGGACAAATCTAGGAGCTATTTGAAAGCTAGAATCAACAGAGCTTAGGGACTGATCTGATACTGGAGATGCAGGAGAGGCGCATGTTGAGATGCTTCCCTGGTTCCTGGTTCGGGTAGTGGGGCGGTTGGTGAAATATTACCAAGAGAAGAGATCAAGACGAAAAGCAGGTTGAGGTGGGGAGATGAAGAGCAAAAAGGAGAAGAATGGATTCTAATTTGGATATGATACATTTGAGAAGCTGAGAGTCCCATCAATGGAAGGCCTGGGAGGCAGCTGGATATTCAAGCCTGCAAGAAACAAAATTGGGGCCAGGAGGACTAAATTACTGCATTACCTTCAGCAAGTGTCTCAGTCTCAGAGAAAAACGTAACAGCTGATTTGTGTATGACTCTAGAGTGCACAGAAACGGGGGAGGACCAGGGAATGCCTAGTCCTGAGGTTTCCATCGTGTAAGAGAGGGTCTCAGGCCCACCAAAAGCTCCAGCCATATCTTTCACCAGAAAGAGCTGCAAATGCTTGTTCCAAGGCCCCCAAAGTGGGACTGAAGATAACTCACCAAAGCAGTGCTCACTCAGTCCTGACGGTATTGCTGAATCTCAAAGTCAGCTCCTGCTCAGGCACCATCTTTAAAGAGCCAAACCATGAGACCCGGGCTTGGGGGGAGGCATTCCTCTCAGCAGCCCGCAGTGGGCACCATTTAGAGGAGGAATGGGGATGGGCTCTCAAGACAACTTCTGTGGAGCCAGAGCCTCTCAGCAGCCCCCACGCCTCATCCCCTCCTGGCTAACACAGTGAAACCCCGTCTCTACTAAAAATACAAAAAACTACCCGGGCGTGGTGGCGGGCGCCTGTAGTCCCGGCTACTCGGGAGGCCGAGGCAGAAGAATGTCGTGAACCCGGGAGGCGGAGCTTGCAGTGAGCTGAGATTGCGCCACTGCACTCCAGCCTGGGTGATAGAGCGAGACTCCGTCTCAAAAAAAAAAAAAAAAAAAAAAAAAAAAAAAAAAAAACAAGTATTGGAAGTTTTACGGTGCCTTTATGTTTCAAGTAACAGTATTAGAATAATTGAATATTCATATGCCAAGAAATAAAATAAAGTTAACTTTGACTTATACCTTACGTCATATAAAACAATTAACTTGGAAAGAATCATAAACCTAAATGTAAGTCTTACAACTACAAAACTTCAAAAATAAAACACTGGGGAAAATCTCTGTGATCTTGGGATAGGCAAAAAATTCTAAGGTAGAACACAAAAGGCACAAACCTTTTTTTTTTAGACAGGGTCTCACTCTGTCATCCAGGCTCTAGAGTGCAATGATGCAATCAGAACTCACTGCAGCCTCAGTCTCCCAGGCTCACACAATTCTCTCACCTCCCCCTCCCAAGTAGCTAGTACTACAGACATGAGCCACCATATCTGACTAATTTTTTTTTTTTAAATGTGGGGCCTCATTATGTTGCCTAGGTTGGTCTCAAACTCCTGGGCTTAAGCAATTCTCCTGCCTCAGCTTTCCAAAGTGCTGGAATTACAGACATGTGCCACCATGCCCAGCCATATTTTTTAAAGTTCATAAATTGAACTTTATCAAAATTGAAAACATTTGCTGTCTCAAAGATGCACTTAAGAAAATAAAAAGTCATAGACTGGAATAAAGTATTTGTAAAAGTTTACCTGATAAAGGATAATATCCAAAATCTATAAAGAATTCTCACACTTAGAAATTAGAACGTAAAATATGAACAAAAAGAAAATAAATCTGGCCAGTGAGGTGGCTCACACCTGTAATCCCAGCACTTTGGGAGGCTGAGGTGGGTGGATCACTTGAGGTCAGCAGTTCAAGACCAGCCTGGCCAACGTGGCGAAACCCTGTCTCTACTAAAAATATAAAAATTAGCCTGACTTGGTGGCAGGTGCCTGTAATCCCAGCTACTTAGGAGCCTGAGGCAGGAGAATGGCTTGAACCCGGGAAGCGGAGGTTGCAGTGAGCCGAGATTGCACCACTGCACTCCAGCCTGGGGGACAGAGCAAGATACCATCTCAAAAAAAAAAAAAAAAGAATTCTCACACTTAATAGTAAGGAAACAAACAACTCAATTAAAAATTGTGGCCGGGCGCGGTGGCTCACGCCTGTAATCCCAACACTTTGGGAGGCCGAGGCGGGTGGATCACGAGGTCAGGAGATCGAGACCATCCTGGTTAACACGGTGAAACCCCGTCTCTACTAAAAATGCAAAAAATTAGCCGGGCGTGGCGGCGGGTGCCTGTAGTCCCAGCTACTTGGGAGGCTGAGGAAGGAGAATGGCGTGAACCCTGGAGGCGGAGCTTGCAGTGAGCCGAGATTGCGCCACTGCACTCCAGCCTGGGCGACAGAGCGAGACTCCGTCTCAAAAAAAAAAAAAAAAAAAGGTAAATATTTGAATAGACATTTCACCAAGGAAAATATATGGATGTCAAGTGAGCACATTAAAAGAAGTTCAGCATCAGTAGTCAGTAGTCACCACACACTTATATGGGTGACTAAACCAAAGAAAGAAAAGAAAATCAACCCTGTCAATATTGAATGCCGGTGAGAATGCAAAGCCCTGGAATTCTCATGCATCGATGGTGGGAATGCAAAATGGCCTAGCCACTTTCAAAAATCGTTCGTTATTTTCTTCTTTTTTTTTTTTTTCTTTTAATCATTTTTTTGGAGACTGATGCTCCTTTCTCTTTCCCATTGAGCACCCTTCTAGCTTCAGCAGGGCAGAGCTCTTCTCCAGATGTGTGTAACTTATGTCTGAATATCGGGGAGTGGCTGAAGGATACAAAATTTCTTCCAAACATCATGCCTCTGGATTCTAGGAGCAAGCAGAAAGCCAGTAACCTCACTCTGTTTGTTATAGGTGGAGGATCTTCCTATGGTTCCCCTCATTTCCTGATATGTGTTTTGGAATGGATTAAATATTCTCCCGTTTTTATTTATTTATTTATTTATTTATTTATTTATTTATTTATTTATTTATTTTGAGACAGAGTTTGGCTCTGTCGCCCAGGCAGAAGTGCAGTGGCATGATGTTAGCTTGTATATCTCGGCTCAGTGCAACCTCCACCTCCCAGTTTCAAGTGATTCTCCTGCCTCAGCCTCCCAAGTAGCTGGAATTACAGGCGTGTGCCACCATACCCAGCTAATTTTTATATTTTTAATAGAGACAGGGTTTCACCATGTTGGCCGGGCTGGTCTTTAACTCTTGACCTCAGGTGATCAACCCACCTCGGCCTCCCAAAGTGCTGGGATTACAGGTGTCAGCCAGCGCACCCGGCCACATTTTTTTTTTTTTGAAACGGAGTCTCACTGTGTCACTCAAACTGGAGTGCAGCTGCGTGATCTTGGCTCACTGCAACCTCCACCTCCCAGGTTGGAATGATCGTCCTGCCTCAGCCTCCCAAGTAGCTGAGACTACAGGCATGAACCACCACCCCTGGCTAATTTTTGTATTTTTAGTAGAGACAGGGTTTCACCATGTTGGCCAGGCTGGTCTCGAACTCATGACCTTATGTGATCTGCCCACCTCAGCCTCCCAAAGTGCTGGGATTACAGGTGTGAGTCACCACACCCAGCCTTCTGTTGTTGTTGTTGTTGAATTGAGAGGACCAGTGTGAAGACACTGGAGAAAATGGTTCTTCAACAAAAACTGATTAACTTTATGTAAAGTAAATGATATCTCAATAAACCTGTTTTAAGAAAAATAACACACGAAAAGAAAATCACTTGTATGGGATTTCTCTTTTCACTTCTAAGATAATGTGTTTACATGCATTCTTCACCAAACTGGCTCCATCATTTGGATCAGTCAGCTTTATGCTCTTCTTTGCATGACAGGATGGACAAAGTGAGAATGGAAGTCTAAGAGATGAACTCTACACAACCCTAATTAGAGTTCATTCTTCTTAGGTGTGTCCTCACCTCAGTCAATCATTTTATCTCACACACACACATACACACTCAACACACACGCCACAGAGGCTTTGCATCCAACAGCCCCTAGTGCACTGTTGTTGGAGATATAAATGGGTATAGGCTCTGGTGGATGGGTAATTTGTATGAAAAACACTAAAAGTGCTCAAATATACTTACCCAGAATTTTTTTTTTAATAGTCTTGCTCTGTTGCCCAGGCTGGAGTGCAGTGGTGCAATGTTGGCTCACTGCAGCCTCCACCTCCCAGGTTCAAGCAATTCTCCTGCCTAGGCCTCCCGAGTAGCTGGGACTACAGGCACACGACACCATGCTCGGCTAATTTTCTGTATTTTTAGTAAGGACGGGGTTTCATAATTGCCCAGGCTAGTCTCAAACTCCTGACCTCAAGTGATTCACCCGCCTTGGGCTCCCAAAGTGCTGAGATTATAGGCATGAGCCACCATGCTTGGTCCTCACCCAGAAATTTAACTTTATTTTAGGGAACTAGCAAGTGCATAGGAAATAATAGTAAATATAGTAAAAACTGTGACTTATAACGGCATCCAAGTGCCTAAATGCAGACTCAAGCTAGACTGCCTGGTTTGGATCCAGCCCTACCACTTACTTGCTGTGTGCCCTTGAGGTAAGTTACTGCACCTCTCTGTGCCACAGTTTTGTTGGCCGTGAGATGGAGACAACAATTGTACCTACACCCTAGGTTTGTTAAGGAGTTAAATGAGATGCTTTATGCAAAGCAATCCACACAGTTCCTGGCCCATAGTAAGGCTTTAAAAAATATTTTCTATTGTTATGGGTGGAAATGTGTCCCCTGCCCAAAAAACTCATATTTGAAGCCCTGTCCCCAGTACCTCAGAATGTGACTGTATTTGAAGACCGGGTGATTAAAGAGGTAATTCAGGCTGGTTGCAGTGGCTCACACCTGTTATCCCAGCACTTTGGGAGGCCGAGGGGGGTGGATCACTTAAGGTCAGGAGTTCAAGACCAGCCTGGCCAACATGATGAAACCCCGTCTCTACTACAAAAATTAGCCTGGTGTGGTGTCGGGCACCTGTAATCCCAGCTACTTGGGAGGCTGAGGTAGGAGAGTCCCTTGAAACTGGGAGGTGGAGGTTGCAGTGAACCAAGATTGAGCCACTGCACTCCAGTCTGGGAAACAAAGTAAGACTACATCTCAAAAAAAAAAAAAAAGAGGTAATTCAGTCAAAATGAGGGCATTAAAGTGGGCTCAATCCGATACGACTGACGTCCTTATAAGAAGAAATGAGGACGCAGACAGGCACAGAGGGAAGACCGTGTGAGGACACAGGAGACGGCCATCTGTACACCCAGGAGAGAGGCCTCAGGAGAAACCAAATCTGCTGACACCTTAATGTTGGGCTTCCAGCATCCAGACTGTGAGGAAATAAATTTCTGTTAATTTAAGCCACCTCATATGTGGTATTTTTTTTTTTTTTTTTTTTTTGAGACGGAGTCTCGCTCTGTCGCCCAGGCTGGAGTGCAGTGGCTGGATCTCAGCTCACTGCAAGCTCCGCTTCCCGGGCTCACGCCATTCTCCTGCCTCAGCCTCCCGAGTAGCTGGGACTACAGGCGCCTGCCACCTCGCCCGGCTAGTTTTTTGTAGTTTTTAGTAGAGACAGGGTTTCACCGTGTTAGCCAGGATGGTCTTGATCTCCTGACCTTGTGATCCGCCCGTCTCGGCCTCCCAAAGTGCTGGGATTACAGGCTTGAGCCACCGCACCCAGCCTATATGTGGTATTTTGTTATGGCAGCCCTAGCAAACCAATACAGCTATTAAATTACCAAATAGGGCAATTGGTTAAATAGATTTTGGTACAATCACAATGGAATACTATATACAGCCACTCAAAACAATGCTCTTGGTACGCATTTACTGATCCATAATGAATGAAATATTATTAGAGTGAGAAAAACAGGGTACTAATGTGCATAGAATAACACTTTTTCGTTTATGTATATGTGCATGTGAAATGTGGAAAGCATGATTATCTGCAAGAGAAAGGATTATTTCAGATTTCTTTTTTTATTATTTATTTTTATAGAGACAGGGTCTCACTATGTTGCCCAGGCTGGTTGCAAACTCCAGGACTGAAGTGATCCGCCTGCCTCTGCTTCCCAAAGGGCTGGGATTACAGGCGTGAGCCACCGCACCCGGCTGTGCAAGACATTTAGATTTGCCCCAAGGATTAATGACTTCACAAAGCGTTTGCCAGGAACTCTTCAAAGCTGGAAACAGAAGCCCTGGAGCATTAAATAGAAGTAAATACTTAGTCCATTGGTTTCTTCCTTGCTTTTCAAAGGGCAGTTTACTTCCTGGATTATCATTACAGTAGTCTGTTCTCCGGAAACCAGGATTGTTCAAGTGCCACAGATCAGGGTTGGGGCAAAAGAAAAACACAAAAAATCTAAAGATCACCTTGTTATAATTCCACTGTGCATGCTGTTTCCTCGTGTTGAGCCTGTGTCTGGAAAAGCCAAGGCATAAAGCATTCTTGTTGTGCGTGGTCCCCCAAAGGCACGCGGGTTTGGGCTGCAGACCCGGATTCTTCTCTCTTTGAGATTTACTGATTTTATTTGGAGAAGTTCAGTTTCCTTACACTAAAAAGAAAGCAGTTGCACCGGTCACTAAGGTGGGGATTCACATCAACAAATATTTAATGAGCTTCTAGAATTTGCCAGAAACTGTATCAATGCTAGGGAGAGGCCAGTGGCTCATGCCTGTAATCCCAGCATTTTGGGAGGCTGAGGTGGGACCACCACTTGAACCCAGGAGTTTGAGACCAGCCTAGGCAACATAGCGAGATCCTGTCTCCACAAAAGAAAATATTAGCTAGGCATGGTGGTGCACACCTGTAGTCCCAGCTACTTGGGAGGATCGCTTGAGCCCAGGAGGTTGAGGCTGCCGTGAGCCATGTTCATGCCACTGCACTCCAGCCCGGGCAACAGAGTGAGACCCTGTCAAAAAAAAAAAGAAAGCTAGGGAGAATACCAAAATCACTTAAGACCTGGTGCCACTGTCAACACATTTGCAATCTATTGTGCAGACAAACATGTAAACAACAATATAAGATAAAGGAAGTAGCTGTCTCAGCAGTGTGGGTTTTTAACTGAGGCTATGGGATGGGCCCCTGGTCTGTGACCTGCAAATATTACAGGCAAAGTGTGCATGGGCAGGCCTGGAGCTCTGCGTGGAGGTGGGGGCACACACATTTTTCAGTTCTCAAAGAGTGGTGGCACCCACAGGCAAGAGACTACAGAAACGGGTTGGGAGACATATTCTAATCACTTCCATTTCCCCAGCAGTATCTTGCGAGTGAAGTGAAGAATCCTGCAGCAGGAGCGTAAGGACTGGGGGCCAGCGGGGCATTGTTCGATTCCGTCTGAAAAGGGTTCTTCCACGTCTTTTTCAGTTTCCTCACATTATCCTCTTCTACGGGAGGGCATTCCCCAGAGCGTTAGGTCTCAAGCTGCCGGCAAAGTGCCTGTGTTCATGTTGAAAGACTTGGGGGCTTTTTAAAAAGTGTTTCAGATTCCCCTGGCAACATGACTGCAGCTGGGAACAGGCTCATTTGCCTATCCTGGATTTGGTATTTCTCATGGAATTTTGACCAATAAGAAAAACATATTCCCAGAATCACAGGAAGTTTGTCCGCAATTTTAAGGTGTTTTTTTCTTACCCCAAAAAGTATTGTGAAAACTCTGAGTAGACTTTAGGAAGTGATGCTGGAATTACCCTAACCATTTGAGAGGTCCATTCTCCCAACCCTAAATGGCAAAGGTTGGTGACAGATTCATGTTATGATCCAATTGGCTAAGACGGGAGGCAAATCACAGCCCAGGAGTATTCACGGGGGGCTCTAAGTACAAAGGAAAACTCCTGACCTTCAAAGTGTTGCAAAAACTGGTCTTCCCATCTCGTTAACTCTATTTTCATTCTCCTTTCAGCTTTTCTTGGAGATTTTCCATGCTTTTTCATCTACCAAGAATGGCTTTTCTCTTTTTTCAGCCAACCTGTAATCTGCTCTTCCTTCAAAATCTGACTCATAATGGTCACTCAGCAAACACCTCAATCACGCCTACCCGCCTCGGATCACTCCCCTACGTACATTCCTGGAAGGCTTACTCACTTCAAATTCACCATAGGTAGTGATTCACACGTGTCATTCATTCAAAACACATTTACTTAGCACACATCATGTGCTATGCATTGAAGCAAGAAATTTTATTTAAATTCTACCCCAGTCCTGTAAGGTAGGATTATTGTTACTGTTTGACAGATGAGAAAACTTTAACTCGCAGAGGGCAGAAAATGTGTCTATTTAATGAACTCCTAGAATTTGCCAGACGCTGTATCAAAGCTAGGGTAGAAAAAATTGTCTAAAGTTCAGCCTCTGAAACCCACCTAAATCTAGTTGTAAATGTCAGCAATTGCACAGCAATTATTAGATGCTGTGCTGGTTAAGTGCTTCATCTGTATTCCTTTAATCTTTATAAGAATCCTATGAGAGAGGTACACTTATTATCCCCATTTTATAGATAAATAAACTAAAGAAGAGAGATTAAATGGATAAGGTCACACGGCTAATACCAGGAGAGCTGTGATTTTAACCCAGGCTGTCTGGCTTCAGAGTTTATGCTCTTAGCCACTGCTGCCTTTGAAGATACAATTTCAAAGTTCAACCTTATTCCTCTGAAGCACAGTACTAATTTTTACTCCATTTGTTGCTTGTGAGTTAATAAAGTCCTTTTAACACGTTTGCTTTGTCTCCCCAACAAAATCACAAGTTTGTTCATTGATTCATTCCTTTAACAAGCAATATTAAAAGTCCACAGTTGTCTGGAGCTTCGGGAGCAGGTGTGGGGCGTGGGGGTCACGTGCTGTGCCCACTCTTTCCTTAAAGTTTATACCACTCCTCTACATGCTAGGACCTCCTACAAAACTCAGCAGAGTTTGAGCAACAGCAGGCCCTTAGAAAATGTTGTAACTGGGCCAGGCATGGCAGCTCACGCCTGTAATCCCAGCACTTTGGGAGGCTGAGGTGGGAGGATCACCTGAGGTCAGGAGTTCGAGACCAGCCTGGCCAACACGGTGAAACCCCGTCTCTACAAAAATACAAAACTTAGCCGGGCATGATGATAGGTGTCTGTAATCCCAGCTACTGGGGAGGCTGAGGTGGGAGAATCGCTTGAACTCGGGAGGCAGAGGTTGCAGTGAGCCAAGATCATGCCATTGCACTCCAGCCTGGGCAACAGAGAGAGACTCTGTCTCATAAATAAATAAATAAATAAATAATATATTTGCTATTCCAAGACCAAAGAGAGTCTAATCCAGCTCCCCTTGGGGAAATTACATTTTTTTCTTGATGGATTTCTGCTACTAAACCACAATTTTCATTTTGTCTCTCTAGGGAAAAAAAACAAAAGGTCTCCATATTTTGAACCATATTAGTCCAAGCTTTCATGCCAGAACTAGAACTTCCACAGTTGGACAACTGTACTAATGCAACCTCATCTTCTAGAACTCCTCGATATGGACCATGAGGTTATTCATTCATTTGTTTATTCATTCATTCAACAAATATTTACAGGGTTCTTCCCCCTGTGCCAGGCACATTTTCAGGCACTAGAGATACAGCAGTGATCAAAACAGATAAAGTCCTTGCCCTCATGGAGCTTCTATTCTAATTGCGGGAGACAGACAATAATCACATAAATACTGCAATATGTAAGAAGGTGATGAACGCTGTGAAGACCAAGCAGAGAGAAGGGGGTGGAGTTGCTGGTTTAGGTAGGGAAATCAGGGCTCCCCACGAGAAGGTGACATTTGAGCAGAAATCCAAAAAGCGTGTGGGAGTCAGACCTGTGCAAATCTTTGGGAAGAACATTCAGGCACCAGCGATAGTTTCGAAGGCCCCGAGGCAGGAGCGTGCCTGGCCTGCTGAGGAGAATGTAGGAAGAAGTGCAGCCGACACCGTGCAGGCTGGGGGAGGGCGGTAGGAGACAAGATCCGACATGGGCCCTGTGGAGCCTACAGGCCACTGAAAGGCCTTGGAGTTGACTTTGAGGGAGATGAGAAGCATTTAGAGGGGTCGAAGCAGAGGGTAGCCTGCCATACCAGGCTATAAACTGGCCTTCAGCTGGTCTCTTCTTCGTCTCTTCTTCCCAGCTGCAGAGATCTAGAGAATCCCTCTTTTTAACGCATCCAGATAGAGGTCATCCTTTTTTCCTTTCTAGTTCATGCCAGTCTTTCCCTTTTCTGAGCTCCTAGTGATGAACAGTTCAGTCAATGGTCATTTCCCTTCTGAAATTCTCTAACGATCATGAACTCCTTGCGGTCAGGAACCCATCTTGTCATCTCTGGCCATTCAGTAGACGATCCTCCCACATAGTGACTAGAGGTTGTCAGCCACTGCCCACAATAGGACTGCAATGGTCCTGTTGAAAAGTTCTCCTGTTATTGCTCTGAAAGCCACATCCCTACAACTCAGTCTTCACCCTAGTTTTGGCCTCAGAGCTACACAGATGACTGTGTCCTCTTCCACATGGCAGCACCTGGAAGCTGCTATCATATCCTTCTTTCACGCATGCACTCTTCCTAGCTCCCTCAGTAAGCGGATAACTTCCACAAGAGGTCCCAGGCTAGACCTGTCTCCCAGGCCCAGGAGACAGCTTCACTGGGATCCCAGCCACTTCTCACCACCATCACACCCAAAGTCAGGCTCACCCACCTCTTCCTCCCCACCTTCTTTATTTTGATAATAGGCTTCATCTCGTCACCCTTGGGGGCATCCGCAGCAGCTCCACACTCTCGTCCTTCCACTCCCCACGTGTCATCTGTCCACCCCCTTCTCTCGGCTCTCACTGCTGCTGACTTGGAAGAGGCTTTCTCCAAGTCTCCTCTCCGAGGTCCAACATAATCTTGCAGCCGCCAAGTTAATCCTCACCTCTGCTCCTTGGGTGATACCTCTAGCAGGAAAACGTTATTATTATCCTGCTTAAAGCCCTTCAGTAGCTCCCTACGGCCTTCAGAATAAAGTCCTGACTCCCTAGTTTGGGAAAAAAATGTCTTGAGGACCACCAAACTCTGATTATTTAGAATTAGGAATCAGCATCTCAACAGAGTAAAACACAGAGTGAAACTAAAGAAAGGAAATCATTGGTGGGAAAACTCACAAACACCCTGCACTGAGGTTGAAAAATACAAGCTTACGTAGAACAGAATAAGGATCAGTTGGTTTAATAGCTATTCCTAATAGCTATTTAGGGAAAAACTCACAAACGCCCTACACTGAGGCTGAAAAATACAAGCTTATGTAGAACAGAATTAGGATCAGTTGGTTTAATAGCTATTCCTGAAAAAACAAGCAACCCACTTACCCTAGGGGTTTCTGACAACTGTAAACTCACTATGTGACAACAGGGTGACATCACCATCCACACAAATAGCAACTGCCTCCTCCATCCTACTGTGTAGGTGAGATGTTGGCATCCTGGAGTTTTCTCTCTTTTTTTGAGACGGAGCTCACTCTGTCGCCCAAGCTGGAGTAGAGTGGCACGATCTCGGCTCATTGCAAGCTCTGCCTCTTGGGTTCATGCCATTCTCCTGCCTCAGCCTTCCGAGTAGCTGGGACTACAGGCGCCCGCCACCACACCCAGCTAATTTTTTTGTATTTTTTAGTAGAGACGGGGTTTCACCGTGTTAGCCAAGATGGTCTCAATCTCCTGACCTCGTGATCGGCCCCCCTCGGCCTCCCAAAGTGCTGGGATTATAGGTGTTAGCCACCACGCCTGGCTGGCATCCTGGAGTTTTCTCAGAGGAAGGTAGTCAAGAGAGTAAGGGTCTGCAAACCTAGCCAAGTAGAGGGCTTTTTTTTTTTTTTTTTTTTTTTGAGATGGAGTCTCGCTCTGTAGCCCAGGCTGGAGTGCAGTGGCTCGATCTCTGCTCACTGCAACCTCCACCTCCTGGGTTCAAGCGATTCTCCTGCCTCAGCCTCCTGAGTAGCTGGGATTACAGGCTCCCACCACCACACCCGGCTAATTTTTGTATTTTTAGTAGAGGCGGGGTTTCACCATGTTGGCCAGGCTGGTCTCGATCTCCTGACCTCAGATGATCCACCCACCTCAGCCTCCCAAAGTGCTGGGATTACAGGCATGAGTCACTGTGCCCAGCAAGAACTTCTAATTCATTCGAATTCTGTTCAATCCAACTGAAATGTATCACTGGCCATCCATGCCACACTCTAGATCACAGACATATGTCACGACTCCTAAAGAGCTTCAAGCTCATCCCCTGCCCCAGGACTCTAGACTCCCTATACACTGTCTGCCTTTTCCCCATTTTCTGCATCACTGATCTCTTTCTAACATGCTATGTAATTTCTTTATTTATTGTCTATTAGCTGTCTTCTGCTAGTTTGTCACCTCCACAAAGCAGGTATCTTTCTTGGTTTTGCTCATTGATGGATACCAAGTGCCTGCAACAGTATCTGGTACACAGTAGGTACTCAATATATAAGTGATAAATATAATTTGTATATAAATGAGACTATATGAATGATAGTCTCATGGAGACACACACAAAATTCTGTCCACCAATTGTGCTAGTGCTCCCTTTCAGCAAACTTGAAAAATGTGCCTTCCATATTTTCACCCAAGTTGTTTACTAAGGTATTGAAAGGTGTAGGGCTATAGGTACACTGACACAGGTGCGCCAAGAAGTAGGTACAAGGATATTCATGGGGTCAACATTGAACACAGCAAAATATCATATGTACCTGTTGGTCAATAGAGGCCTGCTATGCCCAGGTTATAGACTATCATGGAGTCTTTCATTTTTATTTTATATTTATTTTTGAGACAGAGTCTCACTCTGTGGCCCAGGCTGGAATGCAGTGGTGTGATCTCGGCTCCCTGAAACCTCTGCCTCCCAGGTTCATGCGATTCTCGTGCCTCAGCCTCCCAAGTAGCTGGGATTACAGGTGTGTGCCACCACATCTGGCTAATTTTTGCATTTTCAGTAGAGACAAAAATACACCATTTTGGCCAGGTTGGTCTTGAGCTCCTGGTCTCAAGTGGTCCACCCTACCTCAGCTTCTCAAAGTGCTGGAATTACAGGCATGAGCCACAGCGTCCAGCTTATGCAGTCGATTTTTTAAAAGAATGAGGCAAATCTCTAGGTACTAATTTAAAACGATCTCCAAGATATATCACTAGATTGAAAAGTAGAAAGCACGTAACAGCATTTATAATACTTTCATTTGTGTTTTTCAAAGTATCCTGAAGGAATTTAAATATCAGCCTTTCCCCTACTTTTACTTTTTGTTTTGGTTTCTTGCTGTGGCCTTGGTGGTTACATTAAGATTTATATGGTAGGTCTGTTTAGGAATAATTGGTCAAACAACCATTACCCGAACACCCACTATCTGCCAAGCAGGTGCTAGAATGTAATATGTTATTTCCTTTAGTCCTGCGACATAGTGGTTACCGTTCCTATTTCACAGTTGAAGAAATTGGGACTCACTGAATTTCACTGCTCAGGATCACACAACAACTGGATTTTACTTGGCCCAGTGATAACATGCTCTTTCCCTTCCAGCCCAGCACCTCTGTCAAGGGCAGGGTTTGCCCGTGCATTCCTCTGCTTCTCCTCCTGGTACATGGAAGATGCAGGGGCATCGCAGAGGCCACATGATCTTCCAGACGCTCTGGCTTCCTGGCTTTGGGAAGGCTGGCCATCTCATCCCCTCTCCCCTGCAGAGGTGTGGAATGACAAGGTATTGTCACAGCCCTATCAGAGAGCAGGAGCTGGCAGGTCTGTCTCTCACCTGCCCAGGAAACAGACCCTTGCAGACACTCACAGTCTGCCTGCCCAGGTGGGGGCCGGGGCCAGCCTGGTCTCATAGCCTCTCCACCAGCCGCTGCTTTTCCTCTTAGGAGCTGCAGGGAGGAGAGAAGCGCAGCCCATCAGGACAGCTGCAATATCAAGGCGAGCTCTGTTATGTCTAAGACAGAAGGCCAGTAAAAATTTAGTTAATTTTATCATTTTGGGTAATTCAACAGTTTTAATGAAAAGAGGGGACCTTGGAGAGGATGGCGTCACAGATAAGGGAGTGTGGAAAGCGGCAGCAGATGGGTGACCTTGTTCTGCTTATTAACTCCTTTCCTTCCCAGCTGCCCTTCCACGCCCCCTCCCTGATTTCATTTTCTAGTCCAAGGTTTTAACAGCAGGAGGGGAAGGAATCATTAGCACAGCCAAACCTTGGGGAAATGCTGCTTCAGGGCAATCCACATGTGCCCAGTGGAGCTGCGGCCTTCAAGCAGGGCCCGGCTGGATGCTCCCCAAAGCCAGGCCTGCATCTACGTGGAGAAGAAGGCAGCCAGCCGCACACCCACAGGGACAGGAGGCTAAGGCTGTCTGCAGGGCCAGCCTGGTTGTCTGGAATGAGGCACGCCAGGAGGTATTGATCCAGGTGGCTCAGGAAGTAGGAGAGCATTGCTAATTCTCACCCATGCTAATTCAATCTCATTCAACAAACACTGATTGACTGCTTGTTCTGAATCAAAGCCTATACTAGGAGCTGGGGGATTGGAAGAGGAGTTAGACATGTTCCACTGAAGAACTAACTTGTGATTGTTTCAGTAGACAGAGCCCAATGGGCAACTTACCCAAGGACCAGGAAGAAGCTGCCAGAATAGACTAAGAGTAAGAAATGGGGTTGGGCGCCGTGGTTCACACCTACCAGCACCTTGGGAGGCCAGCGTGGACAGATGGTTTGAGTCCAAGAATTCAAGACCAGCCTGGACAACATGGCGAAACCCATCTCTACAAAAAAAAAAAAAAAAAAAAAAATACAAAAATTAGCCAGATGTGGTGGCTCGTGCCTGTAGTCCCAGCTAGTGGGAAGGCTGAGGTGGGAGAATCTTTGGAACCCAGGAGGCGGAGGTTGCAATGAACTGAGACCATGCCACTGCACTCCAGGCTGGGTGACAGAGAGATACCTTGTCTCAAAAACAAAAACAAAAAAACCCATAGAAATGGGCCCAAGATCCCAAACCGTAGGGACCATTTGGCCCTCAGAAGCCCAAGATCTACTCAGAAACATGGGAGTCACAGCCAGTGGAGAATGTCAAGAGGCCACGGAGAGTCCAAGGCAGTTCCACATGCTAAAGATTCTATTCCATTGTTCCCCAGGGCCATTTGTATGTCTCGTACTATTTATCCTGATTTTTGGTTTGAAAATATATCTTCCTGAATTGGATGTCATGTGACTGTGTGTGTGTGTGTGTGTGTGTGTGTGTGTGTGTGTGTTGTTAATATGCTTGAAAATCTCCTGCCTCTAACCAGTTCTGTCTCTGACTTACCCCTTGAAAGGTTTATCCACCACACTTCCCACTAAGGCCATCCATCTAGTTGGAAACCCACTGTGGATGTGTAAAGTTGTAGGGGTTCTATACCTGATATATTTTAAAAATGAAACCTCGTTGGCTTTTATGTAAGGGGATTATGAAGTACATTAAGTGTTTTGTTTTGTTGTGCTGTGTTGTGTTTCAGCCAGGAGCTCATGCCTGTAATCCCAACACTTTGGAAGGCTGAAGCGGGCAGATCACTTGAGGCCAGGAGTTCGAGACCAGCCTGGGCAACATAGTAAGACCCGCCCACCCATCTCTACAAAAAAAAAACATATATATATATATACTAGCCAGGCATGGAGGCATGTGCCTGTAATCTCAGCTACTTGGCAGGCTGAAATGGGAGGATCGCTTGAGCTGGGGAATTCAAGGCTGTAATGAGCTATGACCACACTCCTACACTCCAGCTGGGGCAATAGAGCAAGACCCAGTCTCATTAAAAAAAGAAAAAAAAGTATGTTCTTTCAAAAATATTCATATCCCATCATAAAGGATTTTTCAAGTCATCATTAGGGTAAATCCCTGGAAATTTTCAAATAAGGGAGTTCTTTTCCTTTTTCGTTTTTTTGTTTTTGTTTTTGTTTTCGAGAACAACAGTTCTCTGAAACAGAGCAAGACCCTGTCTCTTAAAAAATACAAAAAAACTCCCTTATTTGTTATCCTTTTAAATATTAATACATGTCCAGGACTGGGTGCAGCGGCTCACAACAGTCATCCCAGGGCTATGGGAGGGAAGGCTGAGACAGAAGGATTGTTTGAGGCCAGGAGAGAGAGAGACCAGCCTGGACAACACAGCAAGACCGTGCCTCTACAAAGTTTTTTTTTTTTTTTAATTTAAATAAATTGGCCGGGCGCGGTGGCTCAAGCCTGTAATCCCAGCACTTTGGGAGGCCAAGGCAGGCAGATCTCGAGGTCAGGAGATGGAGACCATCCTAGCTAACATGGTGAAACCTCATCTCTACTAAAAATACAAAAAAACTAGCCGGGCATGGCGGCGGGCGCCTGTAGTCCCAGCTACTTGGGAGGGTGAGGCAGGAGAATGGCGGGAACCCGGGAGGCGGAGCTTGCAGTGAGCCAAGATCGTGCCACTGCACTCCAGCCTGGGCGACAGAGCGAGACTCCCTCTCAAAAATAAATAAACAAATAAATAAATAATAAGTAAATTGCTACTTATTAAGCAGTTTCCACGTATTTGGCATGGTGCCAAGCACTTCATGAATATTTCTTCATTTAACCCTCTTAAAGTCCCTATGAAGTAGTACTTTATCTAAATTTACAGAGAGGGACACAGAGATTTAGGAAGATCAATTAACTTGCCCTTGTTCACACAGCTAGAGGCAGGAGGGAACGCTATGCTCTCCAAATTCAGAGCTCATGCTGCACCATACTGCTGTACTGGCTCCTGTTGTAGCCTGGCAGGGTCTCGCTCTGTAGCCCAAGCTGGAGAGCAGTGGCATGATCTCAGCTCACTGCAATCTCCGCCTCTTGGGTTCAAGCTATTCTGCTGCCTCAGCCTCCCGAATAGCTGGGATTACAGGTGCCCACCACTACACTTGGCTAATTTTTGTATTTTTAGTAGAGATGGGGTTTCAGAATGTTGGCCAGGTTAGTCTCGAACTCCTGACCTCAGGTGATCTGCCCGCCTCAGCCTCCCAAAGTGCTGGGATTATAGGCGTGAGCCACTGCGCCCAGCCAGTTACAAATATGTCTAAACTAAGAGTTCCCAGACTCCAGATCAGGGGTCTGTGACGCTCTCCAATTAGGAAGGCTTCTCAGCTTTATTGGGTGTCCTTTCTTTGCTGACTTCCTTGTCCTCAAGAAGAGTTCAGACAGCTAAGACGGCCGAAAAAATGAAGCTGGTTCACTGAGGGGGTTTTGGCCCCTGGAATAGTACCTTACTCTTGTATAGCACCTATCCTAGAATTTGTTCAGAAACACACACCTAAAGCACCTTCTTTCTCCTTACATCTCTGTGATACACTCTTGTTAGTCGTTTTATAAAAGCTTTACATTATTACAAGAGCTTTACAACTTTAAAAATGAGGCTAGATGCCGGGCACGGTGGCTCAAGCCTGTAATCCCAGCACTTTGGGAGGCCGAGACAGGCGGATCACAAGGTCAGGAGATCAAGACCATCCTGGCTAACATGGTGAAACCCCGTCTCTACTAAAAAAAATACAAAAAACTAGCCGGGCGAGGTGGTGGGCGCCTGTAGTCCCAGCTACTCTGGAGGCTGAGGCAGGAGAATGGTGGGAACCCGGGAGGCAGAGCTTGCAGTGAGCTGAGATCTGGCCACTGCACTCCAGCCTGGGCGACAGAGCGAGACTCCGTCTCAAAAAAATAGAAAATAAAAAAATAAAAAATAAAAATAAAAATGAGGCTAGAGACCCAAACGCCAAGATGAGAATCCACAGGAATCGTGGCACTCGTGACGAACCCAACACTTCTTTGACCCACTTTCCCAAACTGTAGAGACCACTTGGCCCTTGGAAGCCCAAGAGCTGCTTAGATACCTTTAGGCAAATATTTGCTCTTTTTTTCTTTTTCCCTTTTTTCCATTCCTTCCACATGGTTTGTTGACAATGTGGGAGGACTGACGCCAGGCACCAAAGGCAACTCCTTCCCTTCCATGGCTTCTATTCCCATAGAGTCAGGAGGGGATACGGACCAGGCGACCGAGAGGATTTCACATCTTTGTCTTCTCAGCAAATGGCAGCTCCATTCTTGCAGTTGCTCAGGCCAAAGCCCTTGGAGTCATACCTGACTTCTTTCCCTTTTTCTTTCACATGCCACATCCCATTCATCAGAAAAGCCTGTCAACTCTACTCCCGAAAATATACCCCAGATCGAGGCTGCAGTGAGCCATGATCACACCACTGCACTTCAGCCTGGCTGACCAAGCAAGACTCTGTCATATACATATATACACACACCCAGAATCTGATCCTTTCTTACCACCACTGCCATGGGAATTGTCTGGTCCGTGCCACCATCCCCCTCCTACATTAGGGCAATGTTCTTCCTACTTCCACCCCTTTCCCCCTCACTCTATTCTCCAACAACAGTCAGAGCAGTTCTTTTAAAAGTCAAATCAGTTCAGGCACGGTGGCTCATGCCTGTAATCCCAGCACTTTGGGAGGCCAAGGCAGGCGGATCACTTGAGCCCAGGACTTTGAGACCAGCCTGGGCAACATGGCAAAACCTCATCTCTACAAAAGAACACAAAAATTAGTCGAGCATGGTGGTGCATGACTGTGGTCCCAGCTACTTGGGAGGCTGAGATGGGAGGATCACCTGAGCCCGAGAGTTTGAGGCTGCAGTGAGCCGTGATCACACCATTGCACTTCTGGACAATAGAGAGACCCTGTCTCAAAAAAAAAAAAAAAGAAAGAAAGAAAGAAAGAAAGAAAAGAAAAAGAAAAAGAAAAAAGTTAATTCAAGACAGACAGTGTACTCCTCTGCTCAAAACTTCCCCACGTCCCCCTGTTCACACAAAACAAGATCCGAAGTCCTCTCAAAGGCCTGCACCGCCTCCTACCCACTCCATCAACTTCCTCTAAGGCATCCACCGGTGACAACTGTGTATGTATCTTTCCAGAGTTCAGTTTTCATTTCTGCTTTTTATTCTCAAGCTTTTTCCCTGCAAATGAGACCTGGGATGCCATGCAGAGCTGCCTGGCAGTCCTCGGAAGCCTTGTCAGTGCCTGCCTTTCCTCACGCACCAGCAAGGGGGTCTGGCGCTTGACCTTCCCAGGCCACCTGGATGGCCCCCACCTGAGCACTGGACTCCTCCCTCTAGCCAGCAGGTGTGTCCGGCAGCCACTGGGGCCCGCCCTTCCCCCAAGGGCCACAGCAAACATTGGTGGCGACAGTAAGGACACATTTTCTTTTTCTATTTGCTGTAGATGGCAGAATGCCCAGGACCAGCCCAGTGCTCACATTTTGGGGAGAAATTCCAGCCCGAAGAGACACCTAGAGAAAAAAGGAGACACAGTAATCTCTGTGGGTTTCAACAGTTATGCTTAGCAGCAGCCTGAAAACAGGCAGGTTAACAGAAGTGTTGGAGGGCTAGCTCAGGCCAAGACAGAGCCAGGGTAGAAAATGTCAGCACAGGCCGGGTACAGTGGCTCATACCTGCAATGCCAGCAATTTGGGAGGCCGAAGCAGGTGAATCACTTGAGGTCAGGAGGAGTTCGAGACCAGCCTGGCCAACATAGTGAAACCCTGTCTCTACTAAAAATACAAAAATTAGCTGGTTGTGGTGGCACACCCCTGTAATCTCAGCTACTCAGGAGGCTGAGGCAGGAGAATCGCTTGAATCCAGGAGGTGGGGTTGCAGTGAGCCGAGATTGCGCCACTGCACTCCAGCCTGGGTGACAAAGGGAGACTCCGTATCACAGAAAAAAAAGAAAAGAAAACATCTGCCTAACCAGACAGAGCCGGGCATCGGGTGCTGGCTCCTTTACAGGTCAGCCCCCTCCTGCTCCAGTTGCCCCCACCAAGGGCCACCACCTGGGTACCCAGGCAGCTTTCCACCTGTCAAGGCCAAGTCTCTTCCCCTGCCTCAGCTCACTGCAGCCTCCAGGGTCAGGGAGGGGTTGGCCAGCCATCAGACCAGGTCTCCAAATTTGGATCTCAGCCCCGTCATGCTGCGCCTTGCACACAGTAGGCACCTCATAAGTGACTGCTTGCAGAAGGAGTAAGTTAAATAGAGTCAGCCCCACAGAGCCCCTGACCTCCTGCCTCCCTGCTCCGACCCTCCTTTCCTTTGATTGGGAACCCAAGAGACCCACCCTGTCTGTTTTCTCTAGTCCCATTCCTCTGGCTATGCAAATGGCCACTTTCCCTGCTCGCTTTCCTGTCCTCTTGGAGGGACAAAGAGGCCCAGTTCCCAGAAACAGCATGCCCCGGAGTCAGGAGAATTCCTGGAATGGGCAGGGACGTCGCCTGAAAAGGAGAAAGGAGAACCCTAGGTGAAGGCAGAGAGGAGCAAAGGACAGATCAAAGCGAGCCTGGACAGGGTCAGGCGTAAGGAGGACCAGCAGGGAGATAAATGAGGTCCCCGAGGGGTCAGCTGAGGGACAGGGGCCTGCAGAGGCAGTGGCAGCATAGGCACATGCTGGATAGACATTCGTTGCAGGGAGACAATAGATGCAAAAGATAAGAGAAGGTGTAAATTAATGGAGAAAAGGACTGGCCAGAGATAAGGGTATCTCCTTGTAATTAAAAACGTATAGCCTTGCCATAGGTTGGTGGTGTCTAAGGCTGGTGTGTCCCAGACTGTCCTGTGTCTGCGGGTGGGTAGAGAGTATAAGGCCCAGGAGGGGCAGAAATAGAGCCAGTTAATCATTAGCTCCCAGTGAGAAGGTTTAGGGGCTGACTCCTCTCAGTCCCAGGCAGGAGAAGTGCCTGAGCCAAAGTTACAGCAATGAGCCTAGTGACCTACACAGCTCGAGAAGAGCCAGTGGTGACCTCGGGTCTGTCACAGGCATCCTCACTTCTTAGGCTGGCCAGCGTAGGCCCTTTTTCACATTTTCAAGTTTTTATGGTTTGCTTGGTGGTGGTGTTAACGTGATGGTTGTTTTGGTTCTAGGGCCAGGCGTAGTGGCTCACACCTTTAATCCCAACAATTTGGGAGACCAAGGCGGGTGGATGGCTTGGGGTCAGGAGTTCGAGCCCAGCCTGGCCAACATGATGAATCCCTGTCTTTACTAAGTGGTAGTGTGCACCTCTAGTCCCAACTACTCAGGAGGCTGAGGCAGGAGAATTGCTTGAACCCAGGAGGTGGAGGTTGCAGTGAGCCGAGATTGTGCCACTGTACTCCATACTGGGTGAGATTCTGTCTAAAAAAAAAAGTGGTTCTAAAATCCTAAGCTCTTTCTCAAATACTGATTGTACCTGAACTACACCTTACTGGTTCTGCATCCAAAAAGTATGCTAGATGGCAATGCCCAGCAAAGGGCATCTGCCTATATTCAGAGCCAACTAAATAGCACAGTGGTAAAAACAGCAGATTCTAGGGCCAGGCTGCCTGGGGACCTGTCCTGCCTTGTTCCCTTGCTACCTGTGTGACTTAGGGCAAGATACTTGACCTCTCATAGGGTGGTTTTGGGTGCCCAGCTCATAATAAGAGCTCAGCAAGTGTTAGCTATAATTGTTATTATTAATTATCATCTTCATTTTAACTATTGTCACTTTTTTTCCCACAACCTGGGAGAAATGGCCTGAAACAAGTGTAGGCCTCTTTTCAAAAATCCCACTTCCTGTCCAAGAACTTCAGAGAGCCGCCACCCACTCAGCACAGATGCATGTGGATGCTACGCTAGGACAGCCATCTCAGAGTATGGTGCAAAGAAACCAGTATCTCAGATGTTCGTTGCAGGGATCTGGGGAGATGATTACAGGCTCACGTGCATGCTGGCTATAAATTCCTGCGTTCCTCTCCCTCACTCCTTACATCCAGTCCATCCCAAATCCTGCTTAGTCTACCTCCAAAATAAATCCTTACCAGGTGCGGTGGCTTACGCCTATAATCCCAGTACTTTGGGAGGCTGAGACCAGCACTTTGGGAGGATCACTTGAGACCAGGAGTTCAAGAGCAGCCTGGGCAACATAGTGAGACCCCATCTTTACAAATAAAATTAATAAAATTAAAAATTAAAAAATAAAGTACAAAATAAATCCCGACTCCATCTGTTTCTCTCCATCTTCACTGATTCACCCCTGCTCAGCCAGAGCTACCATCATCTCCCACCTGAACTGCTGCAAGATCCCCATCTGTTTCCCTGACTTCGACTCTTATCTGCACCCCGCAATGTGCTTTGCATGCCTCATGTGCAGGGATACTTTTAAAACTATGCCTATAGAAGCGATGTCACTCCCCTACTTCACCACCCCACCCGCCGCCCTACCACCACTGCCAGGGGCTTTTCATTGCACTTCAGATAAAAGCTCAAGTTCTCAGCAGCCTTAAAAGCCCCTGTGTAGCTGAGCCCCTGCCCACCTCTCCACAGGCTTGTCGGAGCCACACTCTTCCCTGTCGACTACACTCCAGCCTCACGGGCTTCCTCTCTGTTCTTCAAACATGCTTTCTTCCTCTTTCAAAGGGCCAACTCCTTTTCAAGTCTGAGGGTCAATGGTATTTCTTCAGAGAGGCCCTCCCTTGCTGCCCTATCTAAATACTTCCCCAACCCGCCCCCTTTGCTCTCTTTCACAGCATCAAGTTCATTGGCTTCATAGTGTTGATTTCTGTAATGAGATACTGATTTGTTAATTTGTTTGATTTCTTTTGTCTCCACCATCATGCTTCACCAATGTGAAGACAGAGGCATTACATGAAGAACTGAGGGGTATGAGTAATTTGATCATTAGGATTTGAGATCTGGGAGGAAGGAAGAGGCAGGAAGGAAGCAGGGGGAGAAAATTTTTTTTTTGAGATGGAGTCTTGCTCTGTCACCCAGGCTGGAGTGCAGTGGCACAATTTTGGCTCCACTGCAACTTCTCCCTCCTGGGTTCAAATGATTCTTCTGCCTCAGCCTCCCCAGTAGCTAGGATTATAGATGCATGCCCCCACACCCAGCTATTTTTTTTTTTTTTTTTGTATTTTTAGTAGAAATGGGATTTCATCATGTTGGCCAGACCAGTCTCAAACTCCTGACCTCAGGTGACCTCGGCCTTTCAAAGTGTTGAGAGTACAGGCTACAGATGTAAGCCACCACATCTGGCTGAAATTCATACTTTTTTTTTTTTTTTTTTTTTTTTTTGAGACAGTCTCACTCTGTCGCCAGTGCAGTGGTGCAATCCAATTTTAAAGAATTGGATTCCGGCTGGGTATGGTGACTCACACCTGTAATCCCAATACTTTGGAAGGCCGAGGCAGGTAGATCACAAGGTCAGGAGTTCGAGACCAGCCTGGCCAATATGGTGAAACCCCATCTCTACTAAAAAATACAAAAATTAGCCAAGCATGGTGGCACGCGCCTGTAGTCTCAGCTACTCAGGAGGCTGAGGCAGGAGAATCGCTTGAATCCAGGAGGCAGAGCTTGCAGTGAGCCGAGATCACGCTACTGCACTCCAGCCCGGTGACAGAGTGAGACTCCCAAAAAAAAAAAGAACAAGGAATGAAGAAAGGCAGAAAGGCGTGGTGCAGTGGCTCACACCTGTAATCCCAGCACTTTTGGGAGGCCAGGACAGGAGGATCACTTGAGGTCAGGAGCTCAAGACTGGCCTGAGCACCAGAGAAAGACCCTCATCTCTACTTCTTTTTTTTTTTTTTTTTTTTTTTTTTTTTGAGACAAGAGTCTTGCTGTGTCACTCAAGCTGGAGTGCAGTGGCATGATCTTGGCTCACTGCAACCTCTGCCTCCCGGTTTCAAGCAATTCTCCTGCCTCAGCCTCCCGAGTAGCTGGGACTACAGTTGCCCACAACCACACCCAGCTAATTTTTGTATTTTTAGTAGAGACAGGGTTTCACCATGTTGGCCAGGCTGGTCTCAAACTCCTGACCTTGTGATCTGCCCGCCTCAGCCTCCCAAAGTGCTGGGATTACAGGCGTGAGCCACCTCACCTGGCCCCCATCTCTACTTTTTAAAAATAAATAAATAAACAAAAGAAGAAGAAAAAAGAATTAAGAAGGACCCACAGCAGGACACATTATCATCAAATTTCACTAATAAATGGAAAAAAGATTCTAAAAACTTCGAAAGAGAAAATATAGGTAATACGTAAGGAATCATTTGAGACTGGAATCAACATTTTCAATAGCATCATTGGATGCTAGAGTATAGTGAAGTAATAACCTCAAAATTCTGAGTATATTTTCTACCTATAATTTTATATGTAGCCAACCACTAATCAAGTGTAAGAGTAAAATAAAGACATATTTTAGATGTTTAAGGAGACTAAAAAACAAACATACTTCCTATGCACCCTTTCTTGGGAAGGTACTGGAGTGTATGTTCCACAAAACTGAAGAAATACATCAAAATAAAGTGAAACATGGAACCAACAAACAGGGAATCCAGCAGAAAAGAGGAGGAAGGAAAGTCTCAGGATGAGAGTCATGAGGAGCTCTAGGACATTAGCTGTAAAACCACAGGCCAACTGAGTAACCATTGCAGATGGAAGCAGAAAGTCAAAAGCTCTAGTAGAAAACATTATTGAGAGAAATTTACACTTAGAAGACAGGGAATGAGGTTCCTATGTATAAAAGGAAGTGAGAAAAAAAAAGTGAGTGAATGAGAGAAAACTTAGGCTTTTTTTTTTTTTTTTTTTCTTGAGACTGGGTTTCGTTCTTGTTGCCCAGGCTGGAGTGCGATGGCACGATCTTGGCTCACCAAAACCTCTGCCTCCTGAGTTCAAGTGATTCTCCTGCCTCAGCCTCCTGAGTAGCTGGAATTACAGGCGTGTGCCACCATGCCCAGTTAATTTTGTGTTTTTAGTAGAGACAGAGTTTCCCCAGTTTGGTCAGGTTGGTCTTGAACTTCTGACCTCAGGTGATCCGCCCACCTCAGCCTCCCCAAGTTCTGGGATTATAGGTGTGAGCCACCGTGCCTGGCTAACTTAGGCATCTTTTAAGAATTAGGCAGATAGAATACACTAACCAGATATTAACTCCAGGAAAAACAAGATTTGGACAGGAAAGGCAACATGATCAGAGTGCACAATTTGGCTTAGCAGGAAATAGGGTTTACAAGTTCATAAAAACAAAAATCTGAAAATGAATATTATCAGAACAGGAATGTAACTACATTATGAGAATAAAGAGAGGGAAAGAAGAGTTTAAATGAGCTATTATTCCATAAGAAGCCAATAGTAAATGTTTAAAATTGATGAATTAAGGATATTCATATTACTTAGAAATATGAATGTAAGAGACAGACTTCCAGTTCTGTCACATGGAATAAAAAATTTTAGACTTATTCTATAGTCTTATAAAACTATAAAAATAAACAAAATATATGATGTAACTCTTTCTAGGCATCATACAAACAATATCACAAGGATGTGGTCCTTGAGAGAAGGGAAATACACAAGGCGAGCTCCACATTCATCCCAGCTTTCTGCCTGGGAATACTTTCCAATCCAAGGCCAAGGGAAGTGGGGCCAAATAGAAAGCAATCATCTTTCTGGGTGAAGGAAACAGATTTAAGAACAGGGCTGCTGAGGCAGCAACTAAGACTTGCTTGGAAGGAAGGATGACAGAGAGGAAGCCACCATGCAGAGGAGAAACTCCATAAATCTGCATAGGAATCTCCTTTCATCTTCAGCTGAATGTTAAGTCATATATGCACAGGGCAAGATTTTACCAAGCATGGCAGAGAACAGTTCTGGGAATATGTGAACTAATCAGAGAAGTTCTGGAAATTGGACAGTGCTGGAAGAATTAGAGTTCTAACCAGCCAGACTGGAGATATTTCACTTAAATCCCAAGTATTCAGTTGAGACTCCAGAAAGTCATAGGAAAAATGGCTACTCTAACCTTAAGAGTAAAGGTTCAGCTAGACATATCCTAATGAAAACTTAAAGTAAGCCTTAATATGATCGGACTGATCCACCAGAAAATAACTTCTTTCCAGAACAAAATTCAATGTACTTTAAAAGAAAATAACAAATCCAGATTACCAATAAATACAGTACATAATATCCAGTAAATCATCAAAAGTTATGAGATATGTTAAGAGATAGGAAAGTGTGACACATAATCTGGGAGGAAAGTCTACAGAAACAAATGCAGAGATGACACAGATGTTGGAACTGGCAGACAAATCTTTTTAAAATAGCTATTATAGGTATATTTAAAGACTATAAACAAAAAGATTGACACAATGAGTGAACAGATGGGTGAAATTACAGTAAGAAAAAGGAAAACTATAACATACAACTAAGTGGAAATTCCAGAACTGAAAAAAAATTATTATCAATTCTGAAGTGAAAACTCCACTGGATGGGCTTAACAGCATATTGGAAACCATAAAGTAAGGTATTAGTGACTGGATGATAGGTCAATAGGAACTATCAATACAAAACACAGGAGAAAAAAGACTGAAAGACATGAACACAACTTTAATGACCTGTGGGCAATACCAAGTCATCTAACATACAGCTAATGGGAGCCTTGGCTACAGAAGAAAGATCAAGAAATAATTTCTTTTTAAGAGATGGAGTCTCACTCTATCACCTAGGCTGTAGTACAATGGTGCAATCATAGATTGCTGCAACCTTGAACTCCTGGGTTCAACCAATCCTCTTGCCTCAGGCTTCCAAGTACCTAGGACTATAAGTGTGTTCAACAATGCCCAGCTAGTTTTTTAAATTTTTTGTAGAGACAGGTTCTTGCCATGTTGCCCAGGCTGGTCTTGAACTCCTGGCTTCAAGCAATCCTCCCACCTCATCCCCACAAAGGGCTGGAATTATAGGCACGAGCCACAATGCCCAGCCTGAAAACATTTTTGAATATAGAATGGCCAAAATTTTCTAAATGTAATGAAAAATATCAGCTTAGGTATCTATGAATCTCCACAAACCCCAATCAGAATGAAAACAAAGAAGATTATACCTAGGACCATCATTATCAATTTGCTAAGAACTCAAGATACAGAAAAAAATCTTAAAAGCAACTGGGGTGGGAGGGGAAGATGATACATGATAACAAAGGGTAAACAATTTCTCATAACCAATAAGATAAGTCAGAAGACAATGGAATGGCATAAAGCACTGAAAGACAAAACCTGACAACCTAGAATTTTATATCCAGTGAAAATATCCTTTGAAAATATAGGTAAAATATTTTCAGACAAAAAAAATTTGAGAGAATTTATGACCAGAAGACTTACACTACAAGAAATACAGAAAGTCTTTCACATTTAGTTTTTCTTTCTTTTTTTAATCACCCAGCTCAAAATGTCAAAGTTCTTCACATTGGAAGGAAATGATCCAGATGGAAACAGATCTAGACAGAGGAATAAAGAGCTCTGGCAATAGTAAATATATGACTTTTATGTGAATAAATATAAAATACATTTTTCCTTATTTTAAAATTTCTTGGGGCCGGGTGTGGTGGCTCATGCCTGTAATCCCAGCACTTTGGGAGGCCGAGGTGGGCGGATCACGAGGTCAGGAGATCAAGACCATCCTGGTTAACACAGTGAAACCCTGTCTCTACTAAAAATATAAAAAATTAGCCGGGTGTGGTGGCAGGCGCCTGTAGTCCCAGTTACTCGGGAGGCTGAGGCAGGAGAATGTTGTGAACCTAGGAGGTGGAGGTTGCAGTGAGCCGAGATCGTGCCACTGCACTCCAGCCTGGGTGACAGAGTGAGACTCCGTCTCAGAAAAAAAAAAATTTGCCAGGTGTGGTGGTGCATGCCCGTGGTCCCAGCTACTCAGGAGGCTGAGCCAGGAGAATCACTTTAACTCAGGAGGCGGAGGTTGCAGTGAGCTGCGATCATGCCACTGCACTCTAACCTGGGTGATAGAGAAAGACTCTGTCTCAAAAAAAAAAATTTCTTTAAAATACAATTGGCTCTTTAATGCAAAAATAATATCAATTTGCCCAGAAAAGCAAATGAATTGTAAATGTGATATTATTTGCTCATAATTTCTAGGTAGAGAGGTCGAGGTACAGGCTAACATAATGACCTCAACAAAAACACAAAAACACAAAAACCAAACCCAAGAGTGTTTCTTCTCCAGTTATTTATGCCATCTAGAAATCAGTTGGTTTCAGACTGTAATCACAGGTAGTCTCACTTAAGCCTTCTGCTACTCTAGTGGTGGTTGAGACTTATAGATATTGAAGTAACAAATAGTTTTTAAATACCCATTATATGCAAGGACCTGGGCTAAACATTACACGGGGGACACAAAGTATAAAACAAGTTAGAGGTCGGGCGCGGTGGCTCAAGCCTGTAATCCCAGCACTTTGGGAGGCCAAGATGGGCGGATCACGAGGTCAGGAGATCGAGACCATCCTGGCTAACACTGTGAAACCCCGTCTCTACTAAAAAATACAAAAAAACTAGCCGGGCGAGGTGGCGGGCGCCTGTAGTCCCAGCTACTCGGGAGGCTGAGGCAGGAGAATGGCGTGAACCCGGGAGGCGGAACTTGCAGTGAGCTGAGATACGGCCACTGCACTCCAGCCCCGGCGACAGAGTGAGACTTCGTCTCAAAAAAAAAAAAAAAAAAAAAAAAAAAACAAGTTAGAGAAGCTTACCATCAATCTCACTCATTTACATTTTCCTTCAGTGACACAAAGTACAATAAACTCTTTTACCAGCCATTGGATGATGCAGTGAATTGTTATAAGATAGTCTCTAAAGAATCATGCATCCCTATATCCATACACTTGGGTAATCCTCTCCTATGCTGACTCTACATGCTTGAACATGTGCTTTGCTTTGGCCAATGGGACATTGGTAAACATAATACAAGCATAACCCAATACAATGGTAAACATAAAACACTTGAAAGGTACTTGCTTGTGCATTGAGGCTTGGTCTCTCTCTCTTTCACTGCCTTTGGAACACAATATCATATGAAGAAGGCCAGGCTAATCTTCTAGAGATACATGACCCAAACAACAAACAGCACTAATCAGCAGATATGTGAGTGAGGCTATCTTAGACCATGTGGCTCTAGCCACACTATTGAGTGAGTCTAGGTGAGACCAGCAGAAGAACCGTCCTGTTGAGCCCAGCCAAAATTGCTGATGCACAGAAATTATCAGCAAATACAATGGTTGTTGTTTTAAGCCAAAAAATTTTGCTGGTTGTTTATACCACAGTGGTTAACTAATAAAAATGGGATGATCTGGCTGTCACAAGGGCATAACAGCATGCCTTGAATATGTTTTTAAAAATCTAACAATTTTGTATTAGGGTTTACTCCAAGAAGAAGAACCATTAGTAGGTAATTACACATATATCACACATACACACAAACACACAAAACAAGAGATTTGTTAAATGCAGTTATGCAATTGCAGGAGCTAGTTAATCAGTCTCCATAAGGCTATTGTTTTACTATCTAATGCTAGAATTTCAAGTCCACAGGAAGATGGATGTAAAGTAGGGAAGAGCAAGGACAAGACAGGATCCACAAGTATCCACTAGAATCCAGGAGGATGGACTCAAATGTGTTGATTTTTGCCACCTCTGACATTAGTATCCTGCAGGAGAAGCTGGTGCCATCACCATGCAGCCGAACACAGGCTTCAGAGTTGCCCAGAAGTTAGAAAAGCTGAAAAAGGATCCAAGGGAAGGCAGAGCCATTGCAAGCCTGGCTGCTGCCCACGCCAACAAGGGCAGCAGGCAGATAAGTGACAATCTGTGTGAGCTACAAAACATCTTTGCTTCACTTCCACCCTCCAAGTTCACACAGTCATCTCTTTGGGGGCCTACACTAACCGGAGATGCAAACAAGAGGGAATTCTGGGAAGTTCAGCCTACCCAAGGTGACACACTACAAAGCTGCCATCCATTCAGAAAGGTTCACATTGAAAAATGTCTCCCTCCCACCTTAGTTTCATTTCTCTGCCTTCAAACAATCTGTTATCAGTATCAGTTTCTTGTGTTTTCACCCTGAAATATTCTATGCACATACAAATATACACAAATATCCAGCATGTGTTTTATTTTACATTAAAGATCACATATGGCTGGGAACAGTGGCTCAGGCCTGTGTAATCCCAATGATTGGAAGGCTGAGGTGAAAGGATCACTTGAGCCCCGAAGTTCAAGATCAGCCTGGGCAACATAGTGAGAAAAAATAAACTAAAAGTAAATTTTAGGCTAGGCGTGGTGGCTCATGCTTGTAATCCCAGCACTTTGGGAGGCCAAGGCAGGAGGATTACCTGAGGTCAGGAGTTTTAGACCAGCCTGGCCAAAATGGTGAACGCTATCTCTACTAAAAATACAAAAATTAGCCAGGCGTGCTGGCAGGCGCCTGTAATCCCAGCTACTCGGGAGGCTGAGGCAGGATAATTGCTTGAACCTAGGAGGTTGCAGTGAGCCGAGATCATGCCACTACGCTCCACCCTGGGTGACAGAGTAAGACTCTGTCTCAAAAATAAGTAAATAAATTTTAAAAAATTTTAGTGGGGAATGGTGGCACGTGCCAGTAGTCCCAATTACTCAGAAGGTTGAGGCACAAAGATTGCTTGAGCCCAGGAGATCGAGGCTTCAGTGAGCTATGACTGCACCACTGCACTGCAGCCTGGGTGACAGAGCAAGACCTTGTTTCTAAACAAAACAAAACAGATCACACAGTATACCCACTGATCAATATCTTGCTTTTTTCTTTTTAACTGAACAATATATCCTGGAAAAGTTTCCATATGAATATATAAAGATTTGCATTTTGGGGTTGTTATATTTTATATATTTTGATAAAATAGAGACAGAGTCTTGCTATGTTGCCCAAGATGGTCTTGAACTCCTGGCTTCAAGTAATCCTCTTGTTTCGGCCTCCCAAAGTGTCTTTTTTTTTTCCTTTAATAGCTGCATAGTATCCCACTTTTCCTTTAATAGCTGCATAGTATCCCACTGTGTGGATATATTATGATCTGTTTAATTAGGCCCTAACTGATGAACATTTAGGTTATTTTGAAAGTTTGCTATGTTATCCTACAAAGAATGGACTTGCACAAGAGTAAATGACTGTATAATGGATGCTTATTGTCAGTTTGGGGTGGTATCA
Source organism: Rhinopithecus roxellana (assembly GCF_007565055.1). Classification (NCBI taxonomy): domain Eukaryota; kingdom Metazoa; phylum Chordata; class Mammalia; order Primates; family Cercopithecidae; genus Rhinopithecus; species Rhinopithecus roxellana. Next base: position 1,372,786 of record NC_044569.1, on the reverse strand, counting down.
ACCAAAATTGAGGCCGGAGTGAGAGACTGATGGTGCCAATCAGTGTGTGTGGGCTGCAGTAGCAATAAAGTTGCTCTCAGACACTCAATTCACTTTAATGGACACCATTTATAAATTCATTTTACACCTTCTGTGAACCTGCACCTTTTTCTGTCTTTGACTTGGTCATGGGCTGCAACTGAGATTGTTTGGCTGCAGCCTGGTAAAGTAATCTTCCCAATGAATAGTAACTAACAAGCAATTTAATATTTACGGGATCACTCTCTAAAATTCCTCATTGACAAAAATTTACTTAATGATATAGATGTAATCATTAAAAACACAGCAACATGGAAATCTATTGACAGATAAAACAAGTGATTGATAAAGCTGAAAAATCCTTCACTGTTCTGCCACCTCAATGTTACATTTGCCAACAGGGGACCTTGCAACTATCAGATGGAAGACAAGCTGTTTGAGCAAAGAAATGTGACACTCACAAAGACAGACTGGCCAGTTTCTTTTCATACCAACATTTTCATTGATTTTTCCATTATGGAGTGTTTGCTGAAAGGTCCTTCATCCCAAAGGGTTTTATAAATATCACATTTACTTCATTCCTACTTTTAAAGATTTAGACCTCTCTGGAGAGAAAATATTTTTCTTTTAGGAGTCATGGCTTTAAAATATAAGCATAGCATGTCTTGATTCTTATAGCATAGTGGCAGAGAGACAAGTTCCTAAAAGACAAAAACAGAGCCACTCATAATAGTATACCCCAGCCGGGCGCGGTGGCTCACACCTGTAATCCCAGCACTTTGGGAGGCCGAGGCGCGTGGATCACAAGGTCAGGAGATCGAGACCATCCTGGCTAACACGGTGAAACCCCATCTCTACTAAAAATGCAAAAAATGAGCCGGGCGTGGCAGGCGGGTGCCTGTAGTCCCAGCCACTTGGGAGGCTGAGGCAGGAGAATGGCGTGAAACCGGGAGGCGGAGCTTGCAGTGAGCCGAGATCGCGCCACTGCACTCCAGCCTGGGCGACTGAGGGAAGACTCAGTGTCAAAAAAAAAAAAAAAAAAGGATACCCCAAAGCAATTTGCAGTACTAGCCTAAGAAAAGCCCTTGAAAAGCAGAACGAGATCTGAAAAGCGTGACCTCTGAGCCTTCCACCCAGACTCCCAGAGCACTTTCTGGCCTTCCAGGTCCCTGCCATATCTAACAGCCTGTGGCTCTAGAAGGCACTTACTAGACAGTGTGTCAAAAGGCCCAGATCCCAGAGAGTCAAGATTCTGAGCCAGAAAAGAGCAGTTTCAAGGAATCATGTAAAGTCTCTTTTGGCCAGCACAAAACATAAAAGCATGAAAACAGGGGAAATGAGTTGGACTCAGATTGGGGAGACCTGAAATGCCAGATTTGTGAGAATTGAGTAAAGCTATTCCACAAGAGGACTGGTCCCAAAGAGTGACTCCATATGAAAATACCTAATCAGGGACCTTGGGGAGGAAGTAGCCATTTTATAAATAGGAACACGCAAGCCTGGATGAGAAATATTAGAATTAGGACTGAGAGTGGCCGATTTCCAGGTCTGTGCTTCAGCTATCTAGCAAGCATGGCTACTTACAGGGCTCAAAAGATTTACAAACACATTAGGAAGTCTCAGCAGAGCCAAAAGCCAGGCGTGCTCCCCATTCCCAGGCCTGGTCTCCTTCACAGAAAGGCTACAACAAAACTGAGCCATCGGCCTCCAGCCCCATCATGAATCAAGTACAGTGAGAATGCTTCGTGAGCTGAGTCCAAACAAGTTCCCACTGGGACCTACAGACCAGCTCCTAATTAATAGGCTCTTGGCCCACAAGTAAGAGTAAAAAAATGTTTGCAACAATGAAAGGAAGACAAAGGGGGAGGGGGTCACAAAGAAAGCAGAAGGGAAAATTATGATGGGAAGATGGATCCAGGTCTCAAGTTAGCTAGCTGAGCCATAACTCAAATCTGTATTTATTTGTTCAAGTCAGATGTGAACAACTACATAAATTTGATTCCTGGTTTTGTAATTCAGCCTACACAGCAAAATCTGAGAAAGCAACTGTGTTGATAGGTTTCAAAAATACAGACAAATCTCCATCCGTTAATATTTTGCTCATGCCAGCTTGAGGCACAGCTAGTGCTAAGGTCTGGGAGAGTTCATCCAGAGGTGGGGAGTTGCAGGGGAACCAGACAGAGATGGAGAAGTGAGGAGACTGCCCTGGCAATCTGGCTTCTGAGTGTCGCTCTGAGATTCCTATATGGACATGTCTTCTGGGAACTCTTTCTTCTCCTCACTTTCACAGGATTCAGGACCACAGGCCAGAGAGGGCTTGAGGTTGCTGTCTAAAATGCTGGCAGATTAGAAGAGGGTGCCAGGAGCACAGAAAACAAGAGACTCTTTTAGAATAATCAGGAACACGACTTCAGAACGTTTGGAATCTTCCATTTGTCTTTACATTTGATGTGCGTTCCTGTTGCCCATCTTTTGGTATAAATTTTCTGGCACCCTCTAGCCTGATCATGTCTTCACATACTAGAGGAACTTGTAATAAGGAACATTAGCTTTTGGAGACCAGATATCAGGACAGCCAATGACAGACTTCCCATCGACAATTGGTTATCATTCTTAAAATGTGTGAGTTGAAGTTTTGGAACCAACACCACTTTTTTTTTTTTTTTTTTTTGTCTCTTGAGACACAGCCTCGCTCTGTTGCCCAGGTTGGAGTGCAGCAGTGTGATCTTGGCTCACTGCAGCCTCTGCCTCTTGGGTTCATGTAATTCTCCTGCCTCAGCCTCCTGAGTAGCTGGGATTACAGGCGTGCACCACCACACCCGGCTAATTTTTGTATTTTTAGTAGAGACAGCATTTCACCACGTAGGCCAGGCTGGTCTCAAACTCCTAACCTCAAGTAATCCACCCACCTCAGTCTCTCAAAGTGCTGGGATTACAGGTGTGAGCCACTGCACCCAGCCAATAACACCTTTTGTGATAGAAACAGTGTTGGCCAGATGCGGTGGCTCACGCCTGTAATCCCACACTTTTGGAAGCCGATGCGGGCAGATCATCTGAGGTCAGGAGTTCGAGACCAGCCTGGCCAATGTGGTGAAACCCTGCCTCTACTAAAACTACAAAAATTAGCCAGGCATCGTGGTACACGCCTATAATCCCAGCTACTCAGGAAGTTGAGGCAGGAGAATCATTTGAACCTGGGAGATGGAGGTTGCAGTGAACCGAGGTTGCGCCATTGCACTCCAACCTGGGTGAGCAAGACTCCATCTCAAAAAAAATTAAAAAAAAAAAAAGAAAAAGAAACAGTTTTACAAGTGGAGATTAAGTCCCTGTGCTAGTTCACAAAGTCTATTTAATAAAGTTCCTAAATATTGTGTGTGCATTTGCAATGAAAATATATAATATTGGAGATAACATTTTGTCAATTTTTTTTAATTTAATTTTTTTTTTTTTTTTGGAGATGGAGTCTCCTCTATTGCCCAGGCTGGAGTGCAGTGGTGTGATCTCTGCTCACTGCAACCTCTGCCTACTGGGTTCAAGTGATTCTCCTGCCTCAGCCTCCTGAGTGGCTGGGATTACAGGCACGCGCCACCACACCCGGCTAAATTTTTTTATATTTTTAGTAGAGACGGGGTTTCACCATGTTGATCAGGCTGGTCTTGAACTCTTGACCTTGTGATCTGCCCACCTCAGCCTCCCAAAGTGCTGGGATTACAGGCGTGAGCCACTGCATCTGTCCCAAATTATGTTTTAATTGTGGATTATGCTTGAAGTAAAATTATAAAGGCTATCATGGGAAATCAACTTATGATAGTGTCTTCAAGGCAAAAGGGGTTCTGAATTCCATCTCACTTGGAGAATGGAACTTGGAACTTGGGAGAAAGTCACACACAAAACACACATACACACACCTCAAGCAGCAGAACATGTTCATTCAAGGAAAATTTTTTTTCTGGGCGGGGCACCAGCAGGAGAACAAGGCTGGTGGTTCTCATGGGTAAGATATTGCTAGGATATTTCTTTATCAGAGATTTTTAATTTGGAAAAAAAAAGAAAAGCCCATTTAATTTTTTAAATGGTAAAGAAACTTTTAAGCCAAATTTATATTTTTCCTAATACATTTCCTCCTAAGGCTTTAATCTTGTATGGTTCCCACACCAGCCGGCTGGGCTGGCCCTTCCCTCCGAGAGGCAACAGGGCACACTGGTCCCGCTCCTGGTTCGTCCTTACCAACTGGGTGATTTTGGACCTGGCAACCTCATTTACCTACTCCTTAACCCAATCAAATTAAAAATGAGGACAGCAACCTCTGGTAAGTCAACCTCATAGAGTCATGGTGAACTCTAAATGAACTAATAATACTGCCTTCCTTTTCTGTAATACTTTAGCTTTTTTAATACATTCACACATTTTATTCTCCTGCAATTTAGGGAGAAAAAAAACCTAACTATTTAGACTTTAGCATCCTCCAAGGGGCCGAAACAGAAGGAAATAAGTAACAGTCCCAGAGTACTTGGCAACTCCTGTGCTCACCCAACACACCACTGCCTGCCCCCACCTCTGGTTGGCCCAACACCAGCTGGAAAACTAACTGGGAAAAACACTGTATTTCTTATTTCTTCTTCAATAACTCGCTCAAGTGCATAAAGAAGCCCCAAGTTTTGATTGTGGAGATAGTTAAGAAGAATGTTATTCTCACTCACTTTCACAAATGTTTCCCTTGGCCAGGCGAGGTGGCTCACGCCCATTATCCCAGTACTTTGGGACGCCAAGGCAAGAGGATCACTTGTGGCCAGGAGCTCAAGACCAGCCTGAACAACACAGCAAGACCATATCTCTATTTTTTTTTTTTTTTTAAGAAAAATCAATAAATTTCCCCACATTGCCAGTGACAGGCACAGGATCTAACCCAGGTGTACCCATCCAGGTATTGCTTGTGCTTAGCTGGTTCATGGAAAATCAAAGAGTCCCTCTTCCTTCAGCAGGTGGCAACATGCAGGCCTGCCTACTGTCCACAACGTGCTCATTTCTTGCTCGCTCGACCTTCTCTGTGGTCACCCTCAACTCACACCTGGATGGAGGCACAGCAACTGCACAAAAAAGTCATGACTCAATCGGCAGTCACTGAGACCACGCTCAACAGTGGAGTCACTGGGTTAATCATAAATCATGGTTGTCCTCGCCTAGTCCTTAAGACCAGAGTTCGCCCTTCTCAAAGTAAGTCCACGTCCTCCCTTTGAGTAATGGGTCTGACAACCTCAACTCAAACACAAGCCTGCCCACCATGCAGACTTATCAGGGGTGCTCGCTGGGTGCGGGAAAGCGCAGGGAGAGAACAAGGGCCCCTGCCGCAGGGTCGGGCGTTATCGGCAGGACGGGGCCACGGCTTGTTTTCCTTCTCTGAGCGTGTGAGCTGGTGCCCGTGTACAGTACCAGGCGGAGTAAAAGGTGGTTGCCGGGCCCCTCTGTTTGTGAGGGCTGTTGACACAAGGTGGGGTCCGGGCGATGGAGGCTGATTCCCGCCCTATTTTTCTGATAGCCATAAATGAGAGAAATTCTACAGGCCCCTTTGCCTGGAGCTTGGGAGTTCCATCTTGCTGGGGAAAGAGGCTTTTTGAATCTTGGGAAGAGGTGAGCTTTCCCCTTCAGTGGAACGACGCGCAAGAGAGAGCACGTCAAAGAAAAGGGGTTTCGGCAGGGCGCGGTGGCCCACGCCTGTAATCCCAGCACTTTGGGAGGCCTAGGCGGGTGGATCACTTGAGGTCAGGAGTTTGAGACCAGCCTGGCCAACATGGTGAAACCTGTCTCTACTAAAAATACAAACATTAGCCAGGTGTAATGGCGCCTGCCTGTAGTCCCAGCTACTCGGGAGGCTGAGGCACGAGAATCGCCTGAACCTGGGAGGCAGAGATTGCAATGCAACAGAGCAAGACTCTGTTTAAAAAAAAAAAAACAAAACAAAAAAAACAAAAGACGTAGGGAGTGGTGGCTCAGGCCTGTAATCCCAGCACTTTGGGAGGCCGAGGCGGGTGGATCACCTGAGATCAGGAGTTCTATACCAGCCTGGCAAACATGGTGAAACTCTGTCTCTACTAAAAATACAAAAATCAGCCGGGCGTGGTGGCGCATGCCTGCAATCCCAGCTACTCAAGAGGCTGGGTCAAGAGAATCGCTTGAACCCAGGAGGCAGAGGTTGCAGTGAGCTGAGATCATGCCATTGCACTCTAGCCTGGGCAACAGAGAGACCCGGTCTCAAAAAAAAAAAAAAAAAGAAAGAAAGAAAGAAAGAAAAAAGAAAAGAAAAGAAAAGAAAAGAAAGGGGTTTTAGTGAAATATCACATGCAACAGTATCACGGAGAAAAGGCACTAAGAACTTGAGAACTACTGCGGAGAGGGGGGCCTGTGGTTCTTCAGCCAAACACTTGTCTCACCTGGGGCCTACAAGACAAAGGAAGGGCCCGTTCCCCAAGCAGAACTTTAGCTCTAAGGCTAGACCATGCCTTGAAGTATCTCCCATTTTCTATAGTAATTCATCTGACCCATAGACTTGTGAGGAAAGTTACTTGGATTTTGCTGCCTATAATCCCTCTGGGAGTAAATGCAGTATTTACTCCAGTTAAAAATGCCACACGGCCTACCTGACCTGATTCAGGGCTGTTGGCATATATTTCGGGAATTAACCTTATTCCTAGCCTAAATTTCTCCTTCTAACCTAAATTTTCTGTTTTCTTATGGTACAGTTGTGTAGTTGTGAGCTGCTTATAATTCATACCGGAAAGGGGTGAGCCATAAGGCCAAAGTAAAATACTTCTAGAAAGGAGCTTTACATGCCCTTCCAGGACAGGATTTCAGACAGTTCTACAGGAAGTCCTTCAAGCTGTGTTAAGACTATGATGCATTTGGTGGAGGAATTTGGCAGTGAAATCAGGTTTTAGGGACTTTGGGAAATTGGGAGAGATCTAATTTTCCTTTGGGTCAAAATACAAGTCATGACTCCACATCTTTTTTGAGCTAGCTTGGGCTTTGGGCTCAGGCTGAAATCCCAGCCCCTTCACTTACTAGCTTATATCCTGGGCACATGACTCAACCTCTCTGAGGCTAAGGTTTGCTCTCCATGACTATGTAGGTCATAGCCACAAAGGGTTATTGAATTCATGCATATGACTGTCCCTGGCACAGCACACAGGGGGTTAATAGATTTTCCAATCTTCCTTTCTTTTGTTTTCAAGCTACTCTCTCTCTTTTTCATCCTGCAACCGTGCATTTTCTTTAAAATGTATCACAGCATCAGGCCAGAAAACAAATAGCCCCTATGTTGCCACCAATGGAAAGAGCACTTTGTTCACTGGTATATTCATGCGGGAGCTAGTGTAGTGGTTAAGAGAGTAATTTATAGAGCCAGGCAGTCTGGATTTCAATGTGAGTTCCACGTACAAGCTCTAGGCCTTGGGCCCAGTACCTAATCTCACTAGGCCTCAGTTGCTGCATCTGTAAACTGGTGGTAGTATTACACACATCATACATGTTTGAAGAATCAAATGAGATAATCCAAGTGAAGTGCTTTATTTAGTGCTTGGCATATATTAGGTTGGTGTAAAAGTAATTGCTGTTTCTGCAATTACTTTTTTTTTTTTTTTTTTTTTTTGAGACACAGTCTCGCTCTGTCGCCCAGGCTGGAGTGCAGTGGCCGGATCTCAGCTCACGGCAAGCTCCGCCTCCCGGGTTCACACCATTCTCCTGCCTCAGCCTCCCGAGTAGCTGGGACTACAGGCGCCCGCCACCTCGCCCTGCTAGTTTTTTGTATTTTTTAGTAGAGACGGGGTTTCACCGTGTTAGCCAGGATGGTCTCAATCTCCTGACCTCGTGATCCGCCCATCTCGGCCTCCCAAAGTGCTGGGATTACAGGCTTGAGCCACCGCACCCAGCCCTGCAATTACTTTTAATGGCAAAAACCACAATGGCTTTCACACCAACCTAATAGTAAGCATCCAAGTAGTGTTAGCTATGGTTAGTGTTTATTATACTATAATTATTGTGGTTATTGTTGGTTTTGCTGTTATTGTAATATGGTATCATCATTATTCATATTGGGAACAACAAAAAATTGGTTTAGCTCCTTGAATCTCAAATTTACTGCCATAATCTTTACTAATAATTGTAGTAGTCTTGATAAAAAATTTGTCCCTCTCTACCTCCTATGGGTCAGTAGCAATTTGATAATATTATGTGTTATTACTTCTTAGAGTCAGGCATTGTGCTAAGTGCTTTCCATGAGTTATTGTGCTAAGTGCTTTCCATGAGTTATCTCATTAAATCCACATAGCAATCTGTAAACTTGGTTATTTATTGTCCCATTTCACAGCCAAGAAAAAAGGTTCAGTGAGAGGAGGTCACACTGGAAGTGGCAGATGAGAAAAGTCCCTAAACTAGCTGGGTCTCAGAAGCTGAAAGGATTACACAGATAATGATCTCCAAGATTCCCACCCAGCACCATCATTTGTTATTTTGAATTGATAATAGTGTTGCTTTATTACCATCTGCCGTATATGTGAATTTATTCTATTTGGATGGAGTTTAACGTATAAAGAAAGCTATTGTGACTCTTATAGAAGACTTTGCTCTAGTAAATTCTATGTAAATAGGCCGATTTCTTTCAGTGTCTCTTGTCTCTATGCTCCCAAAGCCTTGAAAGAACATTTCCTCCATGTCCAGCACACTATCTCCTTCTGACATGTTCCTTTTTCCTCCATCTCCAGCACACTGTCTCCTTCTTACGTGCTCCCAGCCCTCCTAACTTCCCCCTTCTGCCAACAGTGTCCACACCTCCCCTCCTCCCCTTGCCATCCCTACACCCAGACCCCCGGCACATTCCATCTGCCACCAAGTCCTCACGGCTATTTCTGTCAACATTATCAAGACCCAAATCCGACCAGCAACAGCCCTCACTTGGAGTCCAAAGTCACTTCAGAAAGGCTGGAGAACTCTACAAATGTAAGCTGCTGCTATTATCCCCTCCATATAGATTCGTACACTGATAATTTGTTCCTTGAGGACAGGAATTTTAAACTTTAATATACATGCAAATTACTGAGGGATCTCATTAAATGCAGATTCTGCTTAGGTTACTCTGGGGTGGGGCCTGGGCATTTTGATAGCTCCCTGGATGCTGCTGGTCCCAGACCATACCCTTATCTCAGTTATAGCTCTCAACACCCCTTCAAGGAAGGAATATTGCTCACATTTTATAAATGATCAATGGGTGAGAGAGGTTAAGAGATGTATCCAAGGTTCCAGAGCCGGTGGGTAGCAAAGCTGCGATCTGAACCCAGCTAGATCTTTTTGACTCCATACAACAAAAAAAGAAAGAAAAGAAAAGAAAGAAAAGAAAAGAAAAGAAAAAGAGTATGCACACACACACAGAGTTATCTTTACATCTGTATAATGATATCAGACATATTTCATTCTTTATCTCATTTTAACAGCATGACCCTCATAAATGCCTAGAGAAACTTTCAGTCCCCCATGTTGTCAGAACTTAATAAACATTCAATCCGTAGGTGAAATAGGAATGTCTGGGACCTGCTGCTTGGGAGACTCATGAAGACCTTTCCTGAAGGTTTCCCTTGGGACTCTATCCTTTACTTCTGTTACTGATTAAACTTATTGACTCTAGCACTTTTTTGCCTCTAGTAATTCAGTACCATAGAGAACCTGACAGATACGTGTTTCCTAATTAGTTTGAATTATGAAAGTAAGGGTGTGAATAATAGCGACCATTGGTGGCGAGTCACTGCCATCTCATGAAGTAGAAACAGGATGTTTTTCAGTCAGCAAAAAAAAAGGGGATACAGCCTTGCTTCTCCAAGCAGGGGAGCTTCTCTGCGGCAGCCATGAGCCAGTCCAACTCTGGCTTCCTTTTCAGGGTGCTGTAATCCAGTTGGAAGATGTGTGTAGGGTCAGAAGGAGGAACAGGAAGGCACAAATTAAACAGAAAACACACAAAACGAGGCAGCAAACACACTAAAGATGATTACTGGGCAGCTGTCCTGTGAGGGGAGAGTGGACCCCATAGGAGGCTGAAGGAGGTGCTCCCGGGAGCTGGGTGGACAGGAAGGTATCATGAGGAGGCAGGACTTCAGCTGGGACTTGAAAGGAGAATGGGATTTGGAGATAATGGCGTTGCAGGTGGAAATCATGGGCCACCCAGACAGAGGCCCAGGAAATAGGGGAGTGAACCAGGATATTCTCAGGATGGAGTGGAAGTGGGAGGGATCCCGCCCATGAGACAGAGCAGAGAAATCTGGGTGGGAGGCCTGCTTAGTGGAGAGTTGATTACCTGGGGGTCCTTGCAAGCCAGGCCAGGGAGTGTGGCCGTCACACAGTCGGGGAGTGACTTGAGGGAGACAGCAGGTCAGGGAGTAAGCAGTAGACAGGCCATCTACAGTCAGGCAAAGTGGCTTTGGACCCTGGCTTCACTGTGTAATAGGTACAAAATAGGAGGGGACACGCCTGTTTGAGCTTTAGGTACCTCTATTTGTTACTTGGGCCTGATAAGTATTGTCCCAGGGCTTTTCTGGGGCCCCTTCCGGCATCAGAGAACAGGAATCAAGTCCAAACAGGCCTGGAGAGGCAGAGACACCAGGCCCTTTCCCAAGCACCTGTCACAGCTCTGTGCCCAGGGCCTTTTAGAGAGGCCAAACAGGAACAAAGACAGGGGTGCCACTAGCCACCCCGGGTAGGACACTTCTGTCCTTTGTGGGATATGAGCCAGAGGTCCAAGTGAAGGATATTTAGTTTGCCTTCTTGCTAACAGATTAGATGAACAAATAGTACAAGGCCTTCCAGAACAATGATCCCAAGAAAGGGCTGGGCCAGAAAGGACGTGAATCTGGGGTTCCTGACTCCCAAAGCACAAGGCCCAAAGGCTGCCTGGGTGAAAGGTCTGAGTCTGCCTGGGAGGGACCCGCAGCTGCTCAGAGCTGCTCCTTCCTGGGTGATTTCAAAAGCTACTCCTGGCCTCCAGCTCGGAGGACTGTATGCCTTCAAGGATTCATTATTCAGTAAGAAGTCAGATGCTGTTTGGAAAACAAACATTTCCTGCATATCCATCCAAGTGGGACACTTTTACATAAGAACACTATCTATCAACCCTGTCATTTAGGTATTTTTAATCCACAATTTACAAATGAAGACATTAAGCTCAGAGAATTTGATCCAAGTTTCAGAGCTGGTAAGCCACAGTTCCAGGATTCAATCCCTGGTCTCATTCCCTCCCAGCCCACTGTTTTTATCCCAGATGCCACAATGACCTCTTCCCTGCAAGAGTCTGCCTTGAGGCTTCCGGGAGGCTCAAAGTCAATCAAAGCTTTCTTGGCTCTGTTTTCACAGTTTGGGAAATGGTACCCACACAGGCGTTTCTTCCTACTGTTTGCCCATCATGACACACCCACCGTTGCTTCTTTAGACTGCCCCTGTGCTATTCCCAGAAGTATTACTGCTACTACCACTACTACTAATACAAATGATCTTCACATATTGAGCTTCTACGGTGTGCTCAGCACATGAGTTTATAAATGTATGGTCTTATTTAACCCTATAATTATACCTTTTTTTTTTTTTTTGAGACAGAGTCTCACTCTGTTGCCCAGGCTGGAGTGCAGTGGCCCAGCTCACTACAACCTCTGCCTCCAGGGTTCAAGCAATTCTCCTCCCTCAGCCTCCCAAATTGCTGGGTCTACAGGCTCACGCCACCACACCTGGATAATTTTTGTATTTTAGTAGAGCGGGGGTTTCACCACGTTGGCCAGGCTGCTCTCAAACTCCTGAGCTCAAGTGATCCACTTGCTGTGGCCTCCCAAAGTGCTGGGATTACAGGCATAAGCCACTGCTCCCGGCCTATATCTATTTTCTACATTAGGATCCCAAAACACAGAGAAATAAACCCACTTGCCCAAGATCACCCAAGTAGTAAGTGGTGAAACTGGGATTTGGACGCTTGAACTCTGACTTCAGAGCATGTGAATTTAAGCACTGAATTCAGTACACATCCGTACACACCCAACCTGTTCTCCCTATTTCCTGTCTTGATCATTTTGGAAATAATCAAAACAGGAAATAAATGTGACAAATAAACTTGTCCAGGTCTTTTCCTTGAGAACTAACATCACCATCTACCCATCAACCCAGTGGCTCTAGCCAAATATCTAAGAGTCATCTTGATTCGTGTATATATATATATATATTTTTTTTTTTTTTTTTTTTTTTTTTTTTTTTGAGACAGAGACTATGTCACCCAGGCTGGAGTGCAGTGGTACAATCTCGACTCACTGTAACCTCCACCTCCTGGGCTCAAGCGATTCTCTTGCCTCAGCCTCCCCAGTAGCTGGGATTACAGGTGCCTCCCACCACACCCACTTAATTTTTATATTTTTAGTAGAGACGGGGTTTCACCAGATTGGCCAGGCTGGTCTTGAACTCCTGCCCTCAAGTGATCCTCCCGCCTCAGCCTCCCAAAGTGCTGGGATTACAGGCGTGAGTCACTACACTCAGCCTTGATTCAGTGTATTTTCACATACTGATAATTATAAAGCAGATAGAGTCTTATTTGAACCTGTGATTATTCTATGTAACAGAATTTGAATCCATTAGCATGGTGATTATTCTTCCTGAGCAGGAGACACCAGTCTCTGTTTGGTCTTTAGCTATGAAACACTTTTATACACATCACACTAAATCTCATTCTCTCCAACAAGCACTGTCCCTCCTCTGAACACATGAGCCATCCAGCCTAAAACAAAGATAAACTTTTATGACTAGCCACATTGTTTTCACTTTTAAACAAACCTACAGAAAAGAACACTCATTACCAACATATTTGTTAATTGTAAATTGCTATCATCAAATCTAACAAGGTTTGGGCCTTTCGAGTGTTGGGAGTTTGGAATTTGGGAAGCCAGGATTGGGGTTGGAGTAGGAGGTGGCGTTCTTAAAGAGATGGAAGAATCCTATCCATCCAATCAAAGAATCGAATCAAAGAACAAACTTCCCAACCTTTTGCAATCCATGCATACCTTAGTGAGAATACCAAAATGCAAAATAAATCATCATATTAAAATTGACTGGCATAAAATTCTCATGGCGGGAAGAGAAATGGAAACCCTGGCTCACCCACAGCCTGCTCCTGTCCTCAGCTCGGCCAATGGGAAGTGCATTCCCAGCATCCATGTGGTCTCCATGATGTGATCGAGGCCAGTAATGTCCCCCCGAGTGGCCGCTGTGCAGCGTAGAAGCTCCTCTGACATACACAGGACTCACCTGCTGCATCCTCTGCAAACTGCCAAGGATAAAAAGACACTGTCTGACCCTCCAGTGCTGCACCACCAGCCTCACTGCGCTTCCTTTCCTCCATATTGTAAGTATTCCCTTTACTTAGCTGACATCTTCAATTTTTTTTTCCTTTTTTTTTTTTTTTCCTGAGACAGAGTCTAGCTCTGTTGCCCAGGCTGGACTGCAGTGGTGCGATCTCAGCTCACTGCAACCTCCGCCTCCCAGGTTCAAGTGATTCTCCTGCCTCAGCCTCCCCAGTAGCTGGAACTACAGGCACCTGCCACTATGCCCGGCTAATTTTTGTATTTTTAGTAGAGATGGGGTTTCACTGTGTTGGCCGGATTGTTCTCTAACTCCTGACCTCATGATCCACCTGCCTCGGCCTCCCAAAGTGCTGGGATTACAGGCGTGAGCCACCGCGCCCAGCCACACCTTCAATTTGTGAGTATTTGCAGCCAGGCAGCCTTCCGGTGTCAAAGACCGGGAGTGCTAGAAGAAGCTACCAGCTCCCACCAAACAAGTGTGGTCACGGTGTGATTTTGAAAAGCCCCTTGGCTCTTACCTTAAAAAGCCCTCAGAGCCTAGGAGAACTGAGTTGCCAAATGGCGTAGAAAGTGATTGTTCTGCGCCGTTACACCACTGCTTGGACAGTGGTTCTCTGTGCCCATGAAATGACACTCACCAGCCAAGCAACAGAAGTAGCTGCTGCTTGGAGCCTGTGCAAAACTGAGCTGCTTGGGAAGTATAGAAAGCCCTTTTCTCTGAAAACAATATTCTGGTGTTTGTCAAAATACTGTTATGAATCTTTTAAACTTTACAAATCTGGCTGGGCAGGTGATTCACACCTATGATCCCACTTTGGGAGGCTGAAATGGGAGGATCGCCTGAGGCCAGGAGTTCAAGATGTGCCTCGGTAACACAGTGAAAACAAATTTAAAAAAAAAAATTTTTTTTTTTAAATTGACATGGGCATGGTGGCGTATACCTGTAGTACCAGCTACTCAGGAGGCTGAGGCAGGAGGATTGCTTGAGCCCAGGAGTTTAAGGCTGCAGTGAGCTATTAGTGCACCACTGCACTCTAGCCTGGGTGACAAAGGAAGACTCTGTCTCAAAAAAAGAAAAAAAAAAGAAAAAAAAGACAGTGCCTTTACAAAGCTATTTTTCTGTTATAGAGATAATGATGTTAAGAGTAAAAGGTTAGGCCAGGCGCAGTGGCTCACACCTGTCATCCCAGCACTTTGGGAGTCTGAGGCAGGTGGATCCCTTGAGTCCAGGAGTTTGAGACCAGCCTGGGCAATGTGGTAAAACCCGTCACTAAAAAAAAAAAAAAAAAAAAAAAAAACCACAAAAATTAGGTAGGCGTGGTGGCTTGCGCCTCCCAGCTACTTGGGAGGCTGGAGGTGGGAGAATCACTTGAGCCCAGGAGATGGAGGTTGCAGTGAGCCGAGATCATGCCACTGTACTCCAGTCTGGGCCACAGAGTGAAACTCTCAAAAAAAAAAAAAAAAAAGTGAAAGGGTAAATGTACCCTGTCAGGTATTAGGTATTGTTCCACTAAATGTTACAAGATACTTGACTATAACTTTATTGTAACTAAGGGCTAACCTCAAAAACTGATAGCCATCTTAAAATGAAGATGACAAGCATTCCATTCTCAAATAATCTAAAATGTATTCCCAATCAGAAGATCAGTAGGTTTTACCAATATTAACATTTCTATCCTTTCCCTAATTGATTGTTTATTTAGCTGAAGGCCTATATGTGTGATATGCTACTGGCATGTCAAAAGAGGGTTATTTGTTTTTGAACCTGCCCAGTGATTAATTCTGCATTTTCATTCGTTTTTTGCGGGGAGGGAGTAGTTTGAGTAGAGTGTATTGGAAAGGGAAAGGGTTTGAAAACAGAAGGATCTTAATGCAAATCTGGATTGAACCATTTCCCTCTTTGTGGTCTGGGCTAGTTCATTTCACCCCTCTGAGCCACAGTCTATTTTTCTACTAACCTCTGTCACAGGTTCCAGCAGTGATTCAGTAAAATTACATATTTGGGAGCCTGCCACGTAATAGGAGCCCCTTACCTTTTCTAATTCTTTCTTACGTGGTAAGCATCTCTAATAAGTATTCACACCTGGTTTGTGGAGTCTACTTGCATGCCTCAGGTGACGACGTGAGAACGTGGTTCACGTGAGGTCTGATCTCACAGGGCGGTGCTGGCCAGGCCCAGCATTGCAAAGATTCCTTCTATTATTCCCAAATTCTTCTCATTTTTTAACACTCTTTGCCCTTTTCCCTAGGTCAAATGGAAGGGTATGATCTCTACAATAAAGCCCAGACTTATTTTTCCCATAGGCCTGTCAAATACTCCCCGATAGCCCCTGTTCTGTCCGAAGGAATGATGTAGCAACTCCTTAAGAATTCCTACCCAGCATTCTTACTGGTGAAACCTGAGTTGGTCATTACAACTATTTTGGTGGCATTTTTAAAAATAAGACATAAAAAACAAGCAAACATTAACTGTGCATTTGTGCTATCCTTAGATTGTTATGGTTAAAAAGGGATAATTGATTTTAAGTTAAATATTCCTCATATGCTGATCCACCCCTCGAGTACTAGCTTTAATATTTTATAGACTACGTGGCCTGACCTATTGACCCAGCTCCTGATGTGCCCACGGACAAGCCGGAAGGGCCACCCTTCCCACTGGCTTTGCAATCTGGAGGCTGACAACCACCCACCCTGCCACCCGTCAAAGTCCCTGCTGGTGACTCTCTCCCCCAGCAAGCTGCCTCCCTTCCCCCACTTTCCCAAACATCTTGGGCATCTCAAACAATCCAATTACACTCAGGTTGTTTAAACAAACAGCAGTACAATTCCCCAGCCCAGAGCCCCAACTGAGGGATTCCCTTGGGCAGACTCTCACCACCTCCACCCCCAACTACAAGCCACTTTCAGAGAAGAGCAGCCCTGAGCAGAGACAATGGGCTCTGGGTTAACAGTGGGTAGTTTGCCATGTCTAAATGTTTGCAGACACTTGGTAAAGTGTCCCAGGCCAAGTTTCCAAAGGACAATGCCTCCACACCACTGAGTTTGTTTAAGCAGGCAATCCCAGATAAG